>NC_088858.1:31373562-31973562 GCF_963853765.1 Magallana gigas | reverse complement strand
AGTTGAGCAGGTTGTTGCATGTCTTAATTTGGCTCTCCCTGCAGATTACTCAGCCTCAATATTTTTTTGGTGACAATTTGATATATGGGATAGTTGGTTTTTGTGTCATTCAATATACATGTTCGATGTAAAATTAGAGTTGATTTGTAACAAACGCACCAATCCTGTTTACTGGTAGAATTCCTTATCCAACAAATTTTCAATAGAATACTAGTCAAAAAATTATTTAAATTTGGAACAAGGATGAAAATAATAGACTAAGTATAAAAATCATTTATGTAAAGATTGATTCAGTCGACCATTTTGAAAATGATTTACAATGAAGATGTTGGTGTTTCATGCACTCCTCAGACCTCCAGGAGAGGCGTATTGCGTGATTGTGTAATTTAATTTATGACAGTATATATAGACATAAAAATGCTTCTGACATGCTTATTTAGAAGGATGTATTTATACAGTACTGTGCGTTTGTATTTTAGTTACGTAAAGATCAGAGTTTCAACTTTGGTTTTATAATCGCCATAATTTTCCAGTTTTATGATTTTCTGAATAATATCTGTCTTGCAAGTGGAATTATACAATTTACAAGGATTTGCGTCATTACTTTTAAAGATTTATTATTCGTTTAATGAGATAACGGTAAAAAGCAATTCAAATGGAAAGATATTGATAGATTTAAAAAGGAACGTATTCTATTATGACACCACATTCACACTATTAATTTTACATAAAGCAAAATTGATCCATTTAATATGATATACATGTATTATTTAATTTATTGCTGTTTTATATTGGTAAGAATTAAAGCTAACCTACTGGGTTGGAGTCTATATTACTTGTGCCTAAGTAGGTGTAGGTTAAATGTTAAGTAGAGAAAGCATGCTATGAAATGATTCCAAACAAATAGTAAAGACTTGGAAGTAAATGGAATATACATGTAGCTTGGATAGGGGTAGATAGGTATATTCAGGTATATTTATGATGTTAAATAAGATTGACAATGAGTTAAGATTTGTGCACCAAGTATTAATCTTTCAAATTAATTTTTATGCTCTTTTAACTGTCATTATATTCTAACCAAACTTGCTTATGGTACATGCAGATTTGTTATACATATGTACTTCATATACATGTATATCTTTCATGTATATGTATTAAACTACATGAATGCATATGTATTATTCAGTGTATATACCAAACAGCTCTTTAAAAAAAACAAATATCCAATACATGTAGATTGATTTCCAACTGTCATATAGAACCATTTTAACAAGACCTTGGACTTTCAGTAGGACGTAGCTATCTAATTCTTGCGTCAAAACAAGTTAAAAATGATGTGGTTTCAAGCAAAATATGCACCGATTGCGTAGTCTTAATAGCTCAAAAGCCAGACAAATCTTGTTGATTTCAGAGAGCCATGGCTGAATGGTTGACAATGAAATAGACAGGCCTACGTCACATTGCTGTTTGACACAGCTACACAAAGTCCAAGCTCTTTTTAAAATGGTTCTATATCAAATTCACAGTCTATAATTTGGTCATTATTGCATATTATAGGGATTTTCTGATTCATATGTCCTTTTCAACAACTTTGGTATATAGGGTACTGGTAATGTGTCGATATGCATTGCCATGTAATCATTGGAAATTCACTACAGTCAAGCACAATGTATGCTAATGTGATAATGCTTAGAATGCACTATCTGCAGTATTCTGCATATATGCATTATCTAATGTAAATAGGGTTTCAAGACGTTTTAATCTATATATGAGATTTGTTAGAAGTTTGAACCTTGCTTTGATTGGCCATTTATTGTAGGACCACTTCCTGAAACCATGCAAGTGTTTTCAGTTCATTCTGTAATCTCTTGATATAGAAAAGATTTTTTTCTTTTGTACGCATTACATGAAAAGCAGTCCAAAGTTAATTCTAAGTTTTAAAACGTCACTTGGTTGCACAGGTTGTTGGGGAAAATGGCTGTTTTGAAAATCAATCAAGTCTTGAAATATAAAACTGCATTTTAAATCTTGCAAAACCTGCAAACTGAATTAAAAAGTAAAAGGGGGGGGGGGGGGGCATTTAAGTGTATGGAATATATTTTATAAATCACTCAGATAATCTTAAACATGTCATTGAACAAATTTAGTCTACATCTTGTATCTAATTTTTTTTTTCTCAGTAAATAAATAATTTCCATGAATTCCAACCTAGCCTAAATACACTGCCTTCTATACAACAAACATTCCATTTTTATGTTATAATTATGCTTTATACATGCATATTCACATATACTGACAATTTATATAAGTAAGTTTAATAGGAATTCAACTTTTATATGGTTGAAATGGGATTCATGATGATTGTTTTACAAAAGTTTAATGAAACAGCCTTTGTCTTAAATTTATATTTCAAAATATTACCTTAAGTTTGACTTGATAGCTATTAATTGCTTTACTGATGTTTTTTTTTAGACACAAGTTTCGCCCAATGTGATTGTTCAACAGACTGTGCATCAAATTGTACTGCTGGTCAGTACTATGATTTATCAGCTTGTGTCCCATGCTCTACAGGCCATTAGTAAGTACAACGAATTTATTTCTTTTACTTTAAAAGAATTGAAGGTGTGTAATCAATGTTCACATATCTACCTAACTTGTATAAATATCAATAATGTATTATACAAGTATAATGTTGACAATTTCTGATGGAAGATGATCCTTCCTTCATCATCAAGGTTTACTTACATAAATTATTTCTGTTCTGTAAAATTAATTTGTTTTTTAACTTAGTGATTGTCAGGTGCTGGGAAGTTTTCATTTAAATTTCATTGATATTGAGCTTTGCAACAGCTATGATTATGCAACTTATTATATAATACCGGTAATAAGTAAATTTCAGTTTGGTTTGGTGTACTTGGGAATAGTGTCTTATAAAAATGCCAGAACTTAAATAAGTTTGATATAGAAAAAAAAAACGGGATTATGTAACATTCAGGATTTAAATCCATGCAGGACCCAAAACCATAAACTGCCAACTAGCTGTCAATAGTCAAATTTTAAATTAAATCATGATCTGGAATATTTTTTCAATCCCGTCCATGGGATTTTCCTGTCCATGTTTTGTCCACCCTAACACCTACCCTAACAGGGAGATAAGATATAGTCCTTTCAACTTCCCATTTTATCTCCCTTTAAATGGCAGGTTTTGGGAATTTATCAGGACCGGCATAGAAAAGTTATCAGCAAATGAGCCAAATGCTGTTTAGTCAAGGAATTTAAATATCATTTAGTGAGTCCTCACAAACGGGATTTATTTTTCCAAATGTTTGGGCTAGGATTTTGGATTCTACTGTAAAATTTAATTGGCCCAGGTACCCTAAAAGTGAGAATGATAAATGGTTCTGATCAGTATTCGTCTTAAAGATCCTTGCACTCAGGGGAAAAAAAATATAGGAGAGTTTGAAGGAGAGATGCTGAGAGTTTGAGATATGAACGAGGTTGAGAAAAAAAGAAATTGGGAGGAGGTAGAATACGGTATATGTGGGAAAATTCAGATGGAATAAGCTTCTACATTTGCCAGGTTTTACACATTTTTGGTGTATTTATCCTGATTCCAGTTCTTTTTTTCATCATGCCTATTTGTTTGTAACCTCATGCATATATGGAAAACCTGAATCATTTCATCTTAATGGAACAAATCTATTTATTCATTTCTTTCCTTTTATTTTGGCATAAGAATAAATCTGTCAGATTCTTTAAACCATGTTACTGACAAAACCAATTATCCCAAACTTTGATCGATGAATAAAAAAACGGTTGTGCAGCAGTGCAGTCTGCTAAACCATTATCATTATGTAAATGAGCCTCATTTAAAGATGCGGACCAAGTACTCGGCTAGGATACCGTGGTTTTTTACCTAAGGTTTCGGTTGACACATATTGAGTATATATTCTGACGTAGATTAATATTTTACATTCATGAGACTGCGAGAATTGATGGGAGTCGGATTATCGGAGCCTCTTGTTGATTTCATCGTGCACAGAGACGCACAATGAAGTGGATTCTTATTTCATGAGAACCATTCAAAATTCGTCATTGACAACAGTTCTGAAATTTCAATTACTGTGCAGATAATATATTGATGATCTAGCTATTGAAATTTCAGTTTTGTTTGATGTTATCAAGTGCAAGTTTATTGCTACTAAAAAAAGGTATACTAAGATGTCCTAATTTTTATCGATAAATATTTTTGTCTAAATTATTAATATCAAAATATTCTATTTATTTACTTAATGATCACTATATAGGCAGTAAGATGCCATGGGTTTCAGATAAGGTGGAATATATTCTGTTTTTTGAAATAAAAGAAACAATTGATTTATCAGTTAGCTGGGATGAGACTGAAATCCATCATATTGAAAACAACTGAAATTGTCATTCCTACTAACTATATACGTACACATCTATACCGATAATTATTATTTTTGTAATTATGACTTGTTTTCATTTTACTTCCATTCCAAAGTTATACTTCTTCCAACCCATTTATGTCATTAATGAGATATGGTCCACTATCCTGCCATGGTCCCATGTGTAGAGAAACATCTTGATCGACCCACAGTTGAAACGAAAATTAAGTGCGCCCTGTAAAATAAATGAGATAATTAAGTGCGCCCAGACTTACTTATTTGATAAAAAAAGAATGAAATACAGTCAGATTTATTTTTAGAGTTCACTTGTATTTTAAACTTAACTCCAAATAACTATGACCGTTTTTTTCCATCGTTATTCTAAAAATGATGAAATTCAGTCTTACCTCTGACTGTTAATTAAAGAATGCTCTCAGTATACATGGTATTAAGTGTGGAAGAATCATGGTTATAATTTTTCAATAGATTTAAAATTGGAAAAATGGAATGGTACAATTAGATAAAATCTGTATATTTAATATGTCTCATAAAATAAATTAATGAGAAAAATCTCCCTTGGCAAATCTTTTATATGATCAACCGAATGCATATAAATAAACACACCATGTAGTGTAACTAAATGGCATGTTTTTAAAGCAATCAAATCTTAAGGTAGAAAAGCGGTTAATTGGGAATGAACAAGGAAGAAGAATTATTTAGAAACAGATTATTCATTCAGGTGCATGAAGTAAAAAAAAATAAATCAGGACCCGGATTTCTCTTTGCATTTAGCGGTAGTTTATAATGCACAAGATTAACTATAATATGGGCCAACTTGAGCATGCATGAAATTATTTTCACCAGTTAGGTTAGGAGATAAAGAATAAAAGCATTTAATTGAGATCAAAACATGAATTTTTTTTGAAACATGCATTTAAATTGATACAATCAAATGATATTGCCAAATATGAAATACAGTTGACACGTTTAGGGAGTGTAAATTTTGTTGTCAAGTTATACTGATGAATTCAAAGATAAGTATTTGTTGAAAGAATATGACTTTCAAGTACGTCATTTTGAATGGTATGAATTGTACATAGATTTCACAAAAAAATTGATACACCGGCCTTCCCACTGATTTTGGGTATCGATTTGTGATATGATTAGCTGTTAAACAACCCGGAAGACTTGCATGTGGCATTTTTTTGGCATTGTATCGCATTAGATCTTTTGGGGATTATAATCAGAATTTAAATGCTATGCAAAGTACAATGTACAAGTACAATGTATTTCGGTGGTTTTGTAGCTCGGTCAATCAATAGCTTTGCCATCTTTAAGTGCCGGACTCTAACCCCCCCCCTCCTCCCCATGAAAAATATATTATCTGTGGTACATAGGATGGGGTTGGGGACTCAAATCCTTGGCCTTTCTAATTTTTCTATCTCGTTTACCTCTGGAGTGTTTGCTAAATAGAAACTTTGAAAAGTTGAAAGCTTTGAGCATTTACACAAGGTTGATTTATAGATTAACTGCAAGAGGATAGAGTATGGTGTGTCAACACCGGTACTCTACATATGAAAGTGGACAGATATCGTAAACCAAAGATCACCTCGAAGATGGCACATACCAACACATGTACATTATGGTCATGTCGAACATGTCTAGGACTCTCTGTCAGGCAGTGCCCCCTGTTTATTGCTCAGAAAAGTTTTTAATTGAAATTGTTCTTTTGAAGTGTACGTGTTAAAACTGTTTTTTTTTTTTTAAATGTCTCGGATGGGTTTTGGAATGAAATAGATTTTTTTTTTATTTTGGTTTTTTGAAAAAGGCTTATAATGAATAAATTTTGGTTTTTGAAATGGCTAAAGATAGTTATACCCCAGCTCCGAAGATGAGGGGGTATACTGTTTTACCCTTGTGTGTCTGTCTGTCCGTTCGTAACAAAAATTTCTGTCGCATTTATCTCAGCAACTATTTATCGCAGATGCTTGAAATTTTTACACAGTGTTTGTTAGGGCATTCCATATCGTGGGATATATTTTTGTACCAATCAGAAGTCAACTTCCTGTTAAATGACGACTTTGCTTATTTTTTTAACCAAAATTTTCAAACAAATTTTCGTCAAAGATTTCTCAGCAAATATTTATCGCAGATGCTTGAAATTTTTACACAATATTTGTATAGGCATGCCATATCGTAAGATATATTTTTGTACCAATCAGCCGTCAACTTCCTGTTAAATGACGACTTTGTTTATTTTTAGCAAAAATTTTCAAACAAATTTTTGTCGAAGAATTCTCAGCAACTGTTTATTGCAGATGCTTGAAATTTTTACACAGTATTTGTATAGGCATGCCATATCGTGGGATGTATTTTTGTACCAATCGGACGTCAACTTCCTGTTTAATGAGTACTTTGTTTATTTTTAGTCAAAATTTTCAAACAAATTTCCGTCAAAGATTTCTCAGCAACTGTTTATTGCAGATGCTTGAAATTTTAACACAGTATTTGTATAGGCATGCCATATTGTGGGATGTATTTATGTATCAATCGGACGTCAACTTCCTGTTAAATAATGACTTTGTTTATTTTTAGCCAAAATTTTCAAACCAATTTTTGTCAAAGATTTCTCAGCAGCTATTTATTGCAGATGGTTGAAATTTTTATACACTGTGTTTGTTAAGGCATGCCATATCGTGGGATATATTTTTGTACCAATCAGACGTCAACTTCCTGTTAAATGAGTACTTTGTTTATTTTAGCCAAAAATTTCAAACAAATTTTCCTCAAAGATTTCTCAGCAGCTATTTATCGCAGATGCTTGAAATTTTAACACACTATTTGTTTAGGCATGCCATATTGTGGGATATATTTCTGAACCAATCGGATGCCAGCTTTCTGTTAAATGTTGACTTTGCTTATTTTGTATATTCACATCAGAGCGGGGAATTTTCACTAGTGAGCATTGGCTCACAGATATCTTGTTTTGTCTAGGTTATTGAATATCTAATTGTGCTGATTGAGGCTTAAACATTAAAAAGTTAAAACTATTTTCCGAAGTGAGTGATATATAAAATACACATTTATCTCATACGTGTGGTGTATATTACCCGTGTGATAAACCTTTGCTATATCACACGGGTGATGCTATATCAAATACTTCTGGTCGGAACTACTTTTGACACAGCCCCTCGCTTCAACGCTTCAGTGACCTATTTTCGAAAATTTGCTAGTTCTTTCAACATAACTATATCTACTAAAAAAATTAATATAAAATTGATTTTGTCAAAGTTACAAATATGAAGGAAAACACATAACTGCGTAGCACAGGCGTCGGAACCGGGGGGCTATTGTGAGGGGGGGGGGAGAGGTTAGCCCCCCCCCTACCTTTTTTGCAAAGATATTCAAAACCGTAACCACAATACCCTTTTTTCTTGTTTGTCAAGATTTTTGATAAATTTAGCCCACTTCCAACTTTCAATTTGCTTTGTGAAGTTTATAAAACTAACACAGTTACAAATTACGTTAACTGTCAAGGATCGAGTTCATCCTGACGATGCGATGAAAACAGAGCGCTCTGGTTGTGTTTATATACAAGAACTTACCGAAATAATGTTTCATAAGACTTTATTCCACCACCAGTAAGCATCCTTATTCTTGAATCATAAGGCTAGCCTAGTGTTTGTTTTATAAAACATCATGCATCAACAACTGTTCCTCGTTCGAGTCAATTCAAACTAACGAGCATTCGCAACTTTGTGCATGTCAACAAAACTGATTATTCAAGTCTTCTAATCGGAATTTCCATTTAATCAAGTGAATAAGCTCTAAGAAAAATTATCTAGAGCTAAAAAATTATTTTAAGGTTTATTTCAGTGAAACTTTACATTAAAACAGTTAGATTTATCTCAGGAATGACGTACTAAATTGTATTGCGCAAGGTCACAATAGCCGCATAACACAACGTTGCATCATCGTTTTTAATCTTTGAAAAAAAAATCCAATTTGGGTCACACAAGGGACTGTCTCAAAAGCTTCATAATATAAATCAAATTGTATGAGATAAATAGAACATCTATAATTGTGTGATTTTATATTTGCTTTATCCAACTCGTTGAAATGGTTATATTCGCTCGGCAAGCCTCGCGAATATATACACCATTTCAACTCGTTGGATAAAGCAAATATAAAATCACACAATATAGATATCCTCTATATATTATGTGCCTGTTGTACATGCATTTTCGAGAAATCCTAATCCACCCTTACAGTTAGGAATTCAAAATACCTTAATATGTCAGACAAATCTTAATTTGTCAATTGTGTATTATTGAAGACGTCCTGCTTCACAAATTCCAATGAACTGTTTTTGAAGCCTAGGAAGTTAGAGATAAGATGCATTATTAAAAGAGTTTAGTTGATATAAACTCTTTGATATCCAAGTGTCCAAGTTATCTTCTCTGTCAGGTGTCCATGAATTTAACATTTATCAATTTAACGCTACGATCGTAATATATTGAATTTTCTTTTACCCAATGAAAAATTTGTCAATTTCTTTTTTTGGAAACAGTTTTTATTGCTATCTTGTCAATTCAGCTGAAAAAAACATTGATGTATTTTCTGGGATTTTAATTTCAATTGATGGCAGTCTTATCATTGATAATTGTTTTTTAATGCTTTATAAACAATCACTCTTAGAGTAGTACTGGCTGCATGTAAAAAAAGTTTGACATTTCAAGTGGATCAAGATCAAGTTACGAACACTTTAGAGAATATTGATGGGAATGTTTTGAATGTGCATTCTCCCAGTAAATCCACTTGTGTGCATTGATTTAACATGTTTAACGTCTAAGTATGAATGTTACAAGATTATAATGACACTTGGATGAAACTTTAATTTTAAAGAACTTGATGTTTCCTAAAATATCTATATACGCATTAAAAAATTGATAATAGAGCTATAAATTTATGTAATCAGGGAAATGGAAATCCATTTGTAACCATTTAAAAAAAAAAATCTTTTTTTGACGAAAAATATCAATAAAGGGGATTACGATGTGAAATATACGCTGATGTCAAATTGTAATTTTCCCCCCACCTGTGATTTAATACATATGTACCTTCAGTACCCTACGTTACCGGTACAGATAAATGTGAAGGCCAAATTTCAGTTTATACATAGAGATACACTGTACATAATATATATACCCAGGTAATATGAATCTTCATTTGAAATGGAAAGCGTTGAAAAACAAGTTGCAATTTAACACGATGCCACCCACTTATAAAAAATTATTTGTCAAAGGTTTTTGATCCTTTAGAAAATGTGTTTACACTCTTAGACATGAAACAGTTTTATATGGACAAATCCATGAAAATAAAATCTTGATCCATTCAGACGTACAAAATTAAAATCAGTTGGGGATATTCCAATAAATAAGGTTTTTAATGTAACACACAAGCCTCAGATCCTTAATATTTAAACTGTACTCTTCAGGCAGTTTTGTAAAAAAAAAAAAAAAAAAAAGAAAAAAAAGGAAAAAAAAAAAGATTTGGAGGTGAAAACTGAAAGCCATATAGACCCTAACTGAAATAAAATGAGCAAACGGGGGGCGCAAGACAGAGATTTAATGATGAGGATCCATAACATTTCTTTTTGTGCGACTGTTTAAACTGCCAGAATTGGGTTTAATCTCCCTGGTTTTTTCCCATGAATGTCATAAAACCCAAAGATATAGGGAATAATTATGCAAATTCAATAAATGCTTTAGACCTTTACTGAAATCAGGGCTTAATTCTCTCTCATTAATAGCTTGTGGATCTGCGATTTTGAATTTATATATAGCAAGGAGTAACACAATTAATTTACCCGGTAAATAATTCTGTAAACTTTCAACATTTTAGATTGTTGGTGATAGTTGAATTATCTTTGACATTTTACAGTACGTACCATAGATGTACCGGTAGTCTCATTTATTGAGAGCAGTATGTATTTTACTTTGTTCAAATATTTAAACAATTATTTTTCATCATTACATCATTTCAAGAAAAGATGTGCTTGCTTTCATACAGAGTGATAATTTTTAATCAAAGTACGGAAGAACTGACGTGAGTTGATTTTGTCGATGTTTATTTATTTTAAATCAATGATATGTTATTTTACATGAAAAGTACATGTAGTTTCTAATTTGAATTACGCACATTTTTATAATATGAATTTTTGGACTTTTTCGACAAGAATGTCGAGAAACCCCCATATGAATCATCATGTTAAATAATATTTAAAGATAAAATTAATTCAATCAAACTATGTATCAGTAAAAGAAATATTTCTCGAAAATTGTATGGATCTACCAAACGCTCGGCTGACCCCGTGCATCTCCGACAAGGATTTACGGAGACAGCCGAGTGTCGAGTTGAACGAGACTATATATTGAACTCAGGCGTAGGAATACATACGACTACAAAAAATATTTAAATTGTTTGTACCATTTAAAATCTGACTATTTTCAAGGTATTTATAAATAAGTTTTCTTGAAAAACAATGCTTTAGCATACATTACATCGAATTCATCAATTATTTTCAAGAACTAAGTCTTGTCAGCAGCAATGATTTGTGCTGAGGTCCAAACACTGTTTCACTTTCAGTTTGTCTGAGTAACTGCATAGGAGAGTTGATTAAAATCAACTCCCAAAATAAGATATCTATATAATGATTGCATTTGTTGAATTTTTCATGTGGATTAAATGCTAAACTCCCCAGTTCAACAGTCTTTTTCAATTTTACAAACTGATTGGGTAACTGTATGGCTGCTTCGTTGACCACAGCATCTAGGTTTATTAATTTATTTTCTCTTAATTAAAAAAAAAACCCAACTCATTTTTTTTAAAAAAAATTAATCTTTATCTATGCAAGTATTTATATGTACAAATTCCTTAAAACGAAAAACTAGATGTTTGCTGGCCTGACTGAATATATATGGCAAAGAACTTGTTGTACATTTTTTAGACTGTACGTGAATCTCTTATAAAAGCCTCTTCAGGTGTTGATGCGAAAGCTATATAGATAATGATTCCTATGTTTGATTTGTGTTTAGGATCATTCCTAACAAAAATATTTTATTTTGGAAAAGCAGTCTGAATGAATCCCAAGATTGCATGTTCTTAAATGTACAGGAGTTTTAACAAAGATTTATTTGAATGTTGTTTTTAACAACACAGAATTCGACATTTGTTTGTGGAAAGTCAGGCAGATTATCTCCTGCTACAAGTGTTCTTTTATAAGTGAAGAATTTCATAACAACCAGGGGAAATTTTGCAATTCGATTTATTACTTATATACACTGGTATGTTAACTTTAAAAGTACATGGGGACGGTTCGTTTTATTGTTTGTGTGTAAAAATAACTTGGGGCGAAAATAACCCTGTACACAGTATTTACAAGTGTATCCTCAAATAAATGGTTTCTGAATTGAAAGAAAAAAATTTTTTGCTCCTCAGACCAGCTTTATTAACTCCCTTGCCCTTATTCTTTCAAATAAGTACAGGAACTACTTCAAGGAAATTGATATATTGTGCATAGCAATTTGTATTGCTGAGTTAAACACTGAATTTTAAACTAACAAAAATAAAGACTAGTGCTAAAAGTCATTTCAAAAAATGTGTTCCCTTGAAGAAACTGTTTTATTTTAAACATTTCTTACATCAAGAGAGAATTGCCTGCAGGGGTGATCTTCGGTTATCATGCCATTAAATTGATTTTAAGCAGCTTAGTTTGTTGTCCTAATAAATTATAGAATTTCGAATCTGCATGCGCTGAAAAACTTTGTATTAAATGATTTTTGTTACATAATTTGTGCTACGTACATACCGGTGATTGGCAAAATGTGTAATACTGTAAATAAGATCTAAGAATTTGTCTTTGATTAAAGAGTCGAGGTCTGATTTGACGTATTTAATTTGCTGCCATGCATGCATGTCAAACTTATGTACACAATGAGTCTGTGTGCATCAGGTAAACATCAGCATGCGCCCTACAATGGGATCTATAATTATGTAATTGCTTAACTCTTCATCAAACAGATTGGCAAATATTTGCTGTTTGTATCCCTTTTCTGTGTACATAAGTTTATGCACAATATTTTATAAGGATAGAAATCAGTGATGCTTGCAATATATGGAATTTTATTTTTTTATT
Organism: Magallana gigas; assembly: GCF_963853765.1. Taxonomy (NCBI): domain Eukaryota; kingdom Metazoa; phylum Mollusca; class Bivalvia; order Ostreida; family Ostreidae; genus Magallana; species Magallana gigas. Next base: position 31,960,956 of record NC_088858.1, on the reverse strand, counting down.
AATTGGAAATTTGATCTGCATATATGAATTAGGGACCCATTTGGATGACGATTTTATCTATGATGGGAATTAAAAATTTGACAGCTTAAAAGAACCAGTATTTGCAGTAATGTAAGGTGGTGTATTTGATTGATGCACAAACTTGTTTGCCTTTAGATAAGCATGCAATGCATCTAGACTTTAAAAGGAAATTTCCAAAATGCAAGACTAAACAGAAATTAATTGTTGTAAAAACCTGCCAGTAGCTGTTTAATACTCATGCAAGTTTATTAAAGTTGTATGGTAAGATCATAAATAAAGCAAGAGACTAGGAAGTCTGTCAAGTACAATAAGTTTCAGATACTTTGGGCTTCATTTCACTGGCTACACTCCATCAATGTAACTAATGAAACGGAGGATATTTATTATTAAAATATAGTTCACTGTAATACTCTGAATGGTAATTAAATTTAATTTCAGTCATGTTAGGTTTTTCCATGTATTTGTATAACTCTATTTATTTTGAAATGCATGCTGGTCAAACCTTAATTTAATTGTAATAAAAAGTAATGCAATTGTAAACAGTAATTAAGAGCTTAAGGATCAATTGTTTTTTAAAAAATGAAGTGATTTTTAATTGATTCTTTAATCTACAGAATTTGAGTTGCATCTATAATTGTTAACCTGATCAGTAGCTGTCAAGGAATAGACTGTCAACAGTAATTTTAGCTTTATAAATGGCAATTATTTCTCTGTTGAAATTTGTACAGTAATGGTTGTACGTCATTTAAATTCTTCTATGACAAAAGTTTTACCAATTAAAACTTGATTCAATTCTATTTACTTCCATACTCTGGTCTTTTAATATCCCACGTCGAATTCTCGCCTGACAACAAAAATGCGGATGCAATTTTATACTTTATACAACGCTTCAGTAAATGGACCAATTGTGTACTGAATTTCCGGAGACCGGTTGAGGCGGCCTGTTTCAGTGTAGTACTTTTGTTGTGTGGCTGAGCATGGGGTATTGATCGAAGAAAGATTGATTTTATTTTGAAGCTTTCACATCCATATTTTATAGCCTTGGCAAAATCTGGACAAAATAGATGATTGCAATGTTTTATATAACAAAACATTTGATTAACCTTTGGGAATTGATAATGATACTGTTTTGTTTTTCTGGATTGATTTCTTTTATACCTGGAAATCAGATACTGGTTATAATTTTGTGTTGTAACATGAAGGCCAACAGGATTCATTTGCTTGCAGCACTGCGGTTTTGGGAAACCTCATCAGTTATCTTCGAGCAATTTCTGAAGAAAAAAAATAAAATCATTCACGCTTGAATTCAATAACAGTCTTTGTATTATATTCATTAACAATTCATTATTTGTTTGAAAGTTACATTTATTTAATAGCTACTGGTAGTTGTATTTTTTGTCTTTTGCATGAAATATTCAGGGCCCTGATCATCTCTCCTAGAACTAAAATAGAAATTATAAAAAGCTTAAGATTTCTTAATAGATTTAAGGTGGAATGCAACACCAAAATTTTATTTTATGGATCATTAAAATTGTATCATTTCGGACACATACGATTTCCCTATTTTGATTCAAATGATTGCCTTATATCTTCTCTATTAAATGTGTCTCGATCCTGAAATGATTTCATCCATAGCTAGGTTTTAAAAATATGGATGAAAGATGTTTTTCATTATTATAAAAAAAATTTCCTCAAGAAAAAAAAACATCTTTATATTGATGGCGTGACTAGTAAGATATTAATATAATGCATTTATTCACCAAAAACTTTAAACTCTACAGTGTGTTACTTAAATTGCAACCAAAGGAGATTTTCAACTTTTATATTTATATAAATTGTATAAAATAATTAATTCATAGCATTTATCCTTGTTTTTATGAACAACAAATTAAATCATAATTCAGAAATAACACTTTAACAATCCATTAAATAAAATTTTTGTGTAGCATTCCTTATTTAAAAGATGTACATGTTTGGGACAAAATTGAAATTTCTTATAAATATTGCAAAGTAGAATTATTTTTGTCTTTAATAATTGATATTAATTTTGTATTGGCCTGGAATTTCTGTAAGAGATAGTTAGCTGTGCACTTTGAAACTATAATGCTGATTCAAATTTATGATTTGTTGTATTGATTGAAACTATAAAAGAAAATACATGTAATATAGATTTTTAGGGGTGTTTGTTGTCTCAATTTAATGAAGAACAATCCTTGTAATTGACTTAGTTAAATGGAGAATTCCAAATGTTTGTCAAGTTCTCACTGGCATTATAAGATACACAAGAAATTTGCTTGTGTGTACATGCAGTATACAACTAACAGCCAGCCATTTTAAGAACAGTGAAATATTTCAAATATTGTATTCTTAAAGCTTTAGCCTTATTAGAAGCCAAATAAGGTTCCTAGTGACATTAATATGAATTATGCATGAATGGAGCCTTTAATAGCACACATTTACACACACACACCTCTGGACAAGTGTCCATGAAGGTAACAGGATATTTTACCAACAGGTAGGTAAATAATTAGGTCGGGTATACCTACATGTATAGAGGAACAGTCAACACCCTTGTTTACCTGGCCCTGCTTTATGGCCCTAAATCCTATTACCGGCTCAGACAATGATCTCCGTTCCAAAGTGTTGGTTTAATTATTATATTACCTGTACTATGTCAGGTAAATTTGACCACTTCAGAGGCTTTTGCAATCAATGTAACATTGGAAGTGCTGGTATTTTTTAATTGAAGTACTAAAAGTATTGAAATTAATTTCACAGCATATTGAATGGATTGTGATTCATAATTGATATTTCTTATTAAAGAGGTTCTAAAAAAAATGCCTTTTTCTATCAGTTAAGGTTTTGATATAAGAAATCAAAGTACTGAAAGTATTGCCATTTTCTGATATTTGAAAATGAAACGTACTCTGGAAATTTAAAATTTAATTGTTGTACATAATATACCTGGAATGTTTAAGATAACAAAAATATATTTTTTCACAGATTTCAATTTCTAAATGATAAATGGATTGAAATTGATACGCATTAGTCTTGGAATTGATTTTTAACTTGTATAAATGTCAATTCTATACATTGATCCAACGTCAAAATTAATTTTTCAAAGTGCTTTTTAGGAAAATTAAATGATTTCAATATGCAATGCTTTATTTTGCCAAACCAATTTTTTTTTTTTTTTTGTAAAAAAGGTTATCAGAAGTCCAAAAGTTTTTCTGTGTGAATGTTGAATATTTCAAAATTTGGAAGACGTGAATTAGAAGCAGTTAAGATAGGCAGTGTTGAATTGATATTTGTTCAATACATATGCAAATTTGTGTAGAGGAGAATCAACCTTTTTGATTCAGTGTCGATTTTATCATGACAAATATAAGTGTATTTTTAGAATTAATTGACTTTAGAACTGACACTCTTATCAAGTTCAAAATCCAGTGTCAAAACTAATGAAAAAAACCAGTGTAATAAAACTGGCTCTCTTATTGAACAGTATATTAAATGTACAATTTTGTAATTGTAAGACCTTGGGTGCAGTGAAATTTGCTTACTTAATTCACAAACTAAATAAAAGGGTTCACAAAAAATTTAAATAACTGTCCACGTTGAATGCTTTTTTGAGAAATTGGTCTTCTTTAATTTACAGTGCATGAATAGCATTAAGCTTATCTATTGATTATTTGATTTCTAATTAGAAACTTAAATAGAGGTTTTTGAATACACATACAAAAACATCGTATAATAGTGATATTTAAAAGTGCTGTAGCACTAACAACAGATGGCAAGGAATAATGATACATTCACATGAACGAAATTTGGTTTTTGTTACTTTTAATTGAAAAGAAAATAATTTGATTTTGGTTTTTGAGGACGGTGAGTTTTGATTTTTAGATCATTGTAGCTCAACTTTAATGAAGGTTAATGGGTCATCCATTATAAGGCTGTAGAACTTAACTGCAGATATCATCAATAGTGCATCACTCATACATATATGTACACACAGAATGGGGAAATGGATTAATGATATGTTGAATGACAAGAACTTATCATTCTGGAAAAATACAATTTCATTTTATTCCTAAAATATGTGTACACCAGAAAAGCTTTTCAGTTCAGTGACAACATTATAATTAACATACATACAGTTATATGTAATGTTAGTTCATAGGCCTGTCAGTGAGTAAAACTGAAAGGTCCTCTTAAAAGGGTTTGAGAAATACTTAATTTTGCTTATCAAAGCAGTTGAGCTAGTGCTTAAGGTAAGCTGAAAATTGATATCCTTAGCCAAACAGATTGATCTTTGAAATTGTATATTTTTGTGACGATATATATTAATCATTGGTAAACATTTAGAAATTCCTAGATTCTATTAATTGAATGGGCTTAAAGGTAAAGTAAATAAAATTTAAAAAATTTGGACCAATGGTGCGATACAGACATAAGATTTAACATGTTTTTCATTTATTTATTTTCTATGTCATAGTTTTAAAACTTAACAGCTCTGTATACTTCGTGCGTGCGCTCTGTAAACAAGCCATCCATTTCGAAACAAAATGATCTTTCTCTTTGGGATCTACAAGTTGTCTGGTTATGATGTAAAAAATAAAATTGGTGGTTGCCATACAGAAATTGAGGACCCCATAATCCATTGTCTTGATCATGCAGTGTGTGCAGTTTCTGTCAATTTGTTTGACGAGCTTTATTTTGATTGATAATGGGGGTATCGGAGAAGTCTTGACAGTATAATTATATCGATTGAAAGTTTATTACGTAATTTGAAATAATTTCGTGACATGCAAGTTTGTGCAAAAAAGTCTTTTTAGTAAAATCTACAAGTATGATTGCAAATGCATTTTAATTATCTGTATCATTGAATGATTTTTTTATATAATGTCATTTTGTACCAGATACAACTTTGTTGAGATTTACAACTGACAGTGACAATCTAGCTTTTACCACTCACTTAATTTCAAACCATAGCCACATACATTATGCATCACCGGTCAATAAGACCATAGAGGTATATCCATTCTGCTTTGAAAGTCTCATATCCTTTTAGGAAAGCAAAACATAACAAGCCAATGTCACAGATTGTTAATCTTCAAACAAGGTTTAGTCTGCTGACCTTCAGGCAAGGTCAAGACTATACTGACCCACAGGCAAGGTCAAAACAAAATCAGTTTGTTCAATTTTAATGTGTGAATTTGTTGTTTTTCAGTTGCCTTGGAGGGGTGAATGGGAGGACAGCATGTGCTGCTGGTACAGCCAATCCTAACTCGGGATCCAGTGCTTCCTCTGCCTGCGTATCATGTAATTCTGATGAAATCAGTACCTCTGGATCGTCTGCTTGTATTAAATGTCCGGCAGGATTTAGCTGTTCTTCTTTTACCACTCAAACTGCTTGTACTTCACCTACCTACTCATTGGAAGGGGATACAGGCTGCAATTCCTGTCCTACTGGTTCAGTATGTCCAACTACAAACCAGGCTCCACAGGTGATGTTTATTATTTTATAAATTTGAGTTTGCCAGAAAACACAAACTTTGATTTTCATAACCAACTTTAATAATTTAATCTCAAGTTGATTTTAAAATAAAATTTTAGATGCTTCCCTTATTCATTTTAGAAATTTATAATAAAATATTGAACCATTACATGGGTCGGTTATTGCCTGTTAATTTATTATCATATTTACAAATGTTTATACAGGACTGCCCTGCTGGTAAAGAACCAGATGGAACACAGACAGCATGCACAGACTGTTCAGCAGGATCTTACAGCACAGCCTCAGACAACTCCTGTCTGACATGTCCAAAAGGTGCTTAATTCATATTATTTTCAATATTTAGTAGCATGGCAAGAGTCATGCAAAGCTTGCAACAATTTTGTTCTGCATTATAAATGATTATAAGTAAGTACCGTAGAAGGATAAGTAGATCGTAAATGTATTGATATTTGTTCTCCGCTTTGTACCGATATATAATATCAAATTCATCATGAAAATTTTGCTCAAATCTTTTTTCATGTTATGATCAATCACTGTATTGTAATGTTCCATTATCACTGGTATATTTTCCATGCCGGAATGTTTAATTGTGACATCTTATTGCATGATTTAATGTTTGATGTCATCTTCCAGGCTCCAAGTGCCCCACTGGTGCTATGACAACTCACACTGTGTGTCCCTCAGGAGAATATCAGGCAAGCACAGGTCAGACATCCTGTACAGCATGTACAGCCGGACACGAATGCTCCGACCCCACCACCGCACCTCAGCAGTGTAATGCAGGGACATATGCACCAGCCAACTCTGTGGCTTGTACCCCTTGTGCAGCAGGTAGGCAATCATCCTCATAGAATTAATGATCTGTGAACATCATGGTTGTAATTCATTCCGTTTGAAGTATATGTCAGGTGGGAGTTTATACCGATTTATGAAGCGGAAAGATTAATGCATTATCACCTTGAGGCTTATTAGTAGTGATCATAATTGCTGCATGTAGATTTTTTTTGAATGGTTAGAATACTTCTTATATTTTTACCATAGGAGATAATGTGCTGTCATAATACGATTTTAATTTCAGAATCTGTTATATTTAATCAAGCATTATATAAAACATATCAACAGGCATGTATAGTGATAGCCCAGGTTCCAGTTCATGTTCTGAGTGCCCAGTGGGCAAGAATTGTTCCAACCCTGCCCTGACCCCCACAGATTGTCCCGCTGGGACCTACAGTGCTCTAAACACCACAGCCTGTACCCAATGTCCAGCAGGGCATTACAGCACTGCTGGGTCAGGGAGTTGTACGATGTGCCCAGCGGGCAAGAACTGTTCCAATAGTGTAGGTGTTCCCTCAGATTGTCCAGAGATGACCTACAGTACAGAAGGCAGTAGTGGGTGTACAGCTTGTAGTGCAGGTGTGAACTAAATTTGGGTCATTTAAAAAAAGAACATTTTGCTATTCAAGCTCTTCGCTCCTTCCTTAATTTATGAATTCATAATTTTCCTCTCATTTTCTCAAAATCCTTTTCTAAATTTTGATTTGCAACTGATAGGGTTCTACAGTACAGCAGGATCAGGAAGCTGTACAGTTTGCCCATCTGGTAAATCCTGTCAATCAGCCACTCCCAGTGATTGTAGCCCAGGGACATACAGCCAGGAAGGAGATGGAGTGTGCAGCAATTGTGCTGTAGGCTATTACAGCAGCAGTGCTGGTTCTTCCTCATGCTCAGTTTGTGCTGCAGGAATGTCTTGTACCTCTAGCTCCAGCCAGCCTTGTGCTGCTGGTACTTATGGCATTGAGGGAGAGATGGGATGTCGGCCATGTACTGCAGGTCACTTCAGTGAGTCAGGGGCCAGTAATTGTACGGCGTGTCCTGCTGGCAAAGACTGCAGCAGTGCAGTGGGATCTCCCCCTGACTGTTTGGCCGGTCAGTACAGTGTGGAAGAAGATGCAGGCTGCACCAACTGTCCCCCAGGTATCCACTGCACACTACATAGTGTCTTGCATACAAGTGGAAGGGTGTTGTGCTTAAGAATTTTCTGCATGTTCCTGTCACAGAAACATTTTATTACTTATGAATATATACCCAAGCATAACAGGATGTTGTTTGGATGTCACTGGAATATTTGAATATGCATGCTTCATGTAATTTTCCAGCCCTGTCATATATAGCAAGGTTATCACCATGATCTGGTCCACTCACCAAGTGGTATTATTGTTGCATCCTGTATCATATATGTAATCATTTAAAAGGTATCCTTCCTCCAAGAAACCCCACAAAGAGAATGCAAATTGGAAAACATTAATGAATTATATATAGCATGTATTCATTGAATTGTACCACCATTTAGTGTGTTGTTATGCTTGACTTAAAGTAGAATGAATTTAAAAGGTTTGTTTGATTTTAAGACATCGGGAATGGAGCACTTAATATTGTGTGTGCATGTATTACAGGGTGTCAGTTACCTATATAGAACAAAAGAATGGTGTCATTTAGATTGAAAACCATTGTAGTAATACCTATTATATAATTATCTGCATTTTACCCAAACAAATCATTTAATTAAGTCTTTAATTGAACCATGTCAGTATGCTTACGTGAGCAGTCTCATTCTAACAAAGTTTAAATTTTTTCATTAGAATTCTCAAGATTTTTTGATAAACCTGCTTTTTATAGGAACATATAGTGATAGCCCAGGTTCCAGTTCATGTTCTGAATGCCCAGTGGGCAAGAATTGTTCCAACCCTGCCATGACCCCCACAGATTGTCCCGCTGGGACCTACAGTGCTCTAAACACCACAGCCTGTACCCAATGTCCAGCAGGGCATTACAGCATTGCTGGGTCAGGGAGTTGTACAGTGTGCCCGGCGGGCAAGAATTGTTCCAATAGTGCGGGTGCTCCCTCAGATTGTCCAGAAATGACCTATAGTACAGAGGGCAGTAGTGGGTGTACAGCTTGTAGCGCAGGTGTGAACTAATTTTAAAGAAATGTTTGTTGTATTGAGTAAATATCCATTGATTTCAGAAATGAAAATTACCAAAATCATCTTGAACATATGGGTTATTGAAAACATCTACCTTTTATTGTACCTTTTATTCATGATTTTCATATCATTACTTTCTTATTTCATGCATGAAACTTTTTCTGAGATGTAAAAATCAATTGAAAAGAGAGCAGATTTTTTGGAAAACAGGTTAATTTGTAAAGTCAATGTAACATTTAGCTTTATTCATGATTATTTTATCATTGCTTTCATAAATCATTCATAACACCTTTTTTTTTAATTTTGATTGGGCACTGATAGGATACTACAGTACAGCAGGATCAGGAAGCTGTACAGTTTGCCCATCTGGTAAATCCTGTCAATCAGCCACTCCCAGTGATTGTAGCCCAGGAACCTACAGTCAGCAAGGAGATGGAGTGTGCAGCAATTGTGCTGTAGGCTATTACAGCAGCAGTGCTGGGTCTTCCTCGTGCTCAGTTTGTGCTGCAGGAATGTCTTGTACCTCCAGCTCCAGCCAGCCTTGTGCTGCTGGTACTTATGGCATTGAGGGAGAGATGGGATGTCGGCCATGCACTGCAGGTCACTTCAGTGAGTCAGGGGCCAGTAATTGTACGGCATGTCCTGCTGGCACAGACTGCAGCAGTGCAGTGGGATCTCCCCCTAACTGTTCGGCCGGTCAGTACAGTGTGGAAGAAGATGCAGGCTGCACCAACTGTCCCCCAGGTATCCACTGCACACTTGCAGGATGGGTGCATGCAGATATAGCACAGGCAGCATTGCATGTACTTGCAAAATTATTTTACTAACACTTGTTATTCTGTATGCCTTTTCACATTGTTATCGAGCATATAATGCAGTGATTTTGATTTGTCAACAAAGGATGCATGTTGTTTTTCAGTTTTCTGATGTTTACTTGAGATTAAGCTTGATCTTCACCTAAGTGGTTATAATATTTATAAGTTTTGCATGCCTTTAACAATATATTTACAGTTCAATATTGCATGAGGGGTTTGTGGAATATTAATTAAACATACATGTATAATGTTTATCAATGGGGCCTTTTGTATATCAATATATGCTTCTGTTAACTCTGCATGTATTTCTTTTTGTTGCAGGGTGCTAATACCTCAAAGAACAAACGAACTAATTATTATTATTTGAAAACATTTTCAGGTTTTTTTTTCCAATATTAAACATAATAACATTATGTTTTAATTGTCATTATTTAGTGGGTTAAATATTTGTCTCAGTATTGCATGATTTCTCTTGCATGTGGCTGTGTTGGTACTAGATCATACTGTACAGTAAGATTCCTTAAAATTTTACATGAGTACTTATTTCTGTGATTCAACCGTTTATATCCTTTTTTTATACCAACGCTGAATTTTTATCATACTAGTTTTATTTACTTTATATCTGTCCAAAAAATAAAAGCAAGATTTTAAAATCGGCAAGAAGGACTTCTGGCAATTTTATACGGATATTCCTAGTGTTTAATTAGGAATCTACTGTACAATGTATGAATAAAAATTTGTTGCTGTAGTAGTCAATCATGCTACACACTGAATTCATTGATCATTGAATAGCAGATTCAAATAGCAGACACAATATAATAACAGTTTGTTGATTTTCACTTATTGTCTAATGCTTTTATTTTGTAATGCATGTAAAAATGTATTGCACAAATGATGCATTTATTGTGTATGAAATTATAATTGATATAACATTATGTGAAGATATTTGAAATTTTGTTGATAATTTTTGCTTCACAGCCATTAATGCTACAATATATTACTAGCGGTTATACTGGTATCAAATGCAAACATAATTTAATGTTAAGATTTTAGTTTCCAATGCAATCTCAAAACATCTGCTAAGATCATGTTCCCAATTTTATCTAGGTCACTACAGCTCTGCTGGTGCATCAAGTTGCACCCAATGTACCGCGGGGCATTTCTGCACAGCCTCCACCGAGACGCCTTGTGGCACCACCAAATACAGCAGTGCAGGAGCCACTTCTTGCAGTGATTGTCCGGCAGGTTATAAATGTGACAGCACCACCACTGCCACTCCTACAAAGTGTCTTGCTGGAACGTACTCCGGAACGGCGGCTTCTTCTTGTACCAGCTGTGATAAGGGACACCAGTGTCCGGTGGACGGAATGACCGCCCCAGAGGCTTGTGGGAATGGAACTTACGCCCCCTCATTAGGCGCCACAGCATGTACACCTTGTCCTGCAGGTAATTTTGAAAATATGTTTTGGGGGATAAGATTTTCATTTCTTCAAAGGTTTACTGTAAGCTTAAGTTTTCTTTCATCTTATAGTGTTGTCAGAAAAGAAAAATATCTAACAGCCAACAATTCCATGTCCATTACTTTTTAGGTCAGAAATGTCCAGATGTAACAGCAGCAGCCAGTGACTGTGTGCAGGGAGAGTACAGCCCAGAGGGCTCCTCCTTGTGCTATTCCTGTCTGGATGGATGGTACGCTGACTCCGTCAAATCAACAACTTGTACAGAGTGCCCAGCAGGCTCCAAATGTCCTAACAAGAATACTGCGCCAACACAGTGTGGATCAGGCGAGTACAGGTAAAGGAATCAAGACAAAGACTTAAGAAATGTAATTGATGAATTAAAATTATAAATGGAATTCTATCAAAAATGACTTTAAAAGGTATTCAATTCAAAACATCAGGCTAATGGGCATGTATTGACATATCTTGCATTGGAAGGATCAAGAGCTTCTTAAAATATTCAGAATCAATTTTAGCTAAGTCTGCAACACCATCATGACTAAAATCATCCATTAGTGATCATATTTAAAGAACTGTGAAGAAATGCTGTTTGCATACATTGTACTTGTGTCGGTACTATCAGTTCTTTGATTTTGCCTATAGTTCTGCTGGCCAGACTTCGTGTACTCAGTGTGCAGTAGGGACCTACAAGACGGCAAGTGGAGCAGGCAGCTGTACACCCTGTGAGGCAGGCTACGAGTGTCCCACCACCTCAGCTAGTAAGTCAGTCTGAATACTGAACAATTGCTTGCCCTTTTAAATTCAAATGAGAGTTGTGTCATACTGAATATTCAAGTTCTGTAAAATTAATGTGGATTTTTTTCAGTTTTGATGAATGTGTTTGTTAACTTTAAGAATTACTTATGCACCAACATATACCGGTATATCTTATGAGAGAGTTCTCTTGATTTTCATATTTTGAATTGAAAACTGGAAGAGAGATTTACTAAACTACATGTATAAGATAAAATTATCAGTAAAATGTATGTAATTTGATGTTTTGATTTTATAAAGCAATTTTAAAAATGAGCCACTTTCTTCTATCCCTAGGATCTCCCTGCACCAGTGGTTACTACTCCCTGGGGGGAGACACGGCCTGTATCCCATGCCCTGGGGGTTATTCCTGTGCCAGTCCCAGCTCCAGCCCTGTGCTCTGTACAGCTGGGAACTATGCCAACAATGCAAGCACCATCTGTTCACCCTGTGCAGCGGGGTACTATTGTCCCACTGACGGGATGTCGGAACCTCTGGCTTGTCCCACAGGCTACTATCAGACCAGCACCGGACAAACCAGCTGTACCCAGTGTGGGCAAGGTAGGTCTGGTTGGGGCTAATACAGTACCATAAACAGGAAAAAATTTATCCCAATTTTGGTTTTGCCTCACTTGCCTATGTTATAATTTGATGAATTGTGGATGCTTCAAAGGCATGTTAAATCTGTTAAAACACAACTGCATGTGTTTATAGGCAAATATAAACTTGGGAAAAATTTTTAACAAGTGTGATGGGTCAAATATAATACAAGGCAGAAATAACCTGGTATAATTAAGTAAGAGACTGTACTATAAGGTTGTTAGTCTTGTTTGGGAGTCATTTCCAATCATTTAATTTTTTACCTTTGCCCTTGATCAAATTTAAGGTTACAAATGTCCGAACAAGACGGTCACCCAGGAAGCCTGCCCTGTGGGAGAGTATCAAGATGGTCGGGGAATGGAGTCCTGTAAATCTGTAAGTAAAATAGACCGCTGATTCATCTTATGATACATATTATTATACATAGATCATGATCAAAAAAGAAAAATTTTAGGAAGATATTGATGTTTGTTTTCCATTATCAATTTTGTAATTGTTTTTCTACAAAAGCTCCACTTATCAATTAAGTGATCATGCTTTTTTTTTTAAAAGAACTTAAGTGCATTGTAAATGTTGATAATCCACAACTTTTTAAATGTATTAAAAAATTGCTTTCACTGATTGATTGTAGTGTCCCTCTGGATACTATGCTGACACCACAGGAAAAATCACCTGTACAATTTGTCCTGCGGGATCCAGCTGTTCCGATCCCACAGTAGCTCCAGTAGCATGTTCTAGTGGCCAGGTATATATGTAGAATTAGACAAAATTCTGAGTATCCTTTATGTTGATACATGTACCGATTTCTAATTATAAAATCACACGGTAATTAAAATATCTAGTAATCAAAATTACAAGTTAGTAAAAGTGTTACTCAGTTAATTCCAGAGCTTTATCTCTTAATCTATGGTACATGGTATGTACATGGTGTATCTATGAGGTATCCAATTTATTTTGGAGCATGACATCAATAGAGGTAATGTAATGGAATTATCCTTTGATATTTTAGTACTCCCTTGCTGGTGCCACTTCCTGTACAACGTGTCCTGCAGGATACGCCTGCCTATCAGGATCACAGACAGCCTGCACTGTGAGTACAATTTAGTGTTCTGTTGTTAGTAGATTTGTTCTGAATTGCTGATCATGTTGTCTGACTACTGTAAAATTGTCAGATTTTGTTGAGAATTTATGACATTATTAAATTTGTATTCTATAAAGAAGATTTCATGTCTGTTCGCTATGGTAAAAAGAATTCATTCAAGAACATTGTCTTTCCTTAAAATTCTACTCTCGATCCTTCCATGACTGTACACTTTTTTTGTGTTTTTCTACTCTCTAAATATGCATTATTTTATGTTCTTGCAGAATGGTCAATACTCCAATGGTACCCACTGCGTTGACTGTCCGGCAGGGACATACTGCCCCGACCCGACCCTGGGGAGCGTTGTGTGTAGTAACGGTCAGTACCAGCCCAGCACAGCCCAGACCTCCTGTATTCAGTGCCCCAGCGGTCAGTCCTGTCTGGATAAAACAGCCACACCTGTAGACTGCACTGCTGGATATTTCAGCTTGACAGGAGAGGAAACTTGTACTGTGAGTTGCTCTTGGATGTCATTTATTGTAAATATTCTTGATAAATGTGAATCTTTTTGGGTTGGGTATAAAGGTTATTGAAGAAGTTGAGATAATTATAATAGCGAAGTACTGCAAGTTTTCTTCATTCATTATTTGGCATTCATAACTTAAGCTCCTTTTAAACATTTACTTATTTTCCCTTTAGAAATGTCCTTAATTTGGCTTTAAATAACTGCAAATGCAGTAGGTTTAGTAGAAGTAGAGGCCAGGGCAACCGTAATTTTATGTCTGATTACCGGTAGTTGCTGCAATTCCTTATTTACGTAACATAATTTGTGTAGTAACTGTTATACCTTTTCTCCTTCAGAAATGTCCGGATGGCTACTACAGTACTACAAAGGCAGGTTCCTGTTCCCAGTGTCCCGCGGGACAGAAATGTTTCGATGGAACCAGCTTCATTTCTCCAACCAACTGTGCAATTGGGTTCTTCTCAGCACTGGGGCAATCAACTTGTACACAGTGTGAAGCAGGTATATGATAAAACAACTGTAACAGTTTGAAGCTGTCTATAGTATGTCGAAATAAGTTTACTTTATAGTTACTGAATGCTTGCATAGATAAGCCAAAGTTAATCTCTCAATTTTTCAATAAATACATATGAGTTATTCAATAAGTTACTTTAATTTTATTGTTTTAACAAGTGTTCTTGACAATAAGTTATTCCTTAAATCAACTGAGTTATCTACCAGTAATATGTTTTTAAATGTTTTAGACTTCCTGAAAGAGAAAAAAATGCAGAGTCTTTCTTATTTTTTTTTTAAATCTTTATGAGAATTCTTTATACCTCTTTTATTTAGGGTACACCAGCAGTGCTGGAGCCTCAGCCTGCTCCCAGTGCTCAGCTGGATTCCAGTGTCTGGATCCAAAATCTCCAGTGGCTTGTACATCTGGATATTACAGCCTCTCAGGAAAGGTCAGTGGTTCACTGAGTTGCCTTTTGAATTTTCAAATGAAAAATATGTCAAGAATATACTTGTATTGTTATAAAGTTTTCTGGTGTTGCTTTGAACAACTTCAATAAATTAATGATACACAAAGTTAAAGTAGACTTTAACTTTGAGGCTACTTTAAAAATTTGTTGTCATTACAGTATGAAATTGGCAATATTCCTTTATTTCTGTACACTGGACATGCATTTGTATTTTATCATACAGACTACATCATGTACCCAATGTCCAGCCGGATTCTCCTGCAGTGCTAATAATATTTCCCCAACTCCATGTCCTAGTGGCACCTACTCCACCGCAGGACAGACTTCCTGTACAGCTTGCCCCGCTGGTCAGTCATGTGACACAGGGTCACCCACCAGCTGTGGAACAGGATATTACAGTCCCTCTGTAAGTATTTACTAATATCATAAGAATTGATGGAGAAATGTTTTTAACCAAATTGTTCTTTTAGCTGTGAAGGTACTCTGCAAAGGCAGATTATGCTCTAATCAAATGAATGCATTGAATAAAAGATTTGAATCTTTTTAAGGGCTC
Organism: Magallana gigas; assembly: GCF_963853765.1. NCBI lineage: Eukaryota > Metazoa > Mollusca > Bivalvia > Ostreida > Ostreidae > Magallana > Magallana gigas. The sequence continues at coordinate 31,945,650 of NC_088858.1, read as the reverse complement.
TGGCTGCAGCATTTGCCCTGCGGGCTATGAATGCAGTGGAAGTACTGCCACCCTGTGCACCTCTGGGTATTACAGCCTGGCGGGAGAGATGAACTGTACAAAGTGCCCAGCGGCAAAAATGTGTCCTTTCCCCTCCATTTCCCCCATCAACTGCCCCACTGGCACCCACACACAGAACTTGGAGGGTCAGACTTCGTGTACTGACTGTCAGGCAGGGTTCTACTGTCCAGCCAGCGCGTAAGTCATACAATTTATCTTTTTCTATCAAAATAAGTGTTTCCTCTGTGGTGGGTAAATTTGAAAATTTTCATCAATAAACTCTTAAATGTAATCTGTTTATGGAACAAGATCCTATAAAAAGAGTGAAAGCAACAGACACTTGATAATAATACATAATATTTTTTTTCAAAAGCTCTGATCAGATTGCCTGTGCAACAGGAGAGTACTCCTTGGCCAAGTCCACTTCCTGTACTGTGTGTCCGGCCGGCTACTCCTGTGCCACCACCACAGCCTCCCCCTCAGCCTGCGCGGCGGGGACCTACTCCCTGGGGGGTAACACCAGCTGTACCGACTGTGAGGCAGGGTACGCCTGTCCATCCACATCATCACTGACCAACAGATATCCCTGTCCATCAGGTAAAATTGAAGAAGAAAGGCATTTTCTATGAAAGGTTGTAATGAAACATTATTTTTTATAAACAGTTGTTTCAATACTAATATAATATTATATATGCAGTAATTTGTTTCCTGTTGACTTGTAGGGAGTTATTCCACTGGTGCCCAGGCATCATGTACCCTGTGCCCCGCTGGTAAAGCATGTTCATTAACCACATCTAGTACACAGACTACTTGTACCAGTGGGCAATATGCCTTTGCCGGATCTGCAGTCTGCACTGCATGTCCAGCAGGATGGAAGTGTCCAAATGTAGACGGTAGTCAGAATGCCCAGTGTTTGCCTGGAACATACTCGGTAGGAAATGCACCATCTTGCACCTCATGTACAGCTGGAAATGCTTGTCCCCTCACAGACAGTTCGTCCAGCATAACTTGCACACCCGGTTCATATGCAATAGCTGAAAGCACCACTTGTACTGTATGTCCACCAGGGTATGAGTGTCCATCAACCACTGCTGCCACAGAGACCAAGTGTAATGATGGTTTCTACAGCGAAGGAGGTAGAGCCGCCTGTGTGCAGTGTACTGCTGGTTACGAATGTCCAACCATCTATGACAGTTACTCCGTGGTGTGTGCTGCTGGGTATTACTCTCTGGCCGGAGCCAAGGAATGCACCCAATGTCTTGCCGGACAAGAGTGTCCCACGACTACAGCTGCAGGGACAGCATGTGTCAATGGTTACTACAGTTTGGGTGGACAGAAATCTTGTACACAGTGCCCAGCAGGATACTCCTGTGCCCAAAAGGACCAAAAACCAGTCATATGTGCTGTTGGGAAATTCAGTGCTGCTGGAGATACTGCTTGTACTGACTGTGATGCTGGGTTCTTCTGTCCAGCAGGAAGTACACAGAAGGATCCACCTTCTGCCATCTGTTCGTTGGGTTACTATTGCACTGCTGGGGCAACTGTTGAAACACCTTGTGATATGGGAACCTATGGTGCCACAAAAGGACTTACTGCTGCAACAGATTGCACAAATTGTCCTCAAGGATTTTATTGTCCAGCAGGAACAGCTGGAGTTCCAACTAACAGTCTTCTTTGTCCAAGAGGGCATTTCTGTCCAACTAGTACTGGTGATTACAAGGCCAACCCATGTCCTCATGGAAAGTTCTATAATAATTTGGGAGCAGTAAAGGTTGATGAATGCATTGACTGCCCAGCAGGAAGATACTGCCCACCAGGCACTGATGACCCAATGTATGATGGCTATATTTGCCCTCGAGGATCTTATTGTCCGCAAGGCTCTGGAACTGCTCCTATTAACTGTCCAGCAGGCAGATATACAGAGGAAGAAGGAGCAATAGGACTACAGAGTTGTAAAATTTGCCCAGCTGGACATTACTGTCCAGCCGGAACTCACACCCCAACAGCATGCAGCCCAGGGACATTTAATCAATACACAAACATGCAACAGGCATCAGACTGTTTGGCCTGCATTGCAGGGCAAGCCTGCACCAAGGATGGACTCGCCAAACCGGACTATCCATGTGATCCTGGTCACTATTGTCCTGGAGGAAATAGATTACCAACGGAAAACCCCTGTCCAGCTGGAACATTCACGGATTTCAAAAACCTAACTGCCATGTCTCAGTGCGAGACCTGTAGGTCCACCAAGGCCTGTCTGGAGGGGACCGGAGGTCAGCAGAAACCCCCTGTGCCCTGTGGGCAGGGTCACTTCTGTCCGGACGGAACAGCTTCCCCCACACAGTATCCATGTCCAGCAGGAACCTACACAAACCTGACCAATCTCTACAAGGTGGAGCAGTGTACTATCTGCCCCAGGGGCTGGTACTGTTTGGAGGGATCAGCCACACCCACAGGCATGTGCGATAAAGGACATTGGTGCCCAGATGGTAAGAAAAAAACCCTTTATTATACATTTTATTTTATCTATCCAAGTTGTGTTTGAAAAGCCTTTATTATACATTTTAATTCATTTATCAAAATTGCTAGTATATATGGTAAAATAATTTGTAAAATGTAGCTGTGCATTTTTCTGGGGAGTTTCTATGAAGGTCTAGTTCAACCAGACACTTAGCTTTGCTCAGAGAGTGTGTGTGGTAAAATGAGACCTCTTATGAGTGAAATAAATAGTACTGGATTAGCATTTTTATTTTTTGGAAATAAAAAATGAATTCAACTTTGACAGTTTTCATGTGCAACTTATAAAGTATGTAAACATGATGGTATTTGGAATCTTATAACTTTAGTCAAAGTTTTTTAATTAATTAACTAAAGTTTAACCAGGAATATTTGTTGAGATTGATATCTGAATTAAATTTTCAAAATATCTTTTTTTATTATTTTTTTTCAAAATTAGCTTTAAGATCCTTAAACATTTAGTACAACTATAATACACAAGATATACATGTGTATAGTACTAATATGCATTCTGATATACACAATTTTATCCATATGTCTGTGTATGGTCTTTTAATGTAATCCAAAAAATAAATCTTTTTCATTTCAAAAATGTTTTCTAAAAAATCAATGGTTTACAGCTGTTTTCTTTAATGCTTTCATCAATGTTTTTAGATTCTTGTATGTTTTTGTGAACAAAGATCTAGGTTATCACATCTCTTTTATGTATTTTCTATTCTACAACTTAACACATGCATATTTGAAGACCCTAGCAAAGGTCATGGTTCAAAGGTAAAGGGCAAATAACCTTAAAGCTTTATAATGTTTAGACTGATTATAGAATTTCAGTTTGGCCTTTGATTAATGTGCATAAATACAGCTAAAAATAAATTGATTCAGTGAAGATCTCTGTAAAACAAGCATTGGGATTTGGGGCCTTATTTTAACACGGTTGTGTGTTTTACACTGGGCTTGTTGTGGTTTTTATTCTTTTTTATTTTTTATTTGTCTTTAAATCTCAGTTCAGTGTGTTTGCTTTGCATCCTTGAAATCAATACCAAACAATTTTGCTAAGTGAAAAGCAAATTTTAAATAAATTCACCTTCATTTTAAAAACACTTATCTCTTATTTACAGACATTTTATGTTTCATGGAATTTAGCTATTTAATAAATGTATCTGGTGCAAGGTAAAAGGCTGTATAAATAATCTTATGGCACTTAAAGTTTTTTTTATTGTTAATTTACAATCTTCAGGTATTTTAATATTTGTTACTTAACAAATTTTTGTGTTTTTTATGTTGATTGATTGAAGAAGCAAGGCCAATTTTTTGTATGCTATTTGGGTCATGGTCTCACATTTCATTTAAAAGAACTGTGCAGGTAATATATTCCATTTATAGCAATAATGTGTTTTAATGGAACGACTTTTAGAATGTCTTTCTACATCACACAAAATTAATGACATTTTTGAGTGGTGAAAAAATCAAGTTATCACACTCAGATATAATGGTAGACAAACTATAAAAGACAGGTCCTGGATTTTAAAATTTTATCATTTCATAACATTACTTTCGAAATGAAAATTACTTAATATGTATATATAACCAAGAATATAATTATTGATTGCATAAAGATTGATCAAAATGAGGTGTATCTATATATTAATAGGTGTATACATGTAATTGTATTATCGCAAATCTTACTCGGGTGTATTCACTGATGCGTTGAGTGACGACACTATTGAGATCGCGAGCTACAGTTTTTCAAACAAGCGTTTTCATTGGCTGTTTAGTACCCGCCCACTTAAAGCGCGGATTTAGATCATTCCGGTCAAGATGGAAGGGCTCGAGAGGTTTCTTCGAGATATAGATGAAGATCTTGTGTGTTATAAGGAAGAGTTCATCAAACTTGCTGTAAAAAGTGATAGCACGTTGAAGTATTTACGACCACATGAGGTTGAGAGCATGAACATACCTCCTGTTTACAAACGCATGTTGATTGACCGCATAGTCAATCTGCAAACCCCTGGTACGAAAGAAAAGTTGAAACAAAAATGTCTTGACGAATTCATGTTACCAAAAACGCCCAAAAGATTGAAGTTCGGGGATCTTGATGCCCCCATCTCTAACGCTACCCCCACGACTGTCGCCGAAAGACATGAAAGACGTTCGCCAGCTGCAGCCGCTTCTCGAGCACCGGACAATTTTTTAGAACAAGAAGTTGACCGTCTAAATGAAGAAAGAGATACACTTTCTGTCTTGTTAGTACACAAAAAAGACGAACTTAATGATCTAAAACAAAAACCAAATTTACCATCTGCCATTAGTATTCCGGGAAACCCCATCACCAAGTCCTCGTGTGACAACTGTCACCGAAAAGGTCATCGATCGATTATGAACCGGGGTAACAAGTCCTGTCTATTCATGAAGTGCGAGGGATACCACGCTTGCGGGCAGGAGGGGAAACACCCAGACCACAAGCAGTCAGTGACAGAGGCAGGTTTAATAACGCATTAACACACCACACTTACAAAAATGTTGCTTGTGATATTCATGATAAAATCTATTATACATATCAGTTTTTATAAACCTCCCCACATAAAAAAAAAAATTCGTAATAAACAATTACATAGTTCCATGTGAAATATGCACTGCATGCTTTTTTACCAGTTTATATGTCAATTTACCAAAACTTCAAATATTCATAATCATGCTGTGTATTAAGATAGCATGACAATGATGATTATAACTGTAAAATTGAATATATTAGTGTCATCACTAACCTGTGACTATTTCATTTTAGGTAACGAAAGAAATCCATGATGTCGAAAGAAGACTTAAAAATATCAACGATGAGCTCAACAGCATAAAAATGTTTCAAAAACATAATAACACAAACTTTACAACAGCTATGCGCCCTATTTTAAAGTCCTTATTTTATATGAAATATGAAGGGAAAGATGGTGCCCAAAATCTGCAACGAGACTTGCGATACATCAAGATTGCAACCAATAGTCAAATTCCTGAAGATCAGTCTCTTGACCATATCAGTAACCTCATAAGTAAGGGAAAATCCAGGGTATCCAGCACAGTTGACCCATTTGTTACATCAGAAAATGTGTCGAAACAAAACGCTGATATCAAACCAGATTCCACAGGTTATAGTAGCCCATCAGCGTCAGCATCAGCACAACAACCATTACTACAGAATACTCCATTTCAAATGGCACAGTACAACCCATATTTCCCCATAACATCGCCTACTTCTCCTTATCAGTATGTCATGTACCCAAATCAGTGGAATTCCATGTATGATGTGTATGGAAATGGCTATCCTATGTATCCAGCAAATCCCACGACATCTTCAACAGCTCCTGCATGTGCTGCAAATCCACCTCTGCCTTTGGATTCACCCCCCAAAAACCCACCATTGCCCAAGGACTAGTAAATCGAGAAGTTGGAACATTTTTGTTCGTTTGATGTTATTTTAAGTTACTTGTATGATGATAAAGAATATTTTGAGTTGAGAGGAAACAACACAAAAATATTTTTGTAATATTCATGGTAGTTTTTGATGTATTTTGAAAATGTTTTGTTGTCGATCAGAAAAGACCAATTCTGATGAAATGTTACACACTAGTTACACAAGATTTCATTTCAGAAATAAATTTGATCAACTGTAATTTTCCATGTGTGAAATTACAACAAGTTAAATGTTATAGATAATAAAATTTAAAACAAGATTTATTAAATATTTAGCCTTAATTCATCACATGTTGAAGGCTTGCTAGTTTTTATACTGCTTGCAAAGTTTAACTTTAAGGGACAAGTGTAAGATCTCAATGTCTGTCTAAAGCCTTAAGGTGGAATAACATACCTTGTAAAAGTCACTCAAATTAACAGTAAATTATCTGAATAAGAAAGATAAAATAATAAATAAACTGTACGTGGCAAATAAGCAAAAATTTGCGTTTCAGAGATAAAAAATGAGAATGTAAAAAATTCAATTCAGTAACAACAAAAACCCCTGCAGGATCCGAACTTGGGATGTACGGAATACAAGCCTTGACACTTTATCCACCCGGCTATGGAGTAATTAACATGTTTGTCTTTAAAACCCTTTTAACTAAACGAAATGCCATTACAATCAGAGATCATCAATTTTGTGATGTGTTATTCCACCTCAATTTTGAAAGAGACCTGCAGTGCATTGACTTTTGGAAGTGTACATCATTGATCACTGCCTATGCCTAATATAAACTATGACCTGGCTTTTTAACTAAGGAAAAATGCTGATAAAATTTTATTAGCACAAAATTAAAAAACATAAAATTGAGATTTTATTTTTTCCGATTTTCAATTACGGTAGTTAAACTTCAAGTTTGAAAAAAAAAAAAAAAAATCCCTCCCTGCTGAGTTTTGAATCCCCAGGTGGCAATTTTAAACAAGCATTTTTTGAATGATGGCCCTATGATTGGATTATTTTCCAAACATTATCTTTTTGCAATATATATAAATCACTATTATTTTTTTATAAATCTTAATGAATTATCAGAGACTAGTGCACTGGTTTCGGAGAATGTATAATTAAATTATGCTGTCAATTTGTTAATCTCTGTCATTCCAACCATAAGGTCATTTTTTTTATTGATAATTGAGTTTTCAAGACTTCCCAAACATTGGATCCGTAGGTTTTATGCCACCAAACACTTCTACCTCATAATCAAACAAGATAAAATACAAAAAAAATTAATAAACAATATATTTAATCTATTAAGATATCTTGATGAAATTTCATTTTATTTAAGCAGATAATGTGATAGTTTGGCTGATCATTCACCCGATTATTTCAATACTACTGTATCCAATCATTAGTCAATTTTTTTTAGCATTAGGGACGATTTTTAGATCATTCATATTGATAGAAGTCAATTTTTTTTTTAAATGGTTCAGCCCTAGGGGTGAGAGATCAAAAGTTCAATGCTGGGTAATGATGTCTGTGGAAAAGGGGTGTGTTTCAGTCCTAAATGTATATTTGACTTCCAGATAAATATACAACTTTACATGGACCTCACATTAGGCTTTTTGAAGTGCAGTAAATATTAAAAACTTGTTAATGCACCTAAATCCATATCAGTCACAATAAAAAGCAAATGAACATTGTTCTTAATAAAACTGATTGGAGATTTTCTGTCAGAGATTGAACCTTACATCCTGTACCTTAATTATTCAGAATTAATCAGCAAAAAAAAAACCCATAAAGCATTGTTTATTTTATTCTTTGTGAATTTTATAAATCTTCATACCTACAAAGAAAATGAGCAATTTGACATTCTAGTAGCAAATGAAAATTGCATACTACATCATGTATAACCACATCTTTTGAAAAAAGATGGCATGTAACGTTTCAATACTGAATGGTCAAGTGCATTTACAATTGCAAGTTCAGTAAATTGTGACACAAATTTTTCATTCCGTTGCAAATGTTGTCTCATCAGGCCAAATACACACTCTGTGACATTATACTCTGGACAGTATGGGGGCTGGAAAACTAAATCAACACCATGATTGGCTAACAGTTCTCTCAATAACCGCTCTCCTTGCCTTTGATGATGGAATCCGCAGTTGTCCATGATTACAACATCACCACGTTTAAACATAGGGTTCCCAATTTCATTTTTTTCAGCTAAGGCTTCATTGAAGAATTCAATCATTTCTAATGCATTTGAGGCCCCATTTAATATGTTGAAATGATTTATTCCAAAAAAATCACAACACACATTTACAGTTAATGTAACAGAGCTAGCATATTGTTGAACTTCAATGGCGCGCTTACTTGTATGAGAATGTCCATACGAACGATTTCCAGATGTTGCTACAATAGATGCCTCGTCAAAAAAATGCATCTGTGTAAAATCATAGTTTAAAAGTGTTGATAAAAAAGTGTCTACCCTTTGTTCGTGGCCTGGTCGTAAAGTTTCAGTTGGGACGACGGTTAGCTTTTTGTGCGAAAAATTAAGCTCTTTTTTCAACACACGCGATATGCTCTTTACCGACGGCACATTGTCTAAGGTACATATCTGAGAATCAAGCAATTTCTGACGAATTTCTTTGCAATATATGGATGGTTTCTTCCATTTCTGATATTCAATAAATTGGAGAACAGTCTGTGTGGTTTTCCTTGGTCGTTGAGAACTTTTTCTCTGTGTTTTTACGATGTGATTTCGTTCATAATCTTTCACAACATTTATACAAGTGCGTAAACATCGTCCCGTTTCTTTTTCAATTGCTCTATAACTTTTACCTTGCAAATACAACTTTATTATACGTTTTCTCTCTTCCTCCGATGTGTGCTTCCATCTAGGCGCCATGTTGTCAAATATACGTGGGCGGGTCTATAAAAATGCACCAATCAGATTCTTTGTTGCATATCGCAACTGTAATACAAACCAATTTGACAGTGTCGTCACTCAACGCATCAGTGTATCGGTCGCAGTGAATACACCCGAGTAAGATTTGCGATAACAATCTCCGATTCTCATCAATGTTCGATACTAGTATCTCTAAATTATCTGAGGAATGTTTTTATTCGTAAAATCGTACTATAAATCTGCCTTTTATACAGACAAATTTAATTAGTTATGAAGTGTAAATATTACATAAATTCATTTAATGAACTGCTTGGCTTAGTGGCTCCATGGAAAGCTACTACTTAGAGGTAAAAGGGTTCGAGCCACTGATGCACAGTGGTACAACTGTTTTTTTTTCTAATTTGATCTCATCTTTCCTATGTTATTTATTCCATTATATTCATCATGGTAAGAATTGCAATAACTTTGTAAAATGAATGGAGATCATTATTTATTTATTATTTTTATTTCATTTATAAAGTTTGAAGGATAAATAATATTTTTATGATGAAACAAATACTTTGAGGCTGAGGATCGGAAATTCTGAAGGTACCTCACTGCATCAAGACTAATCTTATACTTTTTAAGACAAAATTCATTTCAAAATATGGCATGTTTGTATCAATCAATTTGATTGAATATCATCATTGTTCAGTGGTTAGAGTATCAGGCTTGTGAACTATAGATCATGAGTTTGAATGCGCCTTGGTCTTTTGTTTATCGTACTATTTATCATTATCAAGTAATTCATTGCTGATTTCAAGTTGTGGTGAGCCACCTTAAACATGTTTCATATTTTACATCCATTTGATGAAATCCAATGTTATAATCCCATTTATAGTAATGTAACTGTGACTCCATTTTGTGATACATTGACCATTAATCTTCCACTATGTTATAGGAGCCAGTGAGTATCAATTATCCCCATTGTTGTTGTCTTAAATTTCCCAAAATGCAGTTCTCCTTGAGCGCACGCTGCCCATCCAGCATGGTTATACATGTATACATGTACCTGGTGTCTGTCATTGCGCTGCAATATTTTCCTGGCCCCACAAGGGCCAAGTCCATTTTAGCCCCATGCGCTATCTATATAACCATACATAGAGCATGGAGGCTAAATGGGTTTAGCTCTCACAGGGCTGATTGTAATTGGTTCCTGCCATTTGCATGCATTTCTGTATGTCTAAAGACAAAGACCCCAAAAACCTATTGTTGTGTACAATATATTTATGTTCCAGCTTTGAATCATTTAAAGTCCTGTCAACAAATTATTTTTATGATGACTTGTTTAAATTAAGGTACATGCATTATGATAAGTATTCATATTGTTGAGGATAATGCTGTACATAAGAATGAAAGATATATGTGAAAGCTTCTGCAAGAATGGAAGTTATGCGAATGTTTCAGTGTTTTGAAAGCTTTGTTCAATGTTATCGATTAATATAATTGATGCTTTATTTGTTGGTATAAGGGTTGCAGTTATTGCCAAAAAAAGAATCCATAACCTGCTTTAATTGTTTAATTTAATTGTTTGATTTACAATTATTATCAACTAAATTTCAATTATATACCATTATTATATACACTGAATGTCAAATATGGTAATTAATTATTATTGGCTCAGTACTTTGTAAACCATTAAACAAAAAACCAGTTCTTAATTCCATAAAAATGGTTTTTTTTAAAAGAATGAATGTGTATTATAGCAGATGTAAATTTATTGATATGTCAAAGAAATACAATGCATGTATTCGATCTATTTTGTAAAAAACCTGCATGAATCTAACTCTAGATATTGTGGATATTCATGGGGATTAGAGATTCAGTGAATATCAAACCTCACTTCCAATTAGTTTTAATAGTCATGACATTGCTTATTTAAAAGTTATTTTTCATTTGTCCATGAAAAAAAAGTAAAATATTTAAACAGTTCATTACATTTGGGAGGTCCTCATGAATTATGACAGTTCTTTAAGAACTCTTGATAGTACTTGTAGTGACCTCTTCTCACAGAGTACATGTCAAGATCTAAATTCTACAATTAGTATCGAACTGCACAAGTCAGCAGACTTACGGTAATTAATAAGCATATTTCAATAATTTTAAAGTTACCTACAACTTTACTTCACCACAGTAATACCTGGTAATGTATTAGTCAGGAGAATTGATTTTGTCTCCATGAGAATTGGTCACTATATGTAGTCCTCATGAGTACCATATACAGTCTCCTATTTTCCTCTTTGTCTCTTAATTATTTGGAGTGTATAATTATATAGCCTGTTTTAATTATTTTTGCATAGGTACCCCCACAGCTACCACTAACCCCTGCCATGCTGGTTCCTACAGCAACAAGACCGGTAACACCGCCTGGGAACAGTGTGATGATTGCCCAGAGGGCAACTACTGCCCGCAAGCCTCTGTGCTGCCCACACCATGCCCAGCGTAAGATCTCAATTATATTTAGTATATGCATATACTATAAGCATAGTATGCATATAAAGCAAAGTTATTTTCCCATAAAAATGTAAAGGTAAACTTCATGGCCTCGGGGCCACCAACATGTATAAATCTTATTGTTATTGGCCTCAAGTCAGATTCTCATGAATTGAATTTATCATCGATTTATTTTCTTAAGCTAGCATGCGGTAACACAGTTTATGATTTTTTTAGTATAACTGTATTTTAGATTTTTAAAAAAATTCAGTTATCAGAGTAAAAATGTATTTTGTGTTTGAGACATCATCTTAAACATGATTATATATATTGATTGATTTAAAAAAGCGTAAAGTATATAATTTGAGTTCTTCTGATAAAAGATCAAAGAAACATGGAAGTAACTTTACAGCTTGGTGTTAAAAGAGAAGTTACTCTTACTTGAATTTTAGTTTGTGCAATCAGCATTGAAGATATGACATTAAATTTTGGATTGATTTTTATTATTTCAGAGGAAAGTATAACGATCAAATCAAGGGGGAGAACATCACGTACTGTGTGGACTGTACCGCTGGGTACTACTGCCCTGGGACTGGAAATGTGAACCCCATCATCTGTGACAAGGGCAACTACTCCGACACAGGAGCCTCGGTCTGCACGACCTGTGAAGCTGGCTACTACTGTGATCTGAACGCCACCAGCATGACCTACATGTACAGCGACCGCATCTGTCCCGCCGGTCTGGAGTGTCCGCCTGGAATGATCAGAGCTCCCAATCTTGTCCAGGATAAGTGTCGGAAAGGCCACTACTGTCCCAAAGGAGATGTGAATCCATACCCGGTTCCATGTCCCAACGGAACCTTTAATGCGGAATATGGACTGAAGCAGGTGTCGGAGTGTCAGCAGTGTACCCCTGGAATGTACTGTATCCCTGAGGGCTTGTCCTCTCCTGCTGGGGACTGTCCAGGAGGTTATTATTGTCCTCTGGGTACAGCAGCGCCAGAATCCTTTCCCTGTCCCATCGGGTTCTACAGAAACGGATCAGCCAAGGAATCCTTCCAAGATTGTGCAGAATGTATCTCTGGTTTTTACTGTGACAGAGAAGGACTGGCCACCCCTATTGACTGCCCTGCTGGATCTTTCTGTGTCAGTGGAAGTACCTTCCCGACCCCTTGTGCCCTGGGTACCTACAGTAACTCCACCAACCTGCGTAGAAGTACCGACTGCACACCATGTCCAGGTGGCTACTACTGTGATGGCATTGGAAGAACTGCTCCAACGGATGTATGTGATCCAGGGTTCTACTGCAGAGAAAAGGCCTACTCCTCAGCCCCTCCAGATGGCCTCACGGGTGGACTGTGTCCTGCAGGAGGCTACTGTCCCGCAGGGTCTGCCACACCTACAGCTTGTCCTGTGGGTGAATACAGTAAGAGTGCAGGGGCCAAGACCAAGTTTGATTGTATTCCTTGTGACCCTGGATTCTACTGCGCTGGTTCTAGTAGTACTGCTGCCTCCTCTAAGTGTGCAGCTGGATTCTATTGTACTGGGGGGTCAGGAGTCCCCACACAATTCTCTACCCCTGCTGGACACTACACTCAAGAAGGAGCCTTCAAACCTGAACCCTGCCCAGCAGGTCAATTCCAGCTTGCCCAAGAGTCCTCCAAGTGTGATTTGTGCAGTCAAGGGTACTACTGTAATGGAACTGGTACAATCGATCAGATTCTCTGTCCTCGAGGATACTACTGTCCTGAGGGCAGCAGCTATCCTACTCCTTGTCCTCGAGGAACATTCTTGAAGGACACTGGGAAGTATGAGGAGGCTCATTGTGACCCCTGCACCACTGGGTATGCTTGTGATTCTGTGGGACTGCCTGCAGCCGTTACCCCATGCTCTTCAGGTCACTACTGTACCCTGGGATCCAACATGACAGACCCCATTGGTCAAACATTTGGTGACCTTTGCCCCCCAGGGTATTTCTGTCCAGAAGGAACTGGAGACTATCAGCATTTCCCTTGTCCAAACGGAACATACAGTGCTTTCACAGGTATGTTTTTTTTGTCTTACTTTATTTTAATATGATTATTTCATAGATATTGAATTTTTATGCAAGAAGTAAAACATTGACTTACTGTTTTCTTCATGGACTAGAATTAACATGCATATGTATATAACTTTTTGATTCTTTCAGGTAACTTGGGAGAGGGTAACTGCACAGCCTGTGATGGAGGGAAAGCCTGCGTGGGTCCGGGACTCACTACCCCCAACAGAAACTGTTCCACTGGCTACTACTGTAAATCTGGGGCCTATTCAGACACCCCAATGGATGGAGGGGCCACAGGTGACCCCTGTACAAAAGGTCACTACTGCCCTGAGGGCACCAGCACTCCTCTTGCCTGCGCGGCAGGCTCCTATATGAACACCACGGGTTACTCCTACTGTTTCGACTGTCCGGCAGGGTTTTTCTGCGTTTCGGGAGAGGTAGACCCACTGAGGTGTCCCAGAGGAAGATACTGCCCTGGCAACACTACTGCTGACCAGCCACCTTGCCCCACAGGAACTTACAACCCTGACTATGGTAGGATGATTTTCCCGTCAATTTTTTGTAAACTGCTTAAACATCTTCAGTTAAAACATAATTTTTGTAATATCAAACACAAAACAATAATAGTATAAGCTCAAATTAAGACTGCACAATCATATAATTATTGTGTTGAATTATGTTCCAGGTATGACAAAGGAGTCTGACTGTCTGCCATGCTCAGGTGGATTTTACTGTTACAAGCTGGGTGCCATTAATTTCGACTTTAGTTTGAATGACACAGGAACTGGACAGTGTGCTGCAGGCTATTACTGCAAATCAGGTAGCTACCATTCATTTTCACATTAATTTTATGAAATTGAAAGTGAATTATGCAACAAAATGGTCAGGCTGTTGGAAAGATAATTCATGAAGAGATTTACTGCTTCAAACATATTTTTTTACTGGAGAGTGAAATCAAATTTCATATTGTTCTGTTCAGAGAATTTGCTGTCATAATAAGTATTTTAATGGCGGACATATTATTGTAGGCGTAAACGTCAGCACCCCCACAGCGGCCACCACCAGTGGAATTGGAGGTCCCTGTCCCCCAGGATTCTACTGCCCACTGCAGACAGAGGACCCCATCCCCTGCCCAAATGGAACCTACAGGGATACATCCCAGGGAGCCAAGAAGGATGATTGCTTGCCATGTAAGCTGGGAGAGTACTGTGGGTCAGAGGGCCTAACAAATGGTACAGGACCCTGCGCCAAGGGATTCTACTGCTACAGAGGCAACAATGTCCCTACACCTCTAGGTGAGTGGGGCATTTCTTTGGGGGTGGAAATTTCACATCATGCTTGAGGATTTTTTTTCTGTTCTATGTTCTTTTGACAAGCTCTAGTTTATAAGGGGGCTCTATAGTAAATATTTATAGTTACATTATATATGTATGTTCATAGTACTACTGTTTTATATTGGAATAGATGTCAAATTAGACTTTGAGTTATAATGACTATTTAGTTACCTTTCTCTATGTCTGATAAACAGGAGATGAGCCGGATATAGGGGGACCATGCCCAGTGGCCCATTACTGCCCAGAGGGCACTTCTGTCCCGCTTTCTTGTCCCTCAGGAACCTACAACAACCTGACTGGACAGTGGAATTGTACAGAATGCCCTGCGGGCTTCTACTGCAATGAGAACACAACCTCGTACGAAATTTTCCCATGCCCGACTGGGTATTACTGTCCCAATGGAACCAAGCATGCTAATGAATATCCATGTCCCAAGGGCACATACCGGGACACTTTAATGGGACAGAGTGAATCGGATTGTCTCCCCTGCACAGCTGGCTACTACTGTGGAACCCAAGGACTCAGTGCTGTCTCTGGGCAATGCTCAGCAGGTAGAGGATTTATTTACTACCTCTTTACTTAACTTTGATCAGGTTCGGCCTATCATTCATGGCCCTTTTAAATTGTGTCTTTGCCCATCGTACCAGTTTTGAGAATTAAAATATCGGGCATTTATTATGCTATTACGAGAACATTAAACAGAGACGATAGTGATGTTAAAGCGAATTAAACATTAAACAGAGACGATAGTGATGTTAAAGCGAATTACTCAGTAAAATAGGAATTATGAACATTTTAAGAAAGCCCCCCTCCAATCAAGCGAAACTATGTTAATTTAGACATGGGTTTGTGATACTCCTTTGACAATGTCTGAAAGATAATCCATTGAGTGCTTATCTGCCCACAATTTGAACATCATTTCTTTTAGGTTACTATTACATGTATTATTAACAGTATTAATCAGACTAATCAAGAGTTCCTTTGTTCTGTGTAGGGTACTTCTGTGTGCTGGGGGCCTGGTCAGCCACTCCTACGGACTACAACAACTTTACCTCAGGAGACTGTCTGTGTCCCGCTAACAGCACGGGGGGCATCTGTCAGCCTGGCTACTACTGCCCAGTGGGCTCCATGGAACCAACCGTGTGTGATGAGGGGCACTACTGTGATACACCAGGTAATTACTAGCATCTACATAGTACATGGATATGGTTAAGTAGTAACTGAAATATCAGTAGTACAAGCTATAAACAATTGGTACAAACATGCTAACTTTGGAATTTCACAAGAGAATATTAAATCCTTTTCTGGTATATAACGGTATATTTGTGTCCTTTTGTAAAACTGTTAAAAAATTTTATGTAGATTCATTTGATTACAGTATACATGTATGTCTGATGAAGTTTATGATCTTAATTTTAAAATCTTTAGTTCTATTTAATGTTATCAACTCCCCTGTAATACATTGTGAGAGCTGTTGATGATGTTGAATTAACTGTTGAACCAGAAGTTCATGATGTTGAGTTTCCTTCTAGGTTTGGCGACCATGGCTGGTCAGTGTCAGGCAGGGTACTACTGTGCAGGACGGGCGGACCGCCAGGACCCCACCGACGGCACCACCGGAAACATCTGTCCCCCAGGCAGATACTGTGGTCAGTTATTGGGAAATATTTGTTGGGAGTATAGAAAAGCTTACTTGGCATATTTAATTATATGTGATTGCAAAACTTAGTACTAATCTCTCAACCAAAGAGATACAATATTAAAAAGGATTTTATACAACTTATTAACTACCATATAATTATGTAGGTGATATGTACTCTATCAATTATGTAACAAGGAATGGTTTGTATTTAACATTAGGAAATTGATTTTATAGGAGTTGGAACCACCAGCAACCAGGCAAAGTGTCCTTCGGGAACCTTCTCGAACAAGACCGGAAACACCTTGGCCTCAGACTGTACACCATGCACCCAGGGGTACTATTGTGAGAATGAGGGCCTTACACAACCCACAGGGCCTTGCGATGCAGGTGTGTGCAGGTTTTTTTATTTAAAGCATTTCTCAAAATCATTAAAATCTAACAAAAAACATAGATTAGGATCTTACACGACATAAATTTATGCGTCAGTCAGCTGTCTTTAAAGTTAGATCTTGCTTTTAATTTTCTGTTTCAAAATTATTTGTGATTTGAAGCTTTTAACCATACACAATTATGGATGCAAATAAAACATCATGTGACCAATACATTTTAATCACAAATAAAAATATAATTTTAAGTGTATAGATGCATTGAGAAGACCCCAAAATAAATTAGAAATATAGTATTGTCAAAATGTCCTTCTATGATATGTTCTTTACTTTTTATCTTAGGATATTATTGTCCAACGGGTCAGAACATGAGCAACCCTTTCACTTGCTCCGCCGGCTTCTATTGCCCTGCAGGAAGTTTCGAGCAGATCAAGTGTCCATCAGGAGAATACCAGGATCAACAGGGCCAGTCCTCCTGTAAAACTTGTCCAGCAGGTATATACAATCCTCATATAAACGAATGAGTTAAATTCTCCATGTTAATACACGGTACCTATTGTAACTAAGAAGTTACTTTGCCATTGTGAAATGTAGAAGAAAAACCTTAAAATGTCTTGAGTATTTTTTGGGTGTGTGATTATTTCTTTTAATTGTCTTTCATATTAACCCTACAAATAAATTGAAAATGATAAAAAATGTGCTCTCTGAAAACCTTTAAAAAAACTACCGGTACTTTACTAATTAAAAAAACCCACAGATATACTTAAATTTGAGATAAGAAAATGCACAATAAGGTATTAAATACAAGTGATATATAATAACTTTTATATATTAGATTGGAATTGTTTTTGCCATTTCTGAAAGAATACAGTGCATGTAAAAACACTGTATTGAAATAATGTTTTATAAAAATTATGTATTTTTTAAATTTTCCAGGCTATTTCTGTGACATTGTAAACTCCCCGGTTACGACTTACTCCCCCTACCCATGCCCAGTGGGCTACTACTGCCCAAATGGTACAGAGTCAAGCACCCACCATCCCTGTCCTGCCGGGACGTACAATCCCTATACCAAGAAACAAGAAGTCTCCGAGTGTACTGCATGTGATGCTGGCAAATACTGTGGAACCAATGGACTTAGTGTTGTTTCTGGTGAGTTGACTAAGTTATATTTTGGGGGCAAAGAAATATAGTCGAAGAGTTTTTGAAAATGTTCTTGCTCAGTCTGAAAATCAAATAACTAATTAAGAATTAGGTAATAAAAAATATCAGGAAATTAGAAACTTTGAAATACGATGATATGATTTGATAATATGAAGATCTGTTTTCCTATAGAAACCAAGATTGAATAATTGCTATATAGTTAAAATTGCTTGATAAATCGTGTAGGAGTTTTTGAGAATTTTCTGTTAACGTTATACATTGAATTTTAAATAAAAAAGTAAATAAGGATATTTCATATGCCTAAATTAATACTTTTCCTATAAAATTTTGAGTCACAACAAATTCAAGGTAATTTTGTTTTACACAGGGGACTGTTTGGCTCGGTACTGGTGTATGAATGGTTCCTCCACCTCCTCCCCCAACGACGGGGTCACAGGTCAGCTCTGTCCGGCTGGTAGTTACTGTATACAAGGAACCCCCGTACCAACCGCCTGCCCACTGGGTAAGTATAGTTTAACTATCAATTTTCGTAGATAAGACATGTACATTGAGTGCTTACACATAAACACTGCACTTCTGTAAAAGTGGTTATTTACACTAGTGGTGAAGTACCAGTACACTTTTTCTACCCTTAGTTATCAAATATACAGATATGTGATTTACTTCACTAAATTTTTTAATTTTTTTTACAACACACACATTGTATTTTTAAGCTTAAAGTGTAACTAATATTGATTTCCCCCAAACAACATTTTATTGAAACTATTTATCTGTTTTCTAACAATAGGTACCTGGTCCAACAGCACTGGACTAGCAACAGCTGGAGAGTGTACTGACTGCTCAGGAGGGCAATACTGTGATACCACTGGACTGACCTCACCCACAGGACCTTGTGCCCCAGGGTACTACTGTGCAGGAAAATCAATCACAGCCACACCCAATGACACTACGACTGGGGACCCATGTACAGTTGGACATTATTGCCCGGAGGGAACAGCTGTACCCATTCCTTGTCCTGATGGAAAGTACATGACCAACACAGGAGCTGCTGAATGCTGGAACTGCACACCAGGGCATTACTGCATCACTGGACTCACTCCCGATGATTGCCCTCCAGGGTATTATTGCCCTGAGGGCACAGGGCAAATTTGGGAATCCTGCCCTCTAGGAACTTTTAGTACCGCCACAGGTCTGTGGGATGCTGATAATTGTACACAGTGTACTGGAGGGTGGTACTGTGATAAGTTGAATGCCACAACTGTAGCAGGTAAATGTAATGCTGGATATTATTGTACATCAGGATCAAACACACCAACACCAGATGTCAACAACACGGGAGTGGCTGGCCCATGTCCCACTGGGCATTACTGCCCCCAGCAGACTACAACACCTCAACCATGTCCATTGGGAACCTTCAACAACGTGACTAAACTGACATTACAATCTCAATGCACTCCCTGCTCCTATGGAAAATACTGTGGCTCAACAGGCCTGACTGAACCTACAGGGGACTGCTGGGCAGGATTCTATTGTCTGCAAGGAGCTCAATCACCAAACAACCCAGTGGTGGATTCCACTGGAGGACCATGTCCCATTGGCAGTTACTGCCCTAATGGCACCTCGTACCCACTGGGATGCCCTGCTGGAACCTACAATCCATCAACTGGCCTTGCCGAATGTATACAGTGCCCAGCGGGCTACTATTGTCCAGAAAACTCAACCACTTACACAGGAAATGACTGTCCTAAAGGACATTACTGTCTAGCAGGAACGGGCAGCATGAACCAATACCCCTGCAGTATCGGAACCTATAATGACTACACAGGCAAGCAGTCCAGTGCAGACTGTGTACCATGTGAGCCTGGAAAATACTGTGCCACACCTGGCCTGTCCCTACCCACTGGGGACTGTACAGCAGGCTGGTACTGTGTGAGAGGGGCATGGTCTGACCAACCGGCAGATATCACTACCTTTAACTACACTATGTCCTCCTGTTTCTGTCCAGTCAACCAGACAGGCGGGAAGTGTCAGCCCGGGGAATACTGTCCAACAGGATCGGACCAACCACAGGCTTGTCTACCAGGTTAGTTCAGCACAACTGTAAATCTGTTTCCAAAAAGGACACTACACTGTGGATCAACTTAATGTAGTTGTGTTTTGCTTTCATTGACATAAAAGTGTGTTAATTGCAAATTAATGAAGAAATAATTCAAAGCAAAGGCTTTTGTTTTCCCATGTTTTCTAAATATAATATTATATCTAAACAGTTGAAATTGTAGCTAAAAAGCTACACTGCAATTGACTGGTTTAAGAATTTATGTATAGAAGTTCAGAGAGGTTAAAGGTTTGTTAATTTCGGTATATTTTAATATGCAGAAATTATTTATTTCGAGTGATTACTGTAGGTTATAACTGTTATATTTGCTAAAATGCAGAAAGTAAACACATAATCAAGCTAACATTGATTCATTATTCACCAATCTTGTGATTGTAGGATATTACTGTGGTTCCGCCGGACTATCCAATGTGACCGGTCCATGTGACGCAGGCTACTACTGTACCCTTGGTGCCACACGATCAGACCCACAGAATGATGCCACCGGGGGCACCTGTCCCGCTGGTCACTACTGTCCCCAGGGGACGGGCGTTCCCCAAGGATGCCCCCCTGGCTACTTCACCAATGCCACAGGAAACGTGGACTTTTCTGGATGTAAACTTTGCACAGAGGGTAAGGCTTCTATTTATACAGTTGAAGGTGTTTATTATAACCGGGGTTACCGTAATAATCAAAAGATGATTATTAATGTTGTAATTATCATTCTTCTCCGGTTTTGTCTTTTGGCAAGTCTTTTTCTTTGAAGTTCAAATGACCATGATTCAACATGTACTAGAAATTTATTTTGATATTTGGCAGGGTACTACTGTGAGACTACAGGACTGTCAGCTCCCACAGGGGAATGTTCTATGGGGTACTACTGCCCTGCTGGTCAGAATGTCAGTAACCCCACAGCCTACATCTGTACCCCAGGCCACTATTGTCCAGCTGGAAGCCCATCAGAGGTGTCCTGTTCCTCAGGCCTCTATCAGAACGAGGCAGGACAGGTGAGAAATTTAAGGGGGCCATGTGATGTTTACAGCTATCATCAATTCAGAAAAATAGATATTAATGTGCACCATTACTTTTTGAGAACTAAAGAGATATCTTGATTTTTATGATTGTACAGCAAATCATAACAAGAAAAAACATGTTTATGTATATTAAAGAGAAAGATAAATGTTGGGCTTTTAAATATCAGGGAAGCTGTAAGACCTGCCCAGAGGGCTACTTCTGTGATGGCACCATCCAAAACAACACCTTCTGCTCCACCGGTGTCCAGAACCCAACACCCTGTCAACCGGGCTATTACTGTCCCAACGGAACCAAGTACGCTACGGAGTTTGGCTGTCCCAATGGAACCTACAGTGACCAGTCTTATCTGAAACAAGCCGGCGAGTGTATCACCTGTCCGGGAGGGAAGTACTGCGGACAGGAAGGACTATCGGCGCCCTCTGGAGACTGTCATGGCGGCTACGTGTGTATACTTGGAGCCACTTCTGCTACACCAACTGATGGTACCACTGGCAAGATCTGTGACACTGGGGGTTACTGTCCAGTAGGGTCCAATAGCACCACATTGTGTCCACCAGGATCTTACAACCCAACACAAGGTAAAATGTCATAAGAAGTTTATAAAAAGATAGGGCTTTAATTCTGAAATTAGATACATGTTGTTTGATGTTGAAGTATACAAATGGCTTGAGCTTCTGCACAATGTCTCATTCTTTTTTTTTTTTTGGAATTGTAAAATGAAAATTATTTCATTTAAAGAAGATATTACATGTACTGTAATTTATTTATCTCCATCATACTTTTTAAGTTAAGTTATATTGATTCTTCAAAAGATTATTTTTTGAGTAAAGTTTTCTCTCTTGAAGTAAAGAGAATTGAAATTGAAAAGGTGTCCATTTAAATAATTGCAGGTCTGCAGGCCCTGTCAGAATGCACTGGATGCACCCCAGGAATGTTCTGTCCAAACTACGGCATGACTGCCCCACAAGGAAACTGTTCAGCTCAGTACTACTGTGCCGGCAATGCAACCATAGCCACCCCTAATGATGGAGTGACAGGCGACGTTTGTCCCATAGGCCATTACTGTCCAGAGGGAACCCCCACAGCTATTCCTTGTGACCCAGGCTACTACACAGATACCACCCTCAACTCTGTGTGTGACATCTGTCCGGCAGGTAAATACTGCACCACAGGATCCAACCCCCAGGCTTGCCCTGCTGGCTTCTATTGCCCTGAAGGCACTGGACATGTCTGGCAGTCTTGCCCAGCTGGTACTTTTAATCCAAGCACAGGTCTGTCCAATCTGACAGAGTGCACTCAATGTGATGGAGGATTCTACTGTGATGTTACCAACTTGACGGCAGTGGCGGGACAATGTGCGGCAGGGTATTTCTGCAGAAGCGGCTCAGATGACATGACACCTAGTGGTGCCACATCAGGTGATGCTGGTCCTTGCCCAGTGGGCCATTACTGTGTGGTCCAGACCCAAGACCCGACTCCCTGCCCAGCAGGGACTTTCAACAACCGCACCATGCTCCAAGCAGAATCTGAGTGTCAACAGTGTACACCAGGATATTACTGTGATGTGCCTGGCCTGCAGTACCCCACTGGAATCTGTAATGCTGGATTCTTCTGTGCTGGTGGATCCAATTCCTCTAGTCCTTCCTCCACTGATGCAACTGGAGGACCATGCCCAGCGGGCACTTACTGCCCAGCAGGAACTAGTGTGGCCATCAACTGCACAGCAGGAACCTACACCAATGCTGACCAGCAATCAAACTGTACTACATGCCCAGTGGGCTACTACTGTCCATCTGGCAGCAACAGCATAACTGCTTGTCCTCAAGGTAAAATGATTATTCTATTTCACTTACAAAATGCCTTGGGTTTTAAGCTTTTCATTTGACAATTTGGTGCCATCAAGTACATGTACATATTACAAACGTCAAGCTTTCTGGAATTTTGCAATTATAATGAATATGGAATTCTTTACAGGTTATTACTGCCCAGTTTCCACTGAATTTGCCTACCAATACCCCTGTCCAAATGGCACCTTCAACAACATCACAGGAGCCCAAGATTCCAGTCTCTGCCAGATTTGCCCACCAGGTGAATACTGTCCCACCCCTGGGCTAGCCCTGCCCACTGGGAAGTGTTCTGGAGGCTGGTACTGTACATCAGGCTCTTGGTCCAGTCAGCCAGCTGTGCTGGGTAATGACACGGGATCCACATGTGACTGTCCCGCCCAGAGTATTGGCGGCAAGTGTCAAGCAGGAACTTTCTGTCCTGAGGGGTCGTCTGCTCCCATTTCTTGTCTGGGAGGACATTATTGTGATGTGGCTGGTCTAGACAATGTCACTGGGGAGTGTTTACCAGGTAAATATACTCTTATATTTGGAAAAAACTAAATGTTCTAGAGAACAGAATGTTTAAAATGCATTGATTGCTTTCCTTTAGATTTTATAACCATATCTTCCTGTGATTTATTTAAACAGGCTACTACTGTACTGGAGGAGCAATTCTGATGAACCCTATCAACGAAACATATGGCGATATCTGTCCCAAGGGACACTACTGCCCACAGGCCAGCTCCTATGCCATCCCCTGTGCTGAGGGATCATACAACGACTGGTTTGGAGCCAACAACATCTCCACCTGTCTTCCATGTACTGCTGGCAAGTACTGTTCCGGAACTGGTCGAGCCTTGCCTAACGATGACTGTGATGTGGGCTGGTACTGTGTGGAAGGGTCCATTGTTCCTCAGCCGCCGGGAAGCCAGTGTCTGGCGGGGCATATGTGTCCCAAGGGAAGTCCTTCACAAACTCCTTGCCCATCCGGCTACTATCAGCCTCTTGCTGGACAAGGGGCTTGTATAGAGTGTCCAGCTGGTAAGTTTTAAAAAATGGCATTTATATAAAGTTGTAAAATATCTTTAAGCTTTGTTGATTCAGAATATAGTTATCTTTAAGCTTTGTTGATTCAGAATATAGTTATCTAAAACAAGAGTTGTAAAAAAAAAAAAAAAAGGGAAAGGAAAAAACTTTTAAAGTCATTTATGAAGTTCTTTGGGGAAAAAATATTACTTATTCTTGTTGTGCATTTTGACCAATTTTACAAATGAATGATTTTTTTTCTTCAAAGTTCTAACCTGTAGTAAATATTTCAATATAAATCTTGTGTTTGAACAACAGAATAAGACATATTTCTTATTGTTTTGTTAATGAAAATATGAAAGTTTATCTGATAAAGTACAATCATAAAGATCAATTTTGTTTTGTTTTCCTACAGGAAAATACTGCTCCCAGAGTGAGGCCATTGCAGAGCAGCAGAGTGGAGTGAACGCCTCTTCCCATGGAGTAGTCATGCCAAAGGATTGCCCAGCAGGATTCTACTGTCCGAACGGAACACAGACAGATCGGGAGAACCCTTGTGAAGTAGGCACCTACAGCAACACAACAGGCCTGGAGAGTCTAGCTGAATGTACCGACTGCCCGCCAGGCTACTACTGTGACTCTGAGAACATCACTGAGCCCACTGGGCAATGCTTTGCTGGATACTACTGTGTTCTGAAGTCTTCCTCTCCCACACCTTCGCTATCGGCCGCTGGCGGCCCCTGTCCCCAAGGAACCTACTGTGAGGTGGGCTGGTCTTATCCCACACCTTGTCCAAAGGGAACATTTGGTGACAGAGAGAAGCTTCCTTCACTGAACGACTGCACATTCTGTCCCCCAGGAGAATACTGCTCGTCTTCCAATCTAAATGCTTCCTCAGGGTCATGTTTGGCTGGATATTACTGCACAAATGGGTCAGAGGAAGCCAACCCTGTGGGTAAGACTTATGGTGATGAATGCCCTGCCGGTCACTATTGTCCAGACAAGAGCTACCAACCAACAGCATGTCCAGCAGGTTCTTACAATCCCAACACGAGGAGCACCAATCAGACAGCCTGCTTGTCATGTGACCCTGGTAAATTCTGTAACAGCACTGGGTTATCTGCCGTATCGGGAGACTGCACCCAAGGTTTCTACTGCACAGCAGGGGCAAGTTTATCAGCGCCCTACGATGGAATTACAGGAAACATCTGCCCAGCAGGCTCTTACTGCCCCTCAGGATCTCCACAACATTTGTTCTGTCCAAATGGCACCTACACCAACCATACTGGTGCCTCTTCTTGCTACGACTGCCCTGAGGGTTATTACTGTGTCAACAAAGACCGGGCAGAACTTTGTCCCCCGGGTTACTACTGTCCCTACCAGACTGGAGCGGACCTCCAGCCTTGCCCAGCGGGCACATACAACCCAGTGTCTGGTCTGGCCAATGTGAGCCAGTGTACACAGTGTGATGGAGGGAAGTACTGCCAGGTGCCAGGTCTGTCTGCTGTCAGTGGAAACTGTAACCCAGGATTCTTCTGTACATCTGGTAATTTATTATAACATTAACCAAACTTTTTATTATAATTATAATTGCTCTATGGATTGATTTTCAAATATTATCTGTGATACTTTTCAAAGGGAGGAAATAAGGTATTATTATGAATCATTGCAGCATTCTTTGAAATTATCTTTTTTTACCATTACATGTACCGGTATTTATGCATTGTGTTGTGTTATAGGTGTGGATACAGCCAGCCCTGCAGGAAACAACACGGGAGTGGGTGGGGTCTGTCCAGTAGGAAGTTACTGTCCGGAGGCCACCATTACTCCCCTGCCCTGTCCCCCAGGACAATACAGGTAACTAATTAAAAGAAAATTTGATGAATTAATTTAATCTTAAGATTAATTGTGACATAGAATTCATTTAATGCTGGAAACTGTAAAACATAAAAAAATTTGATGATTTGGAAATTTGGAAATTTTTTTATCAAAACAATCATTTGGAGATATATTGCTAAAAGTTTGGTTTGAGTAACACAATTGAAGAATACAAAGTTTTGATGTTTGTTTTGAATTGTTTTTCAGTGACAGCACTGGCCAGACAAACTGCACCCTGTGTCCTCTGGGTTACTACTGTGTGGAGAACTCAACAGCTTTCTCGGAACAACTCTGTCCCCCGGGCTACTACTGTCCAGTGGGAACTAGCAATCCTTACCAGTACCCTTGTCCCAAAGGAACGTATAACCCAGCCAATGCCAGCCACTCAATCAGCGATTGTCTTACCTGTCCACCTGGAGAGTACTGTGAAAGTCAGTACATTTGTACATGCATATTAAGTCTTTGTCTAGATGTATTGGGATTTAAATGCATTTTTAAAAAATGCTCTTATTTCATTCAACAAATTAAGGAATTTGCCTTTAATATTAAATTATGATTTATGCTAGCAATGCAAACATTAATATTATGGGTAAACTTGTAAAAATATGAATTTAAAATTAGAACTCAACTGACAATTTATTGTAGAGCAATATTTTTGAAGGTGTTTTGAGATCACACTATATGTATTTATTTATGATTCATAATTTTATCTTTTTCTAGCTGATGGTCTAGGTGCCACCTCTGGTAATTGTACAGCTGGGTGGTACTGCACAGGTGGTTCCTACATGGCCCAGCCCACCACCACAGCCAATCAGACCAATCTCCCAGACTGCACCTGTCCACTTGCCAATTACACAGGTGGGCAGTGCTGGCCAGGCACCTACTGTCCCAGTGGAGCAAACTACCCAGTCAACTGTGACCCTGGAAAGTACTGTATGCAATCAGGACTCACTGCCCCAGAGGGAAATTGTGACGCAGGATATTATTGCAATGCCAGCAGTACCCGCCCCGATCCCCCAGGAAATGTGTGTCCGGCAGGGTACTACTGTGAAGCAGGGTCAGGAACTCCTACACCTTGTCCCGCAGGAACCATGTCCAATACAGTTGGAAACACCAACTCCAGTAACTGCCTGCAGTGTACACCAGGTAAGAGAGAGAAGGAAAGAAAAAAGGAATAGGGAAAGGAAGAAAAGGGGAAATAAAGAATGAATAGGAAAGAGAGAAAAAGAAAGTTTTAAAAAAGTAGAAAGGATTCATATAAATTAAAATTCTTGAATATAATTCATACAAGATTGTTAAATGAAATCTTATTGGAAGTTAATTTCTTACGATAACACTTGATCAAAACTCAGAAGATCTTTATTATGTCTCCCCTTTCAAAGGGGAGACATATTGTTTTTGTCGACTTTCTTATTCTTCTTCTTATTCTTCTTATTCTTCTTCATCCAAATTTGTCCAAGCCGTAACTTAAATACCCTTTGACATTAAGACTTTAAACTTAGAACATAGGTAGATGGTATTGAGAAGGAGTGCACGCCACCAAAATTTTTGACCTTGACCTATTTTCTTTTTCAAGGTCAAGTGTCTTATAAAAAATAGAGTTTGGACTATAACACAAAATTCCTTAAACATACAAACTTTTTACTTGTATCATAGATATATGGTATATAGTCCAGTTGAACCTTACCAAAATGTTTGACCTTGACCTTAAAATTTTATTTCAAGGTCAAATCAGAAAAAACTTCATTGTTCACCTCCTAAATATTCTTTGACAGAAGGACTTCAAACTTTAAACAAAGAACAATTATAATACACTGAGGTGTACTATTGATAAATATTTGACCTTGACCTTGTTTTACTCAAGGTCAACTAGAGAAAAATAATTAAATTTTGTCTGGGTGGTACCTTAGATACCTTTTGACATTAAGACTTCAAACTTGGAACATAGGTAGATGGTATTAAGAAAAAGTGCAGGCTATCATAATTTTTGACCTTGACCTATTATCTTCTTCAAGGTCAAGCGTTTTATAAAAAATATAGTCCGGACCATAACACATGACTCCTTAATCATACAATCTTTTAACTTGTATCATACATAGATGGTATATAGTCCAGTTCAACCTTATCAAAATTTTTGACCTTAACTTAAAAATTATATTTCAAGGTCAAATTAGAAAAAACTTCATTGTTCACCTCCTAAATATTCTTTGACAGAAGGACTTCAAACTTTACACAAAGAACAATTATAATACACTGAGGTGTACTATTGATAAATATTTGACCTTGACCTTGTTTTACTCAAGGTCAACTTGAGAAAAAATAATTAAATTTTGTCTGGGTGATAACTTAGATACCTTTTGACATTAAGACTTCAAACTTTTAACGTAGGTAGATGGTATTAAGAAGAAGTGCACGCCATCAAAATTTTTGACCTTGACTTATTATCTTCTTCAAGGTCAAGCGTTTTATAAAATATATAGTCCGGACCATAACACAAGACTCCTTAATCATACAATCTTTTAACTTGTATCATACATAGATGGTATATAGTCCAGTTCAACCTTACCAAAATGTTTGACCTTGACCTAAAAATTATATTTCAAGGTCAAATTAGAAAAAACTTCATTGTTCACCTCCTAAATATTCTTTGACAGAAGGACTTCAAACTTTACACAAAGATTAATTATAATACACTGAGGTGTACTATTGATTAATATTTGACCTTGACCTTGTTTTACTCAAGGTCAAATTAAAAATAATTAAATTTTGTCTGGGTGGTAACTTGGATAGCTTTTGACATTAAGGCTTCAAACTTGGAACATAGGTAGATGGTATTGAGAAGGAGTGCACGCCTCCATAATTTTTGACCTTGACCAATCTTGTGTCTCAAGTTAATTCATTTTCTAAACTGTATCATATAAGGATGATATCTAACATATAACTGACTTCATTCTTTTTCACTTATTAAATTTGCCCCATATTACAATCCTTTGGGAGAAGGGGAGACATGTGTTTTTTTGTATAAAAAAACAATACCCACTAGTTAATTTTATGTTTAATATCGAACAGGTTACTATTGTGCTGGAACTGCAAATACAAATATGACAGGCCCCTGCTCAGCAGGATTCTACTGCCCAGGGGGTCAGGACAGTGCCACACCCCTGGACTACAACTGTACCATGGGTCACTACTGCCCTGCTGGGTCAGACCAGCCTGTGCCTTGTTCTGCTGGGTCATACCAGGACAATACCGGGTCCACCTCCTGTCTACCATGTCCAGCTGGAAGGTACATTCAATTCTTACTGCAGTTTTGTAAATTGATATTACTTTTCAGCAAAAAGGATTAAACTGTTAATTAAAGATACAACAAAAACTTCACAACATTTTGAAGACACATGACAATTTTTGCAGAAATACAGCAAAATGTGATACATCCATTCAATTCAGTTTTTTGCCATTCCAAATAAAATCATCATTCCCAAATGGCATGAAATTTATTTTCATAAATATTTGTTAAATCATACAATTTAAAAACAGAACAAATTAATAGAATTACAATTAAATTAACTATTGCAAACTATTAGTAAAAAATTATTGAAAAAGTTAAATCAGAAACAAAATATTTTCCTTGTCTTAAAATGCTAAATTAACATAATTATGGCAATGTAAAAATTTTAGTGTATTTTTTTAAAGTTATTGTGACCCAGTGGAAGCAGCAGCCTCCCTTGGAATCAATGGAACTGGTGTTGTGACCCCTACAGACTGTCCCCAAGGTCATTATTGCCCGACCAGCACCCCCAGCAGCACCACCTACCCCTGTCCAGTGGGGACTTTCAACAATGACACCAAACTCCAAGCTGCCAGCTCCTGTCTCCCCTGTACTGCAGGCTTCTACTGTGACGCTCCAGGTAAAAACTCTCTCAAGATACTTGTCAGGTATTTCCAGGAGTCAGTTGAACATACCTGTATTTAAGCATGTACTTTACATCTAAAAATAGACAAACTAAAAAAACTCTCAAAATCAAATCAGGAAAAAAAAAATGTTTGAAAACTAAAGCATTTCTAATGTAATTTATTTCTATAAAAAAAAGGTATAAATGAAAGTTTTAGTAAATGACATTTACACTATAACGAATGAATTTACCTTCAAATTGTAGGCTTGATGGAACCTACTGCTCCGTGTGGTGCTGGATATGTGTGCTCCAGTGGTGCTAACTCCTCCTCCCCAACAGATGGAACCACTGGATACATCTGTCCAATGGGAGCCTACTGTCCGGCTGGTTCTGGACAGGAGACAAAGTGTCCAGTAGGAACCTTCAGTAACCTCACCGGTCTCCATAATGTCTCCTCCTGTGAACAGTGCACACCTGGATGGTACTGTAATGTACAAGGTACGTGATGAGGCCCAGAGAGGGTCTGTAAAATGAAGATATTAGTTCTATATAAAAAAAATCCTTGACAAAGCTTTAGTATACTGTACAAATGTACATCCATAACTAAAACATGGTAAAGAGTTATGATCATATAAAAATTATTTTGAGCTCTGACCAATGTTTTTAAAATGTCAGTGATTGTGATATAAAAAGTTATGGTATGAATATTTAACTCCTGTAATGATAAAGAAAGCATATACTTATATGTTTTCACTCAGATCATTTTCCTTGGTCATGGAGAAGAAAATGCATAATGATCATAACAATGTTATTGATTGACAAGCCTATAATACTTGTTTGGTCATATATGTACATGTAGGTCTGACTTCACCTGCTGGTAAATGTATGGCCGGTCACTACTGCCTGCTGGGATCCACAGAGCAGAACCCCATCGGTCAGTCCTACGGGGACTACTGTACAGCAGGGCACTACTGTCCAGAGGGCACAGGATCCCCAGTCCCCTGCCCGATCGGTACCTACCTCCCCAGCACTGGGCAGTCCATGCTGGCCCATTGCATCGATTGTGCCCTGGGCAAATACTGTGACACTGTTGGGCAGGCCAACTACACAGGTAAAGATTATCCAATTATCTGTAGACTGTTTTTATCTGGTTGCACACACTGCAAATATTCTTATGCATGTAGAATTTATGGACGATTTAATTCTATAAAGATGGGATTACCTTGGTTTGGGACAGTATGTATGAATTATGCATAAAAACAATTATATTTTCCTAAAAAAAAAATTCAGATGGAAAAAAAGGGAGAATCAATGCAAATTATGTTGATTCATTATCAAGTGTTTTACCAAATAATATATGATTTCATAAACAATGCATGGTTTGACGTGTAGGAGACTGTGATGCTGGCTTCTACTGTGACCGTGGAGCCAATGTGAGTCAGCCCACTGATGGAGTGACAGGAGGGGTGTGTCCTGCAGGAAATTATTGCCCTCAGGGCACAGCGGTGCCCATACCTTGTGAAGATGGTAAGGCGCAGCATTAAAAAGAAACATCACATTACGTACATAAAAACATACATTCATGAAAAAACCCACACATAAATTATTCTTCTTTTAAATTTTGATTTCTGATTATTATTGAAAGAATGAGTGTATATTGTTTAATATCTTTTAAGTTCATGAAAATTGTATTTTTCTTCCAGGAACATACATGAACCACACCCAGGCTAGTTTGTGTGACTCTTGCCCTCCCAGATATTACTGTGTCAACAAAGACAGAGCGGACCCCTGCCCAGTGGGCAAATACTGTATTGGTATGTCTTAGCTTGTCTTGATGAGAATTTGCATATGCAGTGAAAATTTTTCTTCATGTCAGTAGGTATTTTAAAAAAGGTTAATGAAATAGTATCAGCAAACTACATGTATCTTTGTTGTTTCAGGAAACACTGGCTTTAACTACTCGCTGTGTCCAGCTGGTACCTACAACCCGACAGAGCTACTAATGTCTGAGTCGGAGTGTAAGCAGTGCGATGGAGGGTACTACTGTGATGTCCCGGGACTGTCCAACATGACCGCCCAGTGTGCAGAGGGGTACTATTGTCAGAGTGGAGTCGACACAGCAGCCCCCAGCAACAACAACACAGGATTTGGGGGTAAGATGATAGGCCTATAAAGCGGTAATTCGGAATTTTGGGCTAAGATGGTAGGTCATGTAAAAGGGTAATTACAGGATTTGCGGTTAAGAAAGTAGATTGGGAAAATTAGAACTCCTGCTTATATTAATGTTTTACACTAGATGTAGGAGTATTATAAAGAACATGACTTAACAATTAAAATTTATGAAGAATGAAATAATCCAAAAGCAGTCCATATATACTGTCATATACATCTTACAGTTGGATCATTTATAAATACCAGTAATGCTAGAGTTTCTTTCAAATGATAGATGATAAGTTTCTGCTTCTATGTTTGAGATGATTTTTTCATTAACAGGAGGATGCCCTGAGTCCCACTATTGCCCTCTGGGAACCACAGATCCCATTGCTTGTCCCGCAGGAACCTACAATGACCTCACCCACCAGAAGATCTGTAAGAGCTGTGAGCCTGGCTACTACTGTGTGGCCAACTCCACAACCTACCTGTCCACACCTTGTCCAACAGGTAAAAAAAAGTAGAAGAAATGAAATCATATGCCTTACTTTAGATATCCATATCAGATTCTTCAAATATAGTGAGCTTGGGGTTCAGGAATTGTACCACATGGTCAAATGCTAAAAAATGTCATGGCTTAATTATACATGTATATGAGTGAAATCTTTTGATTGATATTTGACATCTGAATCTTTCCAGGTTCCTATTGCCCCAGTGGTACGAAACATGCCACAGAACATCTATGTCCAGCAGGAACTTACAACAACAAAACAGGGGCCAACAGTGAATTTGATTGCCTCCCTTGTACAGGCAAGTGCTTGGATTTTTTTCCTGTCTTTTTTTTTTGGTGAGCATTATAACAGGAAGTTAGTATGCGTTTAATTAACACTTTAGTTATTTTCAAATTATTTGTTTGACCAGGTGGTAAATACTGTAATGGTGATGGTCTAGCGGAGCCCACTGGAGACTGTGCCCCAGGGTGGTACTGTTCGGGTGGTGCCTACACAGACAAACCCACCACCTACGTCAACTCCACCACCCTGTACAGCACCAACTACTCCTGTCCGGTGTACGCTCTCAACAACACCGGCGGAATTTGTGAGCCAGGTAATGTAAATCAACAGTTTCTTTCTACAGGAAGTTTTTTTTATGGTAACCGTGTTAAGTATATTACTTTTCTGTTGGGCAGATTGATAAAGTTTGGCAAAATATGATGTGACAGCAATTAATATGCATCATTGAATTTTCCACCATCAAAAATTCTGCCAAACTATATTTGCCAAAAATGGCAATAATTGTGAAGACTCAGATTCAAGATGATTTGCTTTGGAACTGTTAGCTAAAGCTTCACATTGATTTATTTAATAGAATATTGGGTAGTTAGCCATATTTGGCCATTTTATGATCAATGCAAGAGAAATTTTAATGGAATTTTCATCTCTTTCTACAGGATACTATTGTCCAGCAGGAAGTAGCCAAGCCCTCTCATGCAGTCTGGGTAAATACTGTGAGACCTACGAGCTTTCCACTCCCACAGGAAACTGTTCTGCTGGCTATTTCTGTAATGGAACGGCCAGTGTTCCCAATCCCAAGGAGTGTGACATGGGCTACTACTGCCCAGAGGGCACCACAATGCAGATGGCATGTTCCCCTGGAACATTCTCAAGTAAGTCTGAACTGTTATTTCACTTTAAAGGTAAATGAAAAACTAAAGGTTTCTAATGGCATGTTTAAAATATCAAGTGAGGAAAGTATCAAAAATAAAAGTTTCTTTTTATGATTAACCTTCAAATTTCAGATCGCACAGGCAACACCAATGATTCATTCTGCCTGCTCTGTACCGCCGGTGAATACTGTCAGGATTATGGACTTGCCCTACCAAATGGAGATTGCTTTGCTGGGTATTATTGCCCAGAGGGCCAGGATGTGCCACAGCCCACCAATTACGCCTGCAGCCCAGGGCATTTCTGTGAAATTGGAAGTTGGAATGAGACAGGATGTCCATCAGGAATGTACCAGCCCCACTGGGCCAGATCTACATGTGAAATATGCCCAGCAGGCTCCTACTGCAAAGCATTTGGTAAAGTCTATTGCAAACTTGTTAATACTTCATTCTAAAGACCAGAAAAATCTTGTTAAAGGAACATATTTGAATGACATTTATCACTCTTCCTTACTTAATGATTCATTTCTCATGTTAGAGATACATGTACGTAGAATTGCTGAAAATAGTAGCAGTGTGCATCAATTTTCAACATTTGTTTTACCTTAATTATCACATTAATCTCTTTCACTTTACAGGTGACTATGAGGTATTAGACGCCCCCAATGTGA
Source organism: Magallana gigas (assembly GCF_963853765.1). Taxonomy (NCBI): domain Eukaryota; kingdom Metazoa; phylum Mollusca; class Bivalvia; order Ostreida; family Ostreidae; genus Magallana; species Magallana gigas. The sequence continues at coordinate 31,911,467 of NC_088858.1, read as the reverse complement.
CCCTATCAGGGAATTATACTAACAGATACAGAAGTTACCGAGGCGTGTCTGTCCCCACAGCCTGTCCCCCGGGCTCCTACTGTCCCGCGGGAACCAAGGATGCCATGGAGTACCTCTGTCTGGAAGGAACCTACAGTAACAAGACCAGTCTGAACAACTACACACAGTGCACGGCTTGTGACCCCGGCTACTACTGCAGTGGACAAGGTATAATGTCTATAAGGCGATAAATTTTTTTTAATTGGATTAGGGTTTTTTATTTAAACAATTGGATCGGTAGGTCGAAAAAAAAAGAAAGAACAAAAACCTGGCAAACTTCAAAAAAATAAAATAAGTCTTATGTTTTGTTCTGATTTGTTTGATTTCTGTCCAAATTCTTGGAGAGTGGAGCAAGTTGTAGACTGCTCCACCCAGCAAGTTGATTCTTGGCTACCCGTACTTCTGTCTGATGATACGAGGGTTCTTTCACTTCCAAGAACTTCTGACACCGCTGGCCCCACAGTATATGTGGGACAACAAGTCTTAAACAACAGTTTAATGTCATTTTTGCAAATGACAGATATGTGAAAGTATGCCATTTAAATGATAAAACACAAACCACCGTTAGACAACATGGCAGGTATTTGGAAAAGTGCATTTTATTTTTTTTCTAAAAGTCAAAAAAATTCAGTCGGCGGATGCGTAATCCAACTAATAAAAAAACGTTCGCCTAACTTAATCAGGTAGGATCAAACCACATCTCTAATTGAAAAATTGCTTAACGGAAAGTTGTGAAAACAGTTAGACATTTCTTTAACGATACTGTAGTTTGTCCCTTTATGTTTACTGTTACCAAAATTAAATTGTTATTTTCACTTAACTCAGTACTGAAGGACTTCAAATGAATGAACATTTTGTTCTTTGATCAATTACAGGAAACACTGACTCTGTGACCCAGTGCTCTGCTGGTTACTACTGCACAAGTGGTGCCTACAACTCCACCCCCACAGACGGAACCACCGGCAACATCTGCCCACCGGGCAGATATTGTGAAGTGGGCAGCATCACTGGAGTAGGCTGCCCAGTGGGCACCTTCAGTAATCAGGCTGGGCTGAAGAGCAGCTCCGAGTGTACAAACTGTACTGGAGGGTACTACTGTGGAAGTACAGGACTAACTGTAGAGTCTGGGCTCTGCCATGCAGGTAAGAGAATGATGGAAACTTTTGTGTGTATTAAATTATCTTTCAGTTCACCTGGATAAGTGTGTAATGAATCAATATTCAATTATCCTGGATTCATGAAATTTTCTAGTTGGATAAGCGAATGAATTTCCAAAAGCTAAAACTTCGTAAAAAATTATTAAGTTACCAATACACTTGACATTTTCTGTATGCTCAGGTTACTTCTGTACCCTGGGATCAGAAGAACCCGCCCCTGTGGGTAAAACTTATGGAGATGTGTGTCCTGCTGGCTACTACTGTAACAATGGCACCCACACCCCTGCTCCCTGTCCCCCGGGGACATTCCTCAACTCCACGGGCATGGGAGACATCGACAACTGCCTTCAGTGTTCTCCAGGTAAATAACACTTAATGTAATGTAAATAACACACACTACAGTTATGAAGCTTCAAAATTAAAGGATTTTTTTAAAAATTGTCATCTTTTCCATTGATAAGGCAGTATTAAGACTTTACAATACTAGACGTTTTTTGCATCACGCAAGTGACAATTTTGAAATATTTGTTTACATCTTGATATAAAAAATCAAATGGCTACATTTGTATTACATTATGACTATTTTGATGCTTTGATTACAGGATACTACTGTGATGCACATGGACAGACAGCCATTACAGCTGAGTGCGCTGCTGGTCACTATTGCACCTTGGGAGCAAACACATCTACTCCAACAGATGGCAGCACAGGTAACCCCAAAAATCTCACTTATATTTGTTATACAAGTTACTAAGTCTTTTGCAGAAGGATTGTCTTATATATATTCAACCTCATCTACTCTGTTATTTCTTTCTACAGGGAACATTTGCCCAGAAGGCCATTACTGTATCCAAGGGTCCAGCAAACCAGAGCCGTGTGGAAATGGAACATACATGAACCACACTGGGGCCTTTGCCTGTTATGTCTGCCCTGCTGGTCATTACTGTGTGAACAGGGACAGGGCTGATGTCTGTCTCCAGGGCTACTACTGCCCAGAGGGCACTGGGGCCGATCTCCAGCCCTGCCCAACAGGCACATTTGGAAACACCACAGGACTCATCAATGAAACTCAGTGTACTCCTTGTACAGGTAATAATACAGAATTATAGAAAATTATTAATTTACAGTACTGTAATTATTGTGGTTTAAACAGACAAGTTTTATAACTACAAATCACAAAAAGTCATAGCTTAACCCTTTTGTTCCTAATTTAGAAGTTTAGTGTTATTGTATTGAGAAATATTTTGAAATGTTGACCTATATTTGAAGGTGGCTCTTTCTGTGGGACTCCTGGAGCCTCACAGCCTGATGGAGAGTGCTTGGCAGGCTATTATTGTGAGACGGGAGTAGACACAGCTACACCCACAGACTCTGGAGCCCACAAAGGAATTGGAGGACAGTGCCCACTTGGATCATACTGTCCGAAGGGATCAACCACACCAACACCATGTGCTGCTGGCTCATATACCAGTGTCAAACGTAAGAAAAATCTCACAATTTTCTAGGAAATTTTATGCTTACATTACTATCAGTACTTTGATTTTAACAAAATATTTTTATATTTTTAGAAAAGGGATCATGTGATCAGTGCACTGGTGGGTACTATTGTGTACAGAACACCAGTGACCCCAACTCCTTCCCCTGCCCTGTGGGTCACTACTGCCCCCCAGGCACTCAGTATGACACCCAGTACAAGTGTTCCTCGGGCTCCTACAATCCACTGCCCACCCAGAGCAGCTCTACGGCCTGTAAGCTGTGTGACGCAGGCACCTACTGCTTTGGGGACGGACTTAGTGCCCCAACAGGAAACTGTAGCCAAGGCTGGTTCTGTACTGGAGGGGCCTCAGAGTCCAAACCACTGGTGCTTGGTAAGTTTTTGCCTTTATGACAAGGAGTAAGTCTCATATTTACTATTAACTAATATATGTATTATACATTTGAGATTTTAAAAATGATGTCTGTTTTCTACAGGTAACTACACCAGTATAGATGTGTGTACCTGCCCTGCCAACAACTATACAGGGGGTAAGTGTCAGCCGGGCTCCTTTTGTCCTGAGGGATCCTCCGCCCCCACCTCCTGTACCGCAGGGATGTACTGTGATGACTACGAGTTGGCCACACCTAAAGGTTTGTAATAGTACTTTTGAGTACTGTGTGGAGATACAGTACCTCACCAGAATTTTTTATAAGCATATTTGAAGTTTACAGCTAGGATATAATGATTTATTTTTGGAAATTAACACATTCACACATTTTATGAGAGATAATAAAATAAAAATTTTTATGACTGCCTGCATGAAAGTCTTGTATAAACTTTTTTCTCTGTTCTTAGGAAATTGTCAAGCTGGGTACTATTGCCCCACCGGTCAGACAGAGGCCAATCCTGCCCCATTCCTGTGTATTGCTGGTCACTACTGTGAGGAGGGGTCAGGCACACCCACTCAGTGTCCAATCGGAACTTTCTCCAATGCCACCGGAAACAGCAATGTCACGAACTGTAAACCCTGTACCGCAGGTGAGAAAGCTTTTATATTAGAAAACGATTGCATTTTCAAAAAGTATATTATAACTGTATTGACAAACCTGATGATGAAATGTAAATCATTGACGACAGTATTTAGTGAAAATTGACCTATGAAGGAAGAATCTAATTTCTCATCTCTGTGAAATATGAAATACTTCGGATGCAATGTAGTATTGCACGCAGCAGTTGTTTGTGAAATGAACAACTGTACATTATTTTTCTTATCTAACTTGTACCTCATGACTGCATTGTAGGGTTCTATTGTGATGGCCTGGGTCTAGTTGCTGAAACAGGGCCATGCACTGCAGGATACTATTGCCCTGAGGGTCAAACCACAGGGGCTCCAACAGCCTTTGTATGCCCTACTGGATCATACTGCCCTACAGGAAGTGCCCTACCAAACATTTGTCCAAGAGGTAAGATTGTTGATTGTCTATAAATCAGGTCTCTTATAAATTAAACTAAGTTTAACTGGATTAGGCTTCATGGGAATTTTTGATCTGTAATTACATTGGAGTTTCAAAAGGTTGCATGGAAATTCATTAGAAATATATTAAGTATCTAATAATAAAATTTTTTGTACAGGTAAATACAACTATCAAACAACACAGGCCACCTGTCTGGACTGTCCGGCCGGTAAATACTGTGACCCCTATGAGAATGGAAATGTAACAGGAATCGTGACCCCTCTGAGCTGTCCTGCAGGGTACTACTGCCCCCTGGCCACCGGCTACAACATGACCAACCCCTGTCCCTCCGGAACTTACAGTCCTTCCACAGACCTCGATGCAGCTGGTGAGTGCTGAGTCATTGAAATATCATTTACAGCTAATACAGAAGAGTGCTTCTGAGTTCAGCTAAATATATTCCAGAACATGAAATGTATACTGTTAGTTTTTTAATGAAACACAATTTATTTCATTTCAGCTTCGTGCGGTTCCTGTGACCCAGGTAAATACTGCCAGACCCCGGGCCTGACCGCCCCAGAGGGAGACTGTGCCACCGGTCACTGGTGTATGTTTGGAGCCAACACCTCCACCCCCACAGATGGTACCACCGGGGATGTGTGCCCCCAGGGAAGCTACTGTCCAGTAGGCAGCACAAGAGGTAGGAACTTACAAACTGTTTTGCTGTAGATATAAAGTACCTACCAGTAGTCTAGAAGTATGGACTTACAGACTGCCATGCTGTTGATATAATTAAAAGTACTTAGCAGTATCAGACTTTCTCACTTGAGGACGGAAGGGTCTTGGCCATTCCTCTCCCTTTGGTTGTGTGATCACTCTTCTGCACATGACATCATACAATGTAAGATGCTGAAAAAATCTTATCTAATATTTCATTTCATATGTTTCATATTGTATTTCATTTGCTTCTTGTAGGAGATTACTGTCCACAAGGAACTTTTGGCAACACCACTGGACTGAGGTCAGCCAATGAGTGCATTGCCTGTGAGCCAGGGTACTACTGCCCCACCCAGGGGCACGTCAAGCCATACGACCAGTGTAACGCTGGCTACTACTGCTCTGGAGGCTCCATAGAGGCCAATCCAGTGGCAAAGAGCTATGGTTACGTGTGTCCCGTGGGACATTACTGTCCCAAGGGAACCCCAGTCCTGGTACCATGTCCCAAAGGAACCTACCAACCAGGCACAGGTATATAGTGCTTAATAATGATGTTGCCTGTTTGTGCAACTGTTTTTGAGATTACAATTTGTGCAACTGTTTTTGTCATATTGCTGACAATTTTAACAAAGAGTATCAGCTTTTTATCCTAAATTGAAAAGTTTTGAAGAAAGAAATTTTGATTAGGTTTCCTGTTTACTAAGATAGTATCATGAGCAGAATTTGCTGTATCTCAATCTTGTTATTCTATATATGTCATATACTAGTACTGAATATTCCCTTAAAATTAATTCGCTGTTATATGAAAAACTCTTCTCTCACAGGAAAAACTCAGTTGTCAGACTGTGTGAACTGTTCGCCGGGCCGGTACTGTCTGGAGTCTGGAAATGACACCACAACAGCTGACTGTCAGGCCGGCTACTACTGTGTCAGTAAAGCCGAAATTCCCAACCCAACAGGTACACTATCATTAAAGATATAAAAAAATATATATTTTCTAGTAATATACATGATACAATACTCTATTTCTGAATCATTTAGCCCTGGTTTTTCATTATTCTGTGAATATTTGTGTTAACAGATGGAACAACGGGAGACATATGCCCCATTGGTCATTACTGCCCCACCGGTTCGTCCACTCCTCAGCCGTGCAGCTCATCAACCTACATGAACCACACAGGTGCTGCAGCCTGTTACACCTGCCCCCAGGGCTACTTCTGTACCTCTGGCAGCACTGCTGATCCTTGCCCCCAGGGTTATTACTGTCCGATTGGAACTGGCACAGACAAGAAACCTTGCCCCGTGGGTAAGTACCATAGTGACTGTATATAATTATCATTTGTTGTATTGATACAGGTACAAGTAAATTTAATTGGTTGTATTAATATAATTAGTACATGTACATAATATGTAATTTGAGGAGGAACTAATTTGATTGGATGTATTGATACAGGTACTTTCGGAGCAACAGACAGACTGAGCAATGAGACGGAGTGTACGGCCTGTACGGGCGGCCATTACTGTGACTCCCAGGCCCTCACCCAGCCCGCCGGGGGGTGCAGCGCAGGATATTACTGTATCTCAGGTACTCGACAAAATAAACATTAAAACATTGCAACTAATTTACACATCAACTTATTCAGTCTTTAATATTTATAAATGTTTGATGCAAAATAATCACCTAGTAAGGAAACAAAATGTTAGACTAAGTTCAATGGAGTGTAATTGTAAATCTATCAATTTTTTTATGAACCCATTTTAATCATTCATTTGAGTTATTTTTCAAATCAAGTAATTATCCAATGCTTTAATTGTAACTAGCTGGTATTTTGTAAGAACTTTTTATCAATACTTACATTTGCTGTTGTTTGCTGTTTAGGCGTTAACATCGCCTCACCTGCTGTGGCTGGATCATTCCTCGGAGATGGAGGGGTTTGTCCCCCTGGAACGGAATGTCCATTCAATTCCAGCTACCCAACACCTTGTGCTCCTGGAAAATATGCTCCAATGGCGACGACAGCAGCTTGTAATGATTGTCCAGCAGGTAATTTATATTCCAACTCCAACTTCTTTCTTGGACTGTCGTATTAGAAGATTAATTTGTAAATTCATAGATTATGATCCTGTACATCACTTGTAATGTAATGTTGTTAGTTAGTTATATTTTGACCTCTGACTTTTGTGAATGACAGGTTACTATTGTGTGAACGCTACCATCACCCCCACCATCTGTCCTGTGGGCCATTACTGTCCCAAGAACACTGAGTTTGACCAACACTACCCCTGTCCTCCGGGAACTTACTTCAACCAGACAGGTCAGGAGATTCTATCCATATAGTGCATAGAAATGTTACAAACTTTGTCACAGTGACTATAATTGTGTATTGGTGTATAATATTTTTGGATATGTCATGTACAAATTCTTAAAGGTTTAAATGTCTCCCTTCTTAAAAAATTGATGAGCATGCTCATGCTGTCAATGCTACAGCATAAAAGGATCATTTTTGGGGAACTTTTGGATTACTTTTTGATGAAGAAATTTCTATTCTATACTTACATGTTTAAGTATTTAGCTTGTAAAGTTTAGTCATCTTATTGCAACTTGAGAATATTTCTGTCTCAACTTGACAATATTTAAAAAAAAAAATGAAATCTGTTGCATTCCATTTCAGGTGCCTTGGCAGAGACAGACTGTATGGACTGTCCCCCTGGACAGTATTGTGAGGGAACTGGAAATGTCTTCCCAACAGGATTCTGTGACGAGGGATTCTGGTGTGGAGGGAAATCTTTCCAAAGACGGCCGTACGACACGGGGAATCTCACCGTCATCAATGGAACTACCAAGTAAGCAAACTCTATGTATTTTCTCTTCTTCCTGAAACATTTGGGAACTTTATACAAAATGAAATTTTATAAACATGCTATGCCATGTACACCACATCAAGTTATAAAATTCTACAAACTTTTAATGTTATGCCATATAGTCAAATCATGAAACCCCATGAAATTAGTGAATAAATGCTATGCCATTTTAAGTCCAAATGTCAAGTCAATGTACTCAACAGCTGTCTGTTATCTTTCAGTGACCTATATTCCAATGACACCTGCGCCCCTCTGTGGGGATGTGTGTGCCCAGCTTTCCAGATGACCAGTGGTGGTATCTGCCCCATGGGATACTACTGCCCAGTGGGATCCTCCCAGCCCTCGGCCTGTACCCCAGGAATGTACTGCGAGACTCCAGGGCTGCCTCTACCTACAGGTGCAGATTTAGACAATGTTATCATGTTCAATTTGTATTTTATACTTGATACTTTAAATTAAAAGCTCTGAGATCAGGTTTAATTTGCCATCTGTAAAGAATCATCAAGACAAAGATAAAAATATATGTTGAAACCTGAATTTATGTCTGAAAGATATATTGAAATATTGTTTTTCTTCTTATATAGGAAACTGTAGTGCTGGTTGGTACTGTAACCACACAAGCTCCACCAAGTATCAGCACATGTGTCCAGCTGGCTCCTACTGTCCATCCGGATCTGATATCCCAACTCCATGTCCAGCCGGAACCTACTCCGGTTTGGATAACAATGGAGCACTCACTGACTGTCTCAACTGTACAGCCGGCCACTACTGTCATGGTAACGTCCTCTTCTAATAAACTTTAAGCTAATTATATGCACAACCTTTATGAGGATAACATTATCATGTTTCAGTAAGATTTTATAAACAACAGAGAGAATATTTGTACCTTACAATGGTCACTGAATGGTTCCTGTTGTTTTGTCTCTGCAGGTCTTGGAAACACTGCCCCTACTGCCCAGTGTGCGGCAGGCTACTACTGCCCCGGGGGACAGGAATCTAGCACCCCATCAGGACTAGAGTGTTTTGTGGGCCACTACTGCCCACAGGGCTCTAATTACCCAATGATGTGCGACAATGGAACCTATCAAGTCAACCCAGGCCAAGATAGCTGTCTGACATGTCCAGCCGGATACTTCTGTGATGCTGCATCAGGTAAAAAAAGAAAACCCCATCGACAGTCATTGAGATATTATAATTCTATATCTAAATATATCAGGACCAATGTTCGTGGCTTTCGTGGGTAGCCCTTCCTCACAAATTTACATCCCCACGGACCTATGCACAATCATTCAATATTCATTAGAATTATCTAAAACTTGCTATCAACGAAATTACATCCCCACGAATCAGGAAAATTTTGACTTACCACGAACATTGACCCCCACAAATAAATATGATTCCACAGTATAGTTTTTTCACATTCTGGAAGAAATTGGTTGTAGAATGGTACATATAAAGTCATTTAACTTGATATTTGTCTCTTACAGGGAATGTGACTTATGTGAATGGTAAATGAATCACTTGCATGTTGTAATCCTTGTCATATTAATCCACTTGTTCATGCAGTTATTTTCCATACTCACATACAGAAGAAAATGCATATAACACCAGTTGCATGAATTGTATCTTAATTTCTAGAAATTCAAGCATGCTCTTGATGTCTGAACATACATTAATATTATGTATATGCCTGTTTACTCTGATTTTGTGTAACACTTGTGCATGTCTCATTTATTTCCCCTCACCTTTGAAATTATATTATTCATTGTAATTAATTGTTGTGTATGATTAATCTTTATGTATTTCGTATAATTGTATGCATGATTGAAAATTGAAAGAGAAACCATGAATACTTTGAATTTGATACTTAGTCTCAGACTTTACCTTATAATGCATGTTTTGACAATACACATTCACTTATTGATATATTGCACCATATTACTCACTCTTCATCTATATTATCTGTAAAGCACCCTTATTCATTATTTTCCTATAATTATGAAAAGAATAAGTTTTTTTATAATCTTCTGTATAAAACTTTTTACTACGTTTCATATTTGAATTAAAATGAAGATTTCTTCGAATATATTCTCAGACCTACTGTGAATGTTTAATATTTAAGGTAAACCTGTAGTGAACCCTACCGCTTGCCCAACAGGATATTACTGTCCCGAGGGAACAATATCAGGACAGTCCTATCCGTGTCCCATTGGAACCTTCGGTCCCAATCAATATCTGTTTGCTCAGGAGAACTGCACATCTTGCACGGCAGGTTATTACTGCGAACGGGCAGGATTATCTGCCCCTACTGCAGAGTGCTATGGAGGATACTACTGCACAGGTGGCGCTGAGATTGCAGAACCTATATCTCACAATGTAAGTTACTTCCCTTGTTTTTTGATTCATGTACAAGTAGCTTGCAGAGTATACAAGTTAATGTCACTCTAGATCTCTTGTTTACTGTCAATGATGGTAATAAAAACTAGCAAAATTTTCCATTATCAAGTTAGGTACCGTACATGTATATCCGGTCATTTTTGTGATGATCTAATCTTCGCTTTTATCGCGATCTCTTTGAAATCACAAGTTATTGAAAACACACAAATTATATTCTGTATCATTTTCTATAAGAATCTTTTTAAATCGCTAAAAATGACTGACGCAAATTTAAAATGCCACACATTTTCGCAAATGTTGTAATACACGAAAAAAAAAACCAATATACAGCACATTTAGATGTATAATTCCTTTTTATGAATGGATATTAAGTTCTGGGACAAATGCAAGGATCATAACGTTTTCTTCATTATTGTGTATAGGTAAACCTGACCCATAATGTTACTTTCACTGGAAACAACGAGTGTCCCACTGGATACTTTTGTCCCAACGGAACTAGTTACCCCAAGCCCTGTCCAACAGGAACATTCTCAGAGGTTGCAGGGGTGTCCCAGGAGAGCGACTGCCTACCATGTCGCCCCGGGCGATACTGTAATCAACAGGCCTTCATCATGATCACCACCGCCCCCAACTGCTCCGCAGGGTATGTGCTCGGAATGGGGATTTTCCATCAAACTTTTTTTTGCCAAAGACTTTATGGTTGTGACGTAACTACATGTAATATGTATGACCAAGAGGTTTGTGTTGAAATAATTACTGGTTGGGAATTTTAATGATTGAGCTTTGGCTTTATTAACTCGGTAGACTGATTTGTGTTTATTTTGTGTTAGTTTTTGGTTAAAAAAAGTTATTATATTTTAATCAATGTGTGTGATGTTTAAATAAAAATGCATTACTGACACATACATATAGGATTGTATCTGTAAACTGTTGAAAAAGGAAATCAGGCAAACAAAATAGTTTTTGGATAATCAGAATGTTCATTAACTTACTTTCTTAATTAACAGGTATGTGTGTACTGGAGGAGCCAATAGCTACATCCCCACCATCCCCACCCACGGCTACATGTGTCCCACAGGACACTACTGTGTGGAGGGCACCACCCAGGAGCAGGGCTGTCCCCTGGGGACCTACCAGTCCAACATGGGACAGGACCACTGCCTCAGCTGTCCCGCCGGGAAAATGTGCACAGAGGTGAACCTAACCCTGCCCCTGGACTGTATGACAGGTATGTGGATCAGTTTGATAACTGTGTATTCAAGGATTGCATTATGATTAGCTTTGTCTCACTTGTTCTTTTTGAATAAACTAAAACTAGTTCTATATTTAATAATATGTCTTGTATCAAATGAAGACTGTATTAAGTTGTCTACTTTTTATTAAGGGATTAAAGAGGTGCTCAGTGAAATTAAACTTCTTTTTATAACCCCGCTCCGAAGGAGAGGGGGTATACTGTTTTACCCTTGTGTGTCTGTCTGTCTGTCTGTCCGTCCGTCTGTCTGTCTGTCTGTCCGTCCGTAACAAAAATTTCTGTCGCATTTATCTCAGCAACTGTTTATCGCAGATGCTTGAAATTTTAACACAGTATTTGTATAGGCATGCCATATCGTGGGATATATTTTTGTACCAATCAGACGTCAACTTCCTGTTAAATGACGACTGTTTATTTTTAGCAAAAATTTTCAAACAAATTTCCGTCAAAGAATTCTCAGCAACTGTTTATCGCAGATGCTTGAAATTTTTACACAGTATTTGTATAGGCATGCTATATCGTGGAATATATTTTTGTACCAATCAGACGTCAACTTCCTGTTAAATGACGACTTTGTTATTTTTTGCCAAAATTTTCAAACAAATTTCCGTCAAAGAATTCTCAGCAACTATTTATCGCAGATGCTTGGAATTTTAACACACTATTTGTTTAGGCATGCCATATTGTGGGATATATTTTTGTATCAATCGGACGTCAACTTCCTGTTAAATGACGACTTTGCTTATTTTTTAACCAAATTTTCAAACAAATTTTCGTCAAAGATTTCTCAGCAACTATTTATCACAGATGCTTGAAATTTTTACACAATATTTGTATAGGCATGCCATATCGTGGGATATATTTCTGTACCAATCGGGTGTCAACTTCCTGTTAAATGACGACTTTGTTTATTTTTTGCCAAAATTTTCAAACAAATTTTCGTCAAAGATTTCTTAGCAGCTATTTATCGGAGATGCTTGAAATTTTTACACAGTGTTTTTTAAGGCATGCCATATTGTGGGATATATTTTTGTACCAATCGGACGTCATCTTCCTGTTAAATGAGTACTTTGTTTATTTTAGCCAAAATTTTCAAACAAATTTTCCTCAAAGATTTCTCAGCAGCTATTTATCGCAGATGCTTGAAATTAAAACACACTATTTGTTTAGGCATGCTATATTGTGGGATATATTTCTGTACCAATCGGATGCCAGCTTTCTGTTAAATGTCGACTTTGCTTTTTTTGCATATTCACATCAGAGTGGGGGTATCACTAGTGAGCATTGGCTCACAGATATCTTGTTTTTACAGAATATTTAAGATATTTTTGAAAATAACATTAATAAGAAAGAAGTAGAAAAAGTGAGAATAAAGTTAAATGGTTTTGACACCTTTCTTCTTGAAATTAACTTGAGTGTACTCTGATTTTTGCCTTGATTGCGCTTAATAGTCAATAATCATAATCTAAATTCTTTGACTGTATCTGATCAGTGTGTTCTCTATGTGTGATTTACAGGCTACTACTGTCTGGCTGCCCAGGACCCGATCCCCTGTCGCAACGGAACCTACAACAATGTAACAGGAAGGAGCTCAGAGTCGGACTGTGTGGATTGTCCGGTGGGAAAATACTGTGAAGGACTCGGAAACAGTGTCCCTGATGGTCAGTGAATAAGAGTCCATGTTTCTTGCTGTCTCCAATACCTTGTTCATTTTTGAATGATAGATCTGGAATTTTTTTTTTAGCATTTATCAGTACTAATTATGAAGTACGTAACACATTTAAGAAATTTAAATCAATTAAAAAATTTATAATACATGTACATAAAAGGATACATTACTTGTAATAATATGAACCAAGCAAGTTATATGAAAGCTAGTCTTAAGAGTTTAATTTCGATTCAGAATCTCCTTCGCTACAATCTAAGACTCTTCAAGGCATTTGTACTGATTATGTGTGGTATGATTATAGATGAATATGTTTTTAATTCTATGTACTCAAATGTTTAAATCTGTGTTCAGGTGACTGTGATGCTGGATACTTCTGTGAGGGTGGAGCCAACAGCAGGGCCCCCTCCCCCTCCCCCACCTACCCCAATAATGGACTCTGTGACCCAGGCAGATACTGTGTCTCAGGGACCAGCATGCAACAGGAGTGTCCCCCAGGAACGTTCAGAAACACCTCAGGTAATCATTTCCCTACCCCATATCACATTATTTTATTGACATTTTGTCAAATTTTATGTTTAAAAACTGATCTGAAGGCAGTAATTTTAAACTCAAACTCAAATGGCATTGCAGTTTTGATTTGGAATTTGTCATCGAATGGTTATTTTTTCATTCATTTCCAAAACATTGGTATACAATATGCAAATAAAAAAACGTGTAAATTTAATCTCTTTATAAGGCTGTGAATACTTTATCAAGATTCCTCTCCTAATATACAGGTGCGGCAGCATTGTCGGATTGCCTCCCCTGTACAGGAGGATACTACTGTGCTGGCAATGGACTGACCTCCCCAACAGGTCTCTGTGATGCCGGCTACTACTGTCCGGACAACGAGACCATCTCCTCCGCCACGCCCTCAAGCTTTGTGTGCCCCTCCAACTACAAGTGTCCCCAGGGGTCAGCTAAGCCAGAGCCCTGCCTGTCTGGAGAGTTTCAGGCCAACATGGGGATGTCAGTGTGTAGTAAATGTCCTGCTGGCTTCTACTGTAACACAACTGGCAATGTGCCAATCAAGTACGACTGCCCGCCATTCCACTACTGCCCAGAAGGTGAGTTCTAGCTACATGGGTATTACAGTTGTAGGGTAGCTCCCATGTTCTTGTAAAAAAAAATTTTATCAGTAAAATAAATATATTTCTTTTAATTTTTCAGAAATAATTCTTGCATACAAGATATTCCAGTACTTTTTTGGAACAGATAAAGTTATTTAAAGTGGATAGTTATATAGTTTAAAAAATATATATATATATACTTTTAATTTGTTTAAGGGACCACCGATCCCACCAACTGTCCGGACGGAACCTTCACTTTCTCCAATATGACTAACCTGGAGTCTGCTGCGGAGTGCTTGCCATGTCTGCCAGGAAACTACTGCAGGTTTGTAAAGCTTCATTCATCGACAGGTGAAGTGGGCTTATCAACACATAAACAATCAGTGCCATGTTCCAAAACATACGACTGAGCAGAACAATGGCCTATTTATTTTCAATCATGTTGAAAAAATTCCTCCTCAAATTGAATTGAAAACTGATTGCAGCATTATAGCAAATGCAATATTGTCAGAGCAAGTTCCTTATTTTTAAAGTTAGAAGTGTATTAACTGAGGTAAAAAAAAAAGAGACCTCAAGATTGTATTTATCCAATGTAAAAGGTTTCAAACACTTCTCTGACTTCTGTTTGGTAGAGGTGGAATGATTTCCAGCGAGTGTCTAGCTGGATACTGGTGCAAGTCTGGCTCCAGTAACAACCTGATCAACCGGACCATCGAGTTCCAGAACTGTTCAGCCAATGAGGACTGCTCGGGTCTGTGTCCCAAAGGTCACTACTGTCCCCAGGGTGTGGATCTTCCCCTCCCCTGCCCAGAACACACCTACAGAGACACTGAGGGGGCGGAGACTCCAGACCAATGTGCTCCCTGCCCAGCGGGCTTCTACTGTCCATCAGGTAATGATTGACAACTACTCTTGTTAATGACGGTGAAGTTGAATATTTCAAACTGAATTACGAATAAAATATTGTATCTTAAATAATTTTTTTCAAAACTTTGAAACTTCATGTCAATTTACAATGTTAATTTTATGACTTGTACTTTGATCTATTGTTCATTAACACTCAATTTCTTTCTTTTAATATCTAACATAGCTGGTAAGTTTGATGTCACTTTTGCATGCTTTAAAGAAAAAGTGCTTAATATATAAATATGCTGTTTGTGCATGGCTGTACTTTATATTGAACAGAGAGGGAAAAATCTAATTTCTTACCATGTAGCTCCATGAGTTATTCATTTTGCAGGGAGTCATTCATTCTCCCTGCAACAGAGAGGGACTATTTAAAGAGGATTTCTTGAAATATATAAATGGAACCCAAAATCCTTCAATGAAATCATATTCCTTTACTACAATTGTTTTCCCCTTTATCCTCAATTTTTGCCCATTTTCATGAAATCTTTCTTCATATATGAAAAAGTATTTATAAATAGTTTACCTTTTGCTTCCAAATTACTTTTTTATATTTTTTTCCCGAAGTTTTGTTTGTACCAGTAGTTAATATATTTAGTGTGATTTTCTTAAAATGTTGTTGATAAAGTGGCAGTAAAAATGTTGTTTAATTGATAGTATTTTAATCATTTGTTTGTAATTATGTTTTGAATCGATTACTAAAATTTGTTTGTTACTGTGTTATAATAGGGTAAGTTTTGTGTGGCATATCTATGGTGCATTTAATATAAACTAAGATGCATAAAAATTTACATGTTTATACTGTATATTATTTAAATAACTGAATAGCTTTTAATCAAGAATATTTGGGACCATGAGTTTTGCCAAAAATCAGGATATATTATAGAGCATTATTTAGAATTTTACACTAGGTTCTGATAACTAAATAAGTTTGCAGAACTTGTGCCCGATCCTTTTGTATATACCGCCTTTAAATTACAATAAAATATATTCAAACCAACTAAATAAATTAAAATTAGATATAATTGTTGTCACTTGATCTCTACCCAGGTACATCTAACCCCGACCCCTGTCCCATCGGTTATTACTGTCTGGAAGGGAACGGCACCACAGATTGTCCCAGACTAAGGTACCGGAATGTCACAGGGGCCAAAACCGAGACAGACTGCTTCCCCTGTGAGCCAGGTTACTACTGCAATGAAACAGGTAAATCCATGTCAGTCATACCATGTACATTGTGAAATGGTCAATGGCCTCCATCTTGCATAGTAACTATAAAATAGGCATCATATTTAGATAGAGAGTAACAACAGTGCTAGGAAATAATTGAAATTAAAACTTATAAAATAAGGCTTTGATTTCTACTATTCTCTGCTGAAAGAGAAAGATTTGTTTATAGAATATTTAATTTGGAAATGTTATTTTTAATTATCTCTCAATATTGCAAGTTGTTTGAGAAGGTGAAATTAAGGGGTAAAATTCTGGAAACTAAATAAAATATTGCACAATGAAGAAAAGCTCGAAATGAATGTGTCTTTTTTCTTCAGGAATGGCTGATTACTCCACATACCTCTGCCCCCCTGGATTCTACTGCCTGTCTGGTCAGGAGCCGATCCTGTGCCCAGCGGGTAGAATGAGAGACACTGCCGGGGCTGCCGACTACACTGACTGTGACCTCTGTCGTCCTGGGTACTACTGCCCTAACGACACCATCAACACCCAGGGCATCCCCTGTAGAGCCACTTACGAGTGTCCCACGGGATCCTCCATTGAGTCGGATTGTAGGCCAGGTCACTACTGCCCACCTGTGACAGGTGTACCGCCCATCTGTCCCCCCGGATACTACTGTCCAAATGCCACAGAGACGCCCATCCTGTGTATTTATCCATTCTACTGTCCAGAGGGAAGCAATATGACCTTAGCTTGTGACCTTGGGAATCAGGCCTTGACCCATGCTGGAATAAGATATGACAAGGGATTGTCCTGTAGGATCTGCCCTCCTGGGTACTACGGAAACTCCACCACCAGAGCTACCTGCGAACTCTGTCCAGCTGGGTTCTACTGTCCAATGGGAACAGGGCATGGAAACACAAACCCTTGTCCAATAGGAACCTACTGTCCGATCGGCTCTGATCATCCCACGAACTGTCCTGCGGGATACAGAGGTGAGAAACTCCGAGCGGAAAGTTACTACGACTGTCATGGCTGCCCAGCAGGAACGTACAGTGACACTGAGGCTGCCACTCATTGTAAACCTTGTGGAAGCTCCTCCTACTCCACCGGAAACAGCTCTATATGTACTTGTATAGGGAAATACAGGTCGTTCCAGAAATCAGTGGGCTCATGCGTGTGTCTGTCAGGTTATATCTACTACGATGAGACGGACACTCAGAAGACAGAGGAAAACAGCGACGAGGACTGCCAGCAGATTGTAGACACAAGATGTACGGAGTACGAAGTGCGGCTTGCCTCCACGCGCCAGTGTGTTCTAAAGGAGAGCGTGGACTGTTATGCTGGGTGTGACACCTCAGGCTACCTCGACGTGGAACTTGGAGTGTATGTAAAATTAATCTATTATTTTCTATAAAGAATTGAAAATACTGTACGATTTAAATACCCTTTTAATTGGAGAATGTTTATAAAAAAGCAAATCTGATCAAAGATTTTATTGATGTGGTTTTTTAATGTGTTTGTAGATGCCTGTGCAATGACTTGATTGCGGCGGACTATGTCTGTGATGCTTCCTGTCTGGCGGTGGCTCCCTCTGTGACAGCAGAGCTGCAGAGTGATGGCACCCTCCAAGTCAAGATCACCAACTCCAGTGGCCATGTTACCACCTCTCAGGTACACCCAGGCCAAAGTTTTTATTTTTAATGTATAAGGACCATAAAAGTAAAGTAAAGCACACTTTTAATGAATTGGAACTTATAGTGAAGTGATTTTTATTCCCAATGAGTTTTAAACTTTTTTGTGAAGCTAATGAATAAAACGAATTTTGTTTATAACCAAGCAAAATTGCCCATCCCTGGCACTTCACTATAAACATGTTTTACTGCATTTGTATGGTTAATCTTTTTCTTTTTTTTTTGCAAAAGGAAATATAGCTATTTCATGAAGTTTTTGGTTTTTTTTTATGAATTCTTTCAGATAATGACAAAGATGTACGTGTGTAATAGTCTTTATATTAATTTTGTTATCTTCAGACAATGACAGATATATTTGGCCCACTGGAGAGTACCAACGGTGTGAAGGGGGTGATGGTTGTGAATTTCTATGATGACCGCATCACTTCCACCATCTTCAGGGACCAAGCAGAAGCCAAGGACTTGTTCTGTAAGTTAAGAGAAGTACATGTACTATATTATTGATATTGTACGCATCTTCATTATCAAAGTACTTGTTTATGTGACTATTAAAAAGTACTAGTTTTGAAAGGTTTATGAGATTACCGCACATTAAGATCATGTACTTTAGAGAATAGGGTAGATTTGTTAATCAATTTTTTTTTCCTTTGAAAGAACATTAAAGTTAAACATTAAAGTCCACAAATTTTCAAAACTTCCTATCTATTCTCATCACTCCAGTTGCAACACACAAGAGAATTATTGGTTAAATCTTTTTAAAATAATCATTAATATGTCCACAGTTTTTATAATTTTTTTTATAAACTTTCCCTCTATTCCACCCTTCAGTGACAACAGCGGAGATGGCCAGTGGAGTGACCAATGCCCCGGGAACCCACATTGGCCGTCGTCGTCTGCTGACTACCACCGTCCCCAACAACCAGATCTCCAACAGCTTGCTGTGTCTGGAACTCAATGAGATGGTCATGTTCAAGATTTGGGTCAACGACACAGACCGGACCAAGAGCCACTACCCGGTCTATCTCAAGGACCACCTGTTCAGCAACAATGCCAACTTCGACTACGGCCAGTTCCTGGCTCTGAAGAATCTGATCGAGACAACCAATGTCAACATTTCCACGTTCGCTTTCGTCTTCACCGAGGCAGGGAATTACGTGTTCCAGGACTATTCCACTTCTACGTCGTAAGTTAATATTTTAGGAATTATATTAAATTTGCATACAAATTATTTATTGAAGATTTTGTCTGTTAAGTGCTTAAAGACAAAGAATTTATAATGTCCAATGTCACTGTTAAACTCAATAGAAATTTTTAAATCACCACATATTCTTGGAAGTATAAAAGAAATTTACTCATTCTTTGTCTCACTCACTGATTCCTAAATCGGGTGAAGAAATATGTTGTACTAAATTTCCTGTCTTTAAATTTTAGCCTCATTTACATCAAAGTGATGAATGCTGGCACCACTTGTGGTACAGGATCTCGAGTCCAGGCAGCCACCGCCTCCAATCTTGTGGCCCTAGGATTCTACAAATCAAATCCCAGCAATGTGGCTCCTGACTGGGGACTGATCATAGGTACCAAAATTAGATTTTTGTGCTGGGAGAAATAATTTAAGTTTATTAATAATTATCTTTATTGAAAAATATGATGTTGATTTCCTAAAAAGATTCCATTTTCTAATCCTGAACAAATTTTGTGTTTGACAGGCATGATCGCGTTCTTCGGAGCACTGGTTCTGCTGTTGGTGGTAGCAGTGATTGTCTGGAGACCTAGGGACGCCGGCATCTATCCCATGAAGCACTGGAAGCCACAGTACCGAAGCCTAGGGGCTCCCCCTCCTGTCCCATCCTACATGAGATATGATGTAGGACACTGGCCTGACAAAGCAATGTGAGTTCATGTATAAACACCGAACTCCGAACAAGATTGTGCTAGTATATGCTTTTTCATAGGTACACATGTAGCTGTTTTTGTATAAATTGGAAATGTCCAATACTTTTTGATCCAAAACCATACATACTGTCATATCAATGAGTGAACTTCTTACATGGTCCTTATAAAAAGGCCTTATCATTTTATAAATCTAACCTACTTGACTGGGACCAACTTATGATATATTTCATAAATAAGAGTTTCTTTGTTCTT
Source organism: Magallana gigas (assembly GCF_963853765.1). Classification (NCBI taxonomy): domain Eukaryota; kingdom Metazoa; phylum Mollusca; class Bivalvia; order Ostreida; family Ostreidae; genus Magallana; species Magallana gigas. The sequence continues at coordinate 31,891,416 of NC_088858.1, read as the reverse complement.
TTGGTTGTCTTTTGACTTACCAGTATTACTGCTGATATTTTTACAGTGCTGAGAGTGGTCTAGGAGAGAGACTAACAGGGGATGGAGCAGAGGCCAATGTCTTGGACTCCATGGGTAAGTCTTTCTGAACAGTATAGCTAATTTACAGCTCTTTCAATCCAGACTACTGGTAACTAATAGAAGTATTCCAGTTTTCATGACAGTTTATGCATCTACATCTGTCTTATATGGTAAGAAATGTTATATATCTTTCTCTTTTTGTATAGCCATCAAAGGAGTTGAGGATCTGGAAAATTTCAACGTGAAGGTGTTCTACGACAAGCTAGAGGACCAGAACCTCCATATGGCCTCACAGCTGGCCAAGCAACAGGAGGACCTCAAGTCCTTCTACAAGAAGATCTGTGACCAGAATGAGGAGCTGAAGCACCTGCTGAAGAGCCTTGACCCAGCCAAGCTGGAGGAGCTGGAGAGGAAGATGGCAGAGAGAGCGAAGAGGGAGGAAGGCATGCAGAAGAGTGCTGGGGACGTGTTCAACATTGTCAACGGCAAAGTCAACATGGGCGGGGCAGGAAAATACCGATTCGCAGGTGAAAGATGTTTTCTGATTGGATATTTAATAGGATTCTTGCATTTCTGTGCATGATGTTATAAAATGCGTAATCTTTAAGATGAAGAAGTGTAGAAGGTTATAGAAATTGCAATGCAAGTTTTTGATGTGGACACTACAAAGGTTCCTTGTTATTATGTTTACTCAGGTGGAAACAACAGAGAAGCAGAATTAATGGCTGCTCTTCAACTGCTGCTGGACCGACTGAACTCTGGTGATCTTCCAATCAGTCAGAGCATGTGGGAACAGATCCAGAAGGGTGGGGTCGTGCCTGAGGGTGGTTCCATCATGAACATCAATAGGATGCCAGGAGGTCAAGGCAAACAGGTAAACTAAGTCATGGAGCATTAAGTGAACCAGCAAAAAAAAAAAATGACATGTGTTAATGATTCCGCATATTATACTGTGTAATAATTAATTTCGCTTGTGCTCAATTTTTATGGATTTTTGGATTCTCCTTATCCACAAATTAACACCCCCATTGAATTATTACATGCATCATTATTACATACAGAAGCAAATTCACAAAACTTTAAATATTTGGGGATCAATGATTCCACAGTTATGAAATGTTATGATGGGTACATGTATGATTGTTTGTTAATTTCAGGGAGAAGTCCTAAGAAAGCAGAGGGAAGAGAGGATGCAGTTAGACAGGGAACTGCAGCAGGAAGAAAACGACATGATCTCAGAGATAATCTCACGGAACGAGGACCAGCGTAAGGACACGGTCAACATGATGACCGATGGGCTTGCAGGCAAGCTCCAAGGTGACCTCAAAGATTCCCAGGTCAAGGACATCCTAGACAAGTATGAGAAAGACCTGGATGCCAATATGAACAAATTCAATCTGGAGAAAGAGAAGCAGTTACAAGACTTGAGGAGGAAGTTGGCAGAGAAGAGAAGGAGGAAGGAAGCTCTGCTGAGAGAAAAGCACAACAAAGAGGTCAGTTATCAAATGTGAACAATTAATGTTAGGTTCAAATTTGTGATATTATATAAAAAATTTAATAATCTTTGTTATTAATCAAATAATGTTTAAGAAGTGGCTATATACCAACAATGGGTTTGATTTATTTTTTCAGGCGGCTGATGAAGGTCTTCCCCCACCTCTCCAAGAAGATGACAATGTGGCGGACACAAAGATCCGACAGTCGGAGGCTCTGTACGACACTCTGCTGGCAGAGGAGGCTGCAGGCCAGGCTAAAGGTGAAGGGGAGATGGACCACCAACTCAGTGAAGAGAAACGCAGACAGGAGTCTGAAAAACTGCAAGATCATCTGGTAAGTATTAAATACTTAGTTATATTCAAACCAGTGAGTTGAAGACATTTTTGTAGAATTTTCAATTTTTCAAATAATTATTTTCATTTGTACTGGTGATAACTTTTACTTTTGGTTTCTGCAGAACCAACTGGCTCAGCAGGGCATCATAACAGCTCAGCAGAAGGACGAACTGATGAGGAAACACTTGGAGGCTGAGCAGAATCTCCAGAAGGTGCACAACCACCAGCGAGACAGCCAGATCTCTCACCTCAAAGACAAGCTCGCTGAGCGACGCAAGAGGAAGCTCGCCAAGCTACGCGCACAGCAGGAACAGGAGCTGTCTGATGTGAGTGACTCAAACAAGGCTTTTTCCCCTTAATACCGATATTATTATTCTGGATATAATGCCTTTCAGATCAAAAATCTAAAGCAATGTTTAAAGTTTGCTTCAGTGCCCTGCTGCCTAAAACATATATTCCCTCGCTAAGTTTTGAGCTATGGAATAAAAATTAAAGACTTTTCAAATACTTATCGTTGGTAAAGTTAAAAAAGCTACTTTATACATGTATGTTAATCTCATTTGGTTTATGATCCTTCTTTAAGCTTTTTTATTCAATGGCTAAATTGATGTCTTTAACTTTACATTGTCTAATAAACTTTTTCCTTTGTGCAGTTGCAAATACAACTTTAAATTAATGATAAAATCTATTTTTTGTTTATAGCTTTCCTCACATCTGATAGAAGATGGAAACACAGAGGGCTTGGAGCAAGAACTAGAGCAATTGAGACGTCTCCATAAACAACAGATGGAGGCTACAGAGGCTGAAATGGATGCAGAGGAAAAAGAACATGAGCGCCGCATCATCAGAAAAATTGATGATGATCACAACCAAGAATCTAAGAAGAAACGCAATGAAATTTTCAAAAAGGTCAGGTTTGGAATTTAAAATAAAAGAAATTCTTGATTAGCCTTCTTTTTTTCTCTTCCGTTGGGGAAAAATGTCTTCAAACATTTGAATATCTTTATCAAAATGGTTTTACAGATTGCTGAGCAATGCCCAGAACAGCAGCAGACAGCTATGCAGCGTCTCCTTGACAACTATCACCATGACACCGAGACTCTAGACCAAGAGCTGGCAGTACAGAGGAGTCGCCACCTGGCAGATCTAGAAGCCAAACTGGCCGCCAGAAGAGCCAGAAAGTTAGCAGAAACAAGGAGAAAGCAGGACGAAGAGGAGCAACAGAGGTTAATCTCGGAGCAAAATCGCCAAATGCAGCAAGGAGGACAAGTGGAAGAAGAGGAGACAGACTTAGCCCATGTTCCCAAAGTTCAGTACAGCCAGTCCATTGAAGAGCAGGCTCTTCAAAAGGAACAGGTACAAATCTCTTTGACAGATTTTAAAACTTTCCCCAAAAACTGATGCCATTCAATTTGGGATTGAGCTTGATCGTACAATGTGATAATACTTCTTACTTAATTCACTGAAAAATATAATAAAAATTGAATGCTCTATTGACTGCCATAGAAACAGTAATTATGGGTTTGTCATAACAGGAGAGAATAAGAGATGAAATGAAGAAGAGACATAAACAAGAGAGAGAGAAGGTAGCAGAGAGACTGGATGCTGAGGAGGACAAGGAGGAGCGAGTGTTGACCAAGGACCTGGACTCAGAGAGAGAGAAGCTGCTGAGGGAGAAGAGGAACAGACAGGCCACAGAGCTGTCCTCGAGAAAGGACCTCACTGAGGAGCAACTCAGAGATGTAAGTCTGTTCTTATCAAAAAAGGATATCCGTACTGCTGAGAAAAAGGATGTTATATGATTTATTTTATTTTCTTCATATTAAGTGGCATGTTAAATTGTCCTTTAAAAAGAAGAATTTGAAAATTATATGGATATTGCATTCAAATTAAACAGAACCTATACACGGGTCCCCCAACCCCTCTCCAGAATTATATTTATCTTTATTATCATTGATCAATAATTCTTGTTTTCCAAAATTACTTTCCAGTAATCTGTAGCTTTCATATTGTCCTCTTTAGGTATAATAGGCAACCGTATAGGAAAGGGGAAAAAAAATACCCAATCAGTCATATAGAAGCTGAAAGCATCAAGTTTTATAAAAGTAAAGCAAAAACTTAATGTCTGAAATCTTGCTTTCTTTTTCCAGCTTATGGCGTCTCATGAGCAAGAACTCCAAGACCTAGAGGAGAGGTTAGAGAATGACAGGCACCGGCAGTTCCTGAGTCTGAGGGAGAAACTGAACGCCAAACGCAACAGGAAGATGGACGAACTAAGGCGCAAACAGGATGTAGAGAGCACCAAGGAAATGATCGAACAGAAGAAAGAAGTGGATGAAATCAAACTGAAAAAAGTAAGTTGGTGGAGCATCCAGCTGATGCTGTAAGTCTTCAGTATTGAAATAATGACAGATGATAAAAAGATATGTTAGGTTACTATAACACTAGAATTCTGGATTTTTGAAACGTTTTTGTTTCTTTGCAGGCTAAGGGTGTTGAACATGATGCCATAGTGGAAGGAATTAAACAGAATGGGGAAGAAGATACAGACAAAGTGGTGAAAGCTGTGTTAGCCAAGAGGCATGCCCAGGTCAGTTGGCTTCTTGTCAGGATTGAATAAGCTAAAATAAAAATGATAATAAATATAAGTAATAAAAAGAATGTTGCTGATTCATGTTTCATTGTCAGTGCAAACCTGTATATCACCTTTCAATGTAATGTATGATGTGCTCTTTGAATTAAATTAATTTTAATTAATCATTATATTTTCATGAAATCACAGGAAATGCAAGACCTTGAGAACCAGTTTAGAACCAAGAGGAAGCTAATGGTGGACGATGCCCTCAGCAAGCTGCATGAGAAATATGACAAACTGCGGGACAGTTTGGCCAAGCAGCACCAGGAAGAGTTAGCTGCCCTTCAGGTAAAATAAATTCATAATTAGGCTTAAAAACTTGTACTGAAAAGTCTAATAAATGTATAACTGAGTAAGTAAATTCAAATCAGAATGAAATCAAAACAAATCAAAAGCCAGTCTTGGGTATTTTCTATTGTATAAGAAAGGACTTAACACTGAAAAATAAGAGAATAAAATCAGAATTCAAAGTCTCGCACATTTTGTATTGTAGAAGAAGGGACTGAGTCCCGAGGAGTATCAGCACCAGAGGACACAGCTCCTCAACAAACAACAGCTAGAGATGTCTGACCTGGAGAGGAGGCTGTCTGAGGAGGAGCAGGATATAGAGCGAGGAGCGCTGACGGACTGGGAAGTGCAGTACGCCCGCGCCAAGCTGGACCTCAAGGAGAAACACTACAAGGTGAGAACTAGGCTCCAAATTAAAGAGGGAGATACAATATATCCAAAGGCTCACTGTTGCCAACATTTTTCAAGTTAGTTCAAAACTTAAATTTGTAAAAAAAAAAAAAAAATGCATGGCTGCATTGAGTTAAGCTAAAACCTAAGATTTTCCAGCTGAGAAATAAGATCAGGAAAGATAGCAATAGTGGATCTTGATTTATCATCAAAACTCCAGAAACCCAATGCTCTTGTCATTTGAGAATTATAATAATGTTTTGTCAGAGACAATCTTGATAGTTTAGGGTTTTCAGTTTAGTCTTTTTAAAGAAAAATAATAGACCAAAAAGCATCAAAGGATGCTAGCTTAGTTTTGAAGAATAAATATGGTATTTTTCCTAATTAGGAATTTGCTGAAGCTCTGAAGGAGTTTTCAGCAGACCATGAAGGCATTCAGGACGCAAAGCACAGTGTGGAGGAGTTAGAGAAACTCAAGCATGAACTGGAACAAAAACGCAAGTCACAGCTGGAAGAGGCAAAGAAACAGCAAGAAGGTAGGGGTTGTAATGATGTGGATTTGAACACTTTGTTTAACATTGTAAAAAAATTTCACAGAGGGAAATCAAATTTCAGAAATGAATTTTATAGGATTTGTTTGGTTGACATATCAAAGGAAAAATTGACTGTAAAGCTTAATGCATTCTGGTTGTTTGTTAGATACATATATGAAGATCTATATTGTTAGGGATAATATTTTGATGCAGTGATGACTGATCTCTTGTAGAATTTGAAAAGAATGAGAAAAAGCGTTTGGAGGCGGAAATGGAAGCCTATGCTAAACAGCTTGAAAAAGACTCCACACGAGAAAAGGAACAACAGGATCGCAAGCTGGAGCAGCTCAACAAACGCAAGGAAGACATGGTCAAGGAAAAGAAACAGAAAATGAACGTAAGTGGTGTTTAGAATGTTTATCTGGGATATTTTTGAAACTACACAATCATGCAACATACATCCTCTGTTCTTAACTTTGTGAAATGCATGTATTTTAAAAAAAAATGTTCAATTGGCCATTAAAGTGCACAAGCATTCAGTTAATTTTTTATAAGAAAAAGGAATTTTTTATAGTTGAGATTCAATTTTTAAATCTTTTGAATTTTAATTTATGCAGGAGGAACTAGAAAAGATAAGACAGCAGGGTGCTAGTGAGGACGAGCAGAAACGCTTGATCGAGCAGCACGAGCGTGACCTTCAGAACATACTCAACAAGATGGACGCCGACAAAATGAGGATGCAGAGCAATCTGCAGGAGAGACTGAAAAAGAAGAAAGACGAAAGACTGAAAAACAAACAGGAAGAGCTTAAAGAGAACTACAAGGAGCAGAAAAAAGAGATGGAGCAGAAACAGAAGAGTGAAATCAACAGGATCAAGAAGGATGAGGTAGGGGGATGTTAGGCATTTTGGTGATGATACTTGTATCACACGTTGAAATTCTCAGCAATTTAAACAAATTGCTTTTTTATACGTAATTTTTACACTGTCGCTGTTGTGTACATGTATTAAGAAAGGAAATTTATTGTTTTGAAGTAGGCCCACCCACACTATTCTCTTCTTTCTTCTTATACATTAACTAGAATGCAATTTCCCTGACATGAGTTCTTTTACTATGATATAATTGTCCCCCGCCGCAACGCGGAGCGGGGACATAGAAATGCCGGGCGTTCGTGTGTCTGTCCATCACACTTTTTTGTAAGCGCTCTCATGCCTACAAATTTTGACGGATTTTCATTAAATTTATACCAAATGTTTATACCGCTAATACTTTGGTCAAGTTCGAAAATCAGCATTGGTCGATACTTTTTGTTGGAGTTATGGGACTTTGACCACAATAATGACTCCGTTTTATCCAAAAATTGACCTTGTAAGCGCTCTCATGCCTACAAATTTTGACGGATTTACATGAAATTTATACCAAATGTTTATACCACTAATACCTTGGTCAAGTTCCTAAATCAGCCTTGGTCGATACTAGTATACTGCTTGACTGGTGGGGACCCAGGAATTCTATTCTTGTTTATATTTCTTGAATTAGCGTAAATTCTAATCTTGCCTTGCCAAGAATTTCTTACAGCAGTCATACATTGACCAATAAAAGTTTGAAAAATATTTTATATGGGGGACTATGTTTAATTTATGTAGTCAGGTAATTCTATGGTTTCTTTTCTTCTTATTAGGCATTGACAATTCAAGAGAGCATCAGCTCTGGGTATGTCCCTCCTCGTGCCTCCTCACCAGCTCCCAGAGATGAGGACCAGTCAGATGTTGACGAACCAGTGACATCAGCACCCCCTCAGGAACAAATGCCAGCCTCCTACCAGATGGCAGCGCCTCTAAATGAAGCTGAGCTCATGTCCCTTCTGATGGCCTCCCCTGTTTACCAGAAGCTGGAGCAAATCAAAGATGCTGTCAAAAATGGAATCACTCCACCCAAACACAGAATGGAGCCTGGTGAGTATGGTCATACTGAGTAGATCATTATGGTCTATTGGCCAGGAATTAATGGGGTGAGAGAAGGATTGTCAAAAGAATTCAAAGTCCTATATTATCCTAGTAAAATTGATTGACATACAGACACCTGGTATATAATAAACTCAAAGCTTGACTAATTTAAAAGATCTAGTATAGAATAAAACCAATATTGTATGTCATCAAGCTGAAATTTTTTTACTCTCCAGAAGATAAATCTACCATGAATTTCAAAGATTCCACAGTAAACATATTGAGTCATGAAATAAAGACACACAGGTTTTAATTGTTCTGTGGTTAATTATTTTTTGTAGGTGAAGGTTATCATGACCCTCGCGATGCTGAGTGGGCCAAGGACACAGAGCTTGTTCCTGTAGACATCGGCACCCTGAACGCTCGCTCCTTCATTGTCTACAAGTTCGGCTGCTTCGTGACCGACTTGATCGCCTCTAGGTGTCGCCACGCCCCTGTGACAATACTCCTGGCTGAGAAGATTCCGTCCAACAAGAATTTGGCTAGAAACGCTTTCAGGAACTCCTTCCATTACGATGCCAACAACAGGATTCTGTATATCCGGGCTGCCCGGCTGGACACAGTCGGAGACTTCATTGTGGTCCTCATTCATTCCCTGGCCCACATCAAAGCGGGTACGTTGTTTCCACTTCGTTCATCTAATGGTCTGAAATCTATAAATCTGTCGAAAAAGAATTTGGACAAAAAAAGGTGTTTAAACGGAATTAATTGTCTGATTGGTCTTGCCTCTCATTCATTGTTATCTAAATCTTAAGATGTATTGTACATGTATCAGTATGTACATGTAAAGTAAAAGTTGCAAGTTGCAATAATTGTAGCAGACCAAATATTACTCAAAAAAATATGTCTTGTCAGTATACCAACAGACTTGTTTCAAAAAAGTAAGTTGGTGAAGTTGGAAAAAAAAATATTAAGAACATCATTTTTCATGTTTTGTTGCTCTGTTCTTTGTAGGTGACCTGAGAGATGACAGCAACCCAGACTTCACCAAGGAGTACAACCGCGCCCTGGCTGTTGTCTGTGACGACCTCTTCTTTGCCCGATACAAGCGAACCACGGGACTGTCGCAGTCTGTTGCCAAGGCAACTGGAGTCAATGTGGAGCAGGCCGCCCTCCAGATGCTGCAGGCCATGTTTGGTGGATGTCGCACGGAAGACGAGAAGATGAAGATGGTGGATGATCTCCTGGATGTCAAGCTCCTTCCAGGAACCAACATGGAGGGAGTGCATTTTAACAAGAACAGGCTGAATGACAGGTAAGTTTCTATTTTATACTTAGATTGCTTTGATAAAAAATGGAGGGACAAAAAAATATTGGATGCACCATCCAAGAAGAATTTCAGATTAAGGAATAGGAATAGTAATTTTTTTTTAAGATATTGTATGCTTTTATAATTTTGTTATGTTTATTCTCACAGATTATCCAAATACTCAGGATTCAGCAACCTAAATCAACTGCAAGGCATGCTGGGTAATGTAGAGGACAAGATGGCCCAGGCCAAATCTCAGGGCATCAGCAAGAGGTCGAACGATCAGCTGGGTTCTCTCAGTCAGCGATACTCCACAACAGGTAACCTTTGTTACAAACATATCAACAGTTTTCCTCTCAGTTATATTTTAGCTTCCTCTGTTTACTTTTTGAATACTTCTGACGTACAATAAAAACTTATTTGCATTTAAATCCGCATATTAAACTTGTTTACCAATTTTGGAATAGTAACCACTTTTGAAAAACAAAATTGGAAAAATTGGTAAAAATCACAACTGCAACTTGATCTATTTGTGTTTTTCAGGTCCTTCAGTTCTCAATAAGTTGGCACCATTCCGATTTGTGACTTCCAACATGACTGGACAGGCATTGTGGCAGACCTTTGTCAACCAGGAGGATGGTGAGGAAACTGATGCTCCAAGAGAGGAGGCCATTCAAGACTCACTGGTAAGTTTGGTCTAAATCATTTTTATATCTTGTTTATTGTATTCTTTCATAAAGTTTTATTTAACATTGTGAAATTAGTGACAAAACTTAACTCTAAAATTTTTCGGCAGGAAACACTACAAGAACGTCATGACAATCTAACAGCAGACTTTTCCAACATCAACTCGGAAATCATCGAACTCCAAGACCGATCTCGCTCGCTGGACGAGGAGCTCGCCGCAGAAACCGCCCTTTCAGAGACAGCCAAGGACAAAGAGAGGCATGCTCAACTCGCCAAGAAAGTGCGATCGAAACTCAATGACACTCGAGCAAGAATTGCCAGACTTGAGATGGAGAAAAATCTCATGGTGAGGAAACTGGCCGAATGCGAGAAAGATATGGCGGTCAAGAAACTCGATCCACAACAGAGTGAGGAGAAATCTGTGACATTTTCCGCAGACACGAAGAAGAAATCAAAGAAGTAAACATGAAGCTTCCAAGCACCATTTTATAGACGTTGTTAAATAGTTGAACAGTTTCAGTTGTTTTTTATATATATATATACTCTTATTTGTCTATGATAGACAAATATTAAGTCAGATTTTACCTGTTTTCCAAATATTGCTTTATGCATACAAAAGATGTGTCTATTATTCTATGAAGTAAAAATGAAACATTTGTTAAAGGATTTCTAATAACAAATTGTCATTTTTAATTTAAATACTGTATATTTATTAGAATTAATATTTATTTATATACATGGTAATTATTTTCAATATAGTTTACTTTTTTATAATTTAATTTATTAATAGTTTCTTTTGTCAAAATTTAATTATTTCCTAACAAATTTTGACACATCACAGAAGTGATATGAATTGGATTCTAATTTTATTCAAGTTTTGTCCTCCCCCTGAATTATATATATACACTTGTAGATTTCAACTATTTTTATAATTTCACACCTCTCACCAACCCACAAGAGCATTATACATATTGACTCCATCCATTGTAAACAATCAATTTCATAATGAAAATGCATTATAAATTCCTTCATGATAATATATGATGACTGTGATATATTTACATGTATATTGATTTTTGATATTTAAGCTTTTTTAACGTATTCAGAGAATATTGATTTATTTTTTTTGAATCACAATAGATTTGATCTTGAAGTCCATAAAACACGTATAAATTTATATTTTTTACACTTGGATTTTTTTTCTTCCTTAGTTGTTTGGCAATGTGCAAGACTTTAGAATTCTTAGCTAAGAAATTCGATCTTTTTTAAGGCTTAGCGTGAAATGAGATTTGGATATTTTCTTTGATTGTGTAATAAATAGATGATGATAAATGAGCTTTTTGTACCTGTAGTTATAATTTATTTTTGAAATTCTTTTTTGCCTTTACAATGAAATTTAATCGTGCAATATATATATTTATTTGTTTGTCTAACCAAGTGTGAATTGAATCCCGTCCTATATTGTTTTTTTGCTTGATGCTATGCTATAAAAAAAATTCTCAGTTTGTAAAAAATCAAAATATACACTACATGCGTTTATATGTTTGTACCTTTTTTTCCCTTCTGCAAGTGCAATTGGCTTTGTGGAAAAATAATGGCTAATTTTGTTATATCTTGTGTTGAATTGTTTTCCTCTGTCACCGTCCATTTTTGTTGAATTTTTACCAAGATGCATTTTTCGTTGTTGCATTACACCATATTTTTTATACTACATGTATCATCAACCATTTGAATATTGTTCATTGCTCATACATGCATTGTAATTATGTTTAAATTGACCAACTTTTCTCTTATAATAAAGATATACTATCACATTCCGTGATGTTATGTTGACTTTACTGGGGTGTAGCCAAAATATATGACAGACATGTGATTTTTTTTCGCTGAAAAGTGCTTAAATTCAAGAAATAATTTTTGAAGAAGAAATACTTATTTAGAAATAGAAATAGTTATTTTCGCCCCATCTAATTTTTGCCCATCTACACTCCAAAACAGTTTTGCTCCGTCATGAATTCGCCCAGACACAGTTTTGTTTGAAGATAAATAAGACAATTGGAATTCTCCCAGTGTTAAAATTCGCCCGCTGACAACGAGGGCGAAAGGGGCGAAAAGAGGACAGGGCGAATGTTTTTTACCTGCTTACAGTAATTAAGGCGTGTAGAATGCCTTTATAAGGAAAATATGATACTAAAAATTAGAAATATGAATAAAACTGATAATATTTTACAAAGTCATTTATAGCAATGTATATTTAACAAATTAAACATTGATTTGTAAACCCTAAATATGTTCAATACTTGGAATATGTTGGTTTAAACTGGTGTATGCGTATCAAAACCTGTATTTTAAAGTAGTGTTACGTTTTAGAAGTTCAATGCCTTTTATTTTAAAGAGTGGGTCTGTGCTCCATATTTTTGTCATAGCCTAGTTAAGGTCCAGTGGTAAGCGAACAACAACAACAAAATCGAGGTGTGCTGACCCTTTATACATTAAAACATATCATTTTGTATCCCAACAGTTAAACGTTTAAAAAAAAAATCCTTTGTTCGGACTAAAATGGCTAGATGGTTAAAACAGTATATAAATAGTGCCTGTTTGGGAGGGTAACAGTTGAAATTGACACCTCGAGAAAACCATTGTCAACCTCCGCTTCGCGTCGGGGTGTCAATTTCGACTGTTATCCTCCCAAACAGGCACTATTAATTTTGTTATACAGTAGGTCTTAATTTTTAAGAAAATTTACTGCTTTTATATAGGAATAACGTAAATTCTACAGCGAACCGTACGCGTATAATTTTCGCGCATGTAACAATTTTTATTGTTATACTTTCATGTTAAATACTGAAATCTGATTGGTTAAGACGCAGTTCATAATCCGTTCTATTGCCCTCAGCGTTAGCAACGCACTTAGCAACGGGTAACATTAAAAAATGTTACATGCGCGAAAATTATGCGCATACTGTTCGCTGTAGAACTCACGTTATTCCTCCATAAAAGCAATAACATTTTCTTAAAAATTAAGACATTCAGTATAATAAAATAAATAGTGCCTGTTTGGGAGGATAACAGTTGAAACTGACACCCCTCGAAAACCATTGTCAACCTCCGCTTCGCGTCGGTTGACAATGGTTTTCTCGGGGTGTCAATTTCAACTGTTACCCTCCCAAACAGGCACTATTTATATAATGTTACCCGTTGCTAAGTGCGTTGCTAACGCTGAGGGTAATAGAACAGATTATAAACTGCGTCTAAACCAATCAGATTTCAGTATTTAACATGAAAGTATAACAAAACGAATTGTTACATGCTCGTAAATTATGCGCGTACGGTTCGCCGTAGAATTCACGTCATTTCTATATAAAAGCAATATGAAAATTCTCTAAAATGAAGACATTCAGTATAATAAAATAAATAGTGCCTGTTTGGGAGGATAACAGTCGAAATTGACACCCCGACGCGAAGCGGAGGTTGACAATTGTTTTCTCGGGGTGTCAATTTCAACTGTTACCCTCCCAAAAGACACTATTTATATAGTGTTACCCGTTGCTAAGTGCGTTGCTAACGCTGAGGGTAATAGAACAGATTATAAACTGCGTCTAAACCAATCAGATTTCAGTATTTAACATGAAAGTTTAACAATAGGTATAATTAATCTTTTCGAGCAAGACTCACCACTAAAATTTATGGCAATATATTTTTATTATTGTTTTTTAGAATACATGTATGTTAAAATATTTCACTTGAAGATAGAAATTGTCCTTTTTGTAAACTTGTATAATATTATAAAAATATCAGATAGATTGAAATGGAAAATAAAAATAGATTTGAAATGCATCGATTAAATTATTTGGCATTTGTACTGCATTTATCTCTTTTTCCAATCTTCTTTTCTCAAGTTTGAGTTTTGAAAATCGTTATCAATGTTAATATTAATACTTGTACCAAAATGCAACCAAAATATACGACATCGCCAATTTTGATGAACAATTTAGTTACGTTTATGAAAAAAAAAAAACTGCGCCAATCTAATGTATCTCGATATCGATTATAAATCAACCAAACAAAACTACATTGTACCATCTGTAAAAAAAAAAGTACCCTGATTATATTAAAAATTTTCAAACTGAATGCATGATCAGACAAGGACTTATTTACCCTTGATATATTAAAAGAAAATTGCCGTTTTTCCTCACTAGTTTAATAGCGAGCGCAGCTCGCCGGCGCGCAGCGCCGGCGCGAAGCGAGCTCTACCGGCAAGGCGTGTGTGAATAGAAAATTCGGACTAGTTGCACATTCATTCAACGGATTTTTTTGGCGTCAGTAAATCGGACCAGTAATGCATCGTTTTAATCGTCCCAGTAGTTCCCTGTAATCATGGCAATTTTTATCACTTCACACTCTCACGAGAATCAGCAAGACAAAACAATAACGATGTAAGCGACATACAGTCAATGTTACCTCTAAAGTTCACCTCAGTACACTTTCAATCAAAAATAATCGTGTGACGTCACAAACGTTTACACATTGATCCGATATATTTTTTCGGAGTCAGTAAATTTTGACCCACAATTCATAGTACCAATGGTTTCCAACCTCACGTTCCAACATCACGTTCTCCCGAGAATCAAAGTAAAACCTTTGAAAAGCTTATAAGATGTGTAATTTTAAGAACATCATGCTTTTTAAGTAAATAAAACAGTATAGGGTCTGTAAGTCTCGTCACGTGACTAGCGAGAATTCGCGTGAAAGACAACTTCCGGGTACATGGTTGAGAATGGCGCTTTCAGTTTTGTATTGGGTGAATTACGTTGAGGGGCATACTAAGTTGACAAGGAAGAGCGAGGCTGCGGTGGAGAGCGGGAGAGTTCTACGATTTGTTGTCGACGAACTGCGCGTTATTACTGCATGTGTGCAGGCCTCTATGAGGGACACGTCGTACAAAGTACAGGTAATGTCATGTCAACATTCTTCACTTTTCTAGAACTTTTCTGATGGCGAAGATAATCCAAAGAGCACACTTTTGTTTAGCGAGAGTGTTGTACCTATTGAAAAATAAACAAACCAATGCATTTTATAAAGGCGTGTGGGTTTGCGTAGGTGTGCTCTCGAAAAAGCGACGGGAAGGGGGGGGGGTGAGGTACATGTAATACAGGTTTCTCGTGAATGATCATGCGCGGATCCAGATGGGGAGAGGGGGTGCCTAGACTCCACCTGCAAATTAAAATTTACATAATAAATATGCCTCAGACCCTTCTGTCAAGCTAAATTGTCGGACCCCCCCCCCCTGGAAAAAAAAATCTGGATCTGCGCATGTTAAATGTGTTTATTCACAAAGGCCCTTGAGTTGCATATGCTTTAAAAACTATAATCATTTTAACAAATAATGAATGAAAAAATGTTGCAAAGAATATCCAGAGACACATTACAAGCATTAATTTTAATTTGGAATTTGTAGATATTTTTGGATAATGAAGATACAGGAGTGGTAAAAGATGCAACCTGCCAGTGCCCGATGGGACAATACAAGTGCCATCATATTGCTGCAGCACTTTTGTTTGGGTATGTTTACTTTTTAAAAAATCAACCCATTATTTTAGTAAACATGTTTTATTTAATTATGAAAATGGGTTTAAGGTATGTACAGTGAAAGCTAAAAATATGTTTTAATATTAAAACTTGTCATTTTTAAAAAGAATTGAAAGTATTTTACAAACCATTCAGTATACATAAGAATGATGTGTTCCGTTCATATTAATCATATTTATCTTGATAGAGAAAAGTTTATATTCATTTACAGTTATAAAAGAGCGAGCAAAACCGACGTTAAATGTAGTTGGCTGAAGCATCCAAAGTCAGCGCCACCGAAATCTACTGTTACTATGTCTGACCTGTATCCACCAAAGCAACAGGAGTACAAGTATGTATTTATAAATAAACTGCTAGCTAACGAGAGAGAGAGAGAGAGAGAGAGAGAGAGAGAGAGAGAGAGAGAGAGAGAGAGTTAACAAAGTTAATAACCATATATATATAAGAATATATATTTTTAATGCTAAATTGTTTAGAGCATTGAAAAAAAAAGTAACAGACGAAGACAGATCATTTTTGTATCATCAGCTGGGACAATTGGGGCGCTTCACAGGTTGCCATTCTGTGCATTGGAGATTACTTTTATTTATTTGTTTCAGTTTCCAATTCTATGTTATTGTTGATGTTGCAGTTTGCTGGTTTTGTTTTGAATATTGTTTATCTTGATAATGTCTAACTTTGAAGTAACTTGGTATCTATTGTCATGTACCTGATTATTATTAAAAAATCCAGGTGTCCAAATTAAGAAATTGAAGATAAAAAATCCATATGTAAAATAGTATTCACCACTGCTTTTATCAATACTAATATATATAAAACAAAATGCATTGTAGCTTTACATTGGATTCTTTCTGAGGAGCCAAAGTCTGAGGAAAGTCCAGTACCTTTGATTGAGGACTTACTGATGAGTGAGGGGTACACTAATGCTGAAGACAGTAGAACATGGCTTCGAAAACATCTTATTCTCTCTCCAGAGAAGATAATGGAGGCAGCATTCGCATCAACTGGTCAGAGAGAAAACTCTTTGTGGGCAGCTGTAAGGAAGCTTCGATTTACTGCGTCTAACTTTGGACAAATTATTGGAGCGATTAGACGAAAGAGGTATTTAACACCCCAACACTCCCAAAAAATATTTTAAAATGTCAACAAAATATATTTTTTAAATACAGTGTGATTTTTTAACATTTATACTGTACACAAGTATGATCAGGTGCCATGTATGTTATTTTATTTCTATAGCATTGTAGCATTATATAATTTGACTTTGAAAGGTAAATGTATGATCTGATTGTTCTTTTGTAGATTGACAGAGTCCCTTAAGAAACGAATCTTAAGTGCCTATAATTTGGAAAGAAGAGCTCCTATTCAGTGGGGTATCACGCATGAGAAAGTGGGTGTTGAGGAGTATTGTAAAGCTGGTGCAGTCACCGTTTTGCAGACAGGCAAGTTTTGTGTTATTGTGCTCTATCACAAGATGGGAACTACTTTTGTTTTATATGTGATGTGATGATTGTGATTATCTTAAGAGACTAAACATGAAATGAGAATGTTTTATTTCTGCAATTAGCACAGCTTTAATGTCACTATTATCACTATTCGAAGTCAAATTACAGATATTTATAGTTTTACTTTGTTTAGGCTGTTTAACTTTTTTTTTCATTTGTGTACATACTACTACTTGTGTACCTCAGGAATTTGGCTTCACGAATCAGGTGTTTTGGGTGCATCACCTGATGGCTTTGTCCAAGGAGATTTTCGTAAAACTGACATTGTCCACCTTCAGCAGAACGACCAACCAGCAACTCTACCGACTATCATAGAGGTCAAGTGCCCATTTACAGCTAAGGACAAGACCTTAATGGAGGCGTGCTCCTCCGTCAAAGATTTTTTCTTGGGTAGTTAGATAATTTATACAAATCTTATCGTATGCACACTTTGTTATTTTTTTTGCATCACATAATATTATAAAGTAAGGAGAGAATGCATGAAAATGTTTATGTAATGGCATATGTTGCTTATTGAATTAAGTTGTAATGAATTGCATCAACTACACCAAAATCAGTATGAAAGTAGTACATGCAAGACAAATATTTAAAATTCTTAATTTGATAAACTTCTTTATCTTTGACCAAAATTAAATTTACTTATATATATATACATCTATATGTGTGTATTTTCAGTTGATAACAATGGAAGTTTGTCGTTAAAGACAACACATGATTACTGGCATCAAATCCAGGGCCAGCTTTACCTGACTGGTACAGAGTGTTGCGATTTAGTGATATGGACAACCAAAGACATGCAGATTGTAAGAATTGTAAAAGACAAGATGTGGGCCCCAAACATTTCTGCCATGATAGACTTTTATTTCATGGTGTTTTTGGAATCACTGAAGTAAATTAGGTTAGTTATATCACTGATGCGATAAGATCATATGATGAACATTCTTAGTTATGAATAAAGAATTTGGTTTTTCTTTACATCTGTAAATAAAAGAACAATACTACTTGTCAAGTTGAAACATTTCTAATATCTTTAATAGCATAATTATTTAAATTTCGTATTTATCTGAAATTTCTTTGAGAAGTGGTGCCTGAATGTTTACGAGACAACAGCATAACTGAAATATTTTAGTAGACATGTGTCGATACTGAGCTGGAATGTGATTAAGAATCTCATAGTTTTTGATGCGCTCATTTGCTCTCTCGACATGAATCCTGGCTTTTCCTATCTTGTAGCATAATGCTGCCTCCTCCTTGGTGAAGTGTGCTTTTTGTGAAAGAAATGGTGGAATATTCAAGGAGACACCAGAAGGAAGTTTGTCGTAGATGTTGAAACCTTTATCGGCTAATATGAGATCTCCGGCTTTTAGCTGCTGCAACACTCCACAGTGATCAACGATGGCTGCATCTGAAGTTGAACCAGGGTACAAGTCAGATGAGAACACAAGTGCACCATTGGGTGAAACACATGTAACTGCCTTGACAGTATGTCTGCTCTTATAACTACTGTAAGACAAGGACTGTGAGTTCATGTCAGATGGCACATCTTGAATAATCTCGGTAGCATCCATAGCTATTCGAGCTGACGCGAACTCTTCAAAGGACTTGGGCATTGATCCTTTGCACTTAATCTGACTTGGAATACCTTTTTCCTTAAGAATGCTGTCAAAGAAGATTTCATGCAAGACTGAAACATAAGTGTTAATGATATTTGACACAGTTGCCCTGCTTGTTGCAAATCGTAACGACAAGTCCAAGTCACGATAATTAAGCCGCAGCTTCATTAATGTTATTAACAATTGGTCCTCAATGGAAAAACAGGTCACAGCCCAACCAGAGTAATAGTTAAACGGTGCCATTCTGTAGAGCATACTGACAACAACTTGAAACACATCAGCTGGGAATGAGGTGTAGAGCAACATCTACAAACAAATTAAGTCTTTTATTTTACGGGCCATTGTCAGTGTTGATAACTGTATGTCCTGACCACCTGTATCCAATTTATTATGTTGTGTACATTTCATATTATTTGTTAAAGGCCACTTCTTTATATGTTAAAGCTTATACATTTCATTATTGTTACATTTTTCTTGTCAGTGTCAAAGCCACATTAAAATGTACTTACATATACAACAAACACAATTTAGTATGCACTGTCATTTTTTATTTATTTTCTTTTTCTAGTATAACAAGTATTTCATTATGCACAAGCATTTAAGTTTAACAATTATAATTCTACAAAATGAAGCATTTAAAATTTTAAATGTCCATGACTCCATTTATGTAACTTACCTTCTCAGTGTCATTTATTATATCTTTGATTGACATTTTGGGTGTTTGTATTTTCATATTTTCAATTTCTTCTTGGAGACTCGCGATCTGATTCTTTAAGATGGACACTGTAATGTGCAATTCATAAGATTCACTCATTTTGATACAAAAATATTTTTAGTTGATCCTCTCATACATTTTAATTTTTCATTTATAATTGATTGTAATTAGAAACATTTTAGTATTCATTGGTTTAGTTTAAAAAAGTGAAGTTTTTCTGATCAGTCTATTTTTTGTTGCAGAGTGTTGTCAATAAAAATTCAGTTGTTTGTGAATTAAACCATCAATATATTTTTTAATGATGTTTATTAATATAAGATCATAATTATGTTTATAACTATTTTTAATTACCCTCATGTGAATGATCTTGTGTGTCATCATGATGGTCACAGTAATTGTGATCCAGAGCGGGATTATGTCCAACATCTGACCCTGAAGCTGAATCACTTGGCATCTGGTGGGAAATGGAGGATACACTGTCCACTTTCTTTCTAGAAAATTTAATAAATCAGAGAAATATTAACATTTTACTTTCATATATATATAACTTTGTTTGAATCATATAGTACATTTTATTCTTAAAAACTGGTGTAAACTGTAATTATCTTGAATGCAATAATAAATCAATGTTTATCATGCAGTCCTTCTTCTTCACTTTATTACCTTTTAGGTGTGTACACCTCTGGAAAATACCCCACATTTTTGCTATATGCAAAAATGGTAGGTCCAAATTCTTTCTTCCCATCTTTGAAATGACAGCTGCACAACCTGTCATTATTGCTGTACTCTCTGTCTGCTCGTCTGAAAAACGAGCTCAGTATTATTTATTTGTTTTAAATATCAATAAAACTATATTTTGAATTCAATACAATACTGAAGGCATGTGATATTGAAAATTAGAACTGGTTTTATTTTGAGGGGAAAGTGAAAGGTCCAGAATAACATGGCATTACTGCATTGGTGGGAAATTGTGGGAAGGGGTTTTTAATCTCAACATTGCCAGATAAAAGTATGCAAATCAAATGCTAGGTTTATAGAAACGTTTGGCCTGAACATATCCGTCTTAAATTTCTTTAAATACATTCACGATTTGACGAAAAATTGTTTTAATGCATCTTTTTTTCGTGACCTCTAAATAGCACTGAATATAAAGACAATGATGCGTTTTATTTGTAGTTTTTATGACTTACCTGCACCTATCTATCCATTTCTTCCTTTCCCTAACATCAGTTGGGAATCTAAACAAACTGCATGTCTGCTTTCCGCCAGTTCGATGCGTACAACCGATTGCGAAACAATACACCATTGCACAGGAATGTTGCTACGAACGCTGATGTACCCGGAAGTTGGAAAACGAAAGTGAAAGTAAACGAGACTTACAGACCCTATACTTCGCATACTTTTATTTCTCAGGGGAGTTTTAAAGAGTAAGACGACACTTAACCAACGTCAGCTTTGACGTCACAATAAGCACTGATAAGGGGAAATTACTCTAATTGAAGTTATTGTAAATCTGCTGTTATATACGTAGCAGCGCCTTTTTTTAAAGGGGGTGGGTGGGTGGATGGCAGCCTCAGCCAAAAAATCTTTGCAAGCAAAAAGAAATATAAATCATGAAAATTCTAATCCTTTAGCTCTTTAGCAGTTCAATGGTTTCTTTATTTTCACTTCCATTTATTACATGCAGGGGGGGGGGGGGGGGGGGGACAACACCATGTTCTTTTAACATGATAAGCAAATATTTTTAAGCGTAAATTAAAAATAAAATTAAACATTAATTATTTTTTTTATAAGTGGAGGGGCAAATCCATGGTAAGTCGATTTTCTATGTATAAATTGACAAAAATGAAAAAAATTTTAGCATGGGGGGAGCTCTATGATGAGTCAAGTTTTATATGTAAGTTTAAGAAAAAATGTCTACTGCAAAAAAAAGGGGGAAATCAATCAATCAATCATAATCACAATCACTTTAAAAGAGGAGATGCAGTGCAATGAATATTTATATATTAAAATCTTTATTATTTAACAACATTGTATCTGAGATTAAACTATTGTTCTACATATAAATAAATTATAACAAATCTTATAAACTATGAATAATGAAAATTTACTGAAAAATAGGTATGTTTTATTTTTTGGCATTCAAATTTCACGTTGTTAATTTTATTTTATTAATTTATTATAATTAATTGTTTGATCACATGCTGTGCTCGCCCCAACGGTCGCACCGTAAAACATATTAGTTTTGTAATTAGAATTTCAAAAATCAATCAAATATTTCAAGAATGTGATTTACGAGTTCTTTGGGTGCTAAAATGCATTAAAATTTGTAATATTTGTTATTTTATTCTAAAACAACTCTGGGATCAATACATTGTGAAAACATGTTACGAAACAAATGTTTACGTCCTATATTTACGTCAAGAATATAGTGTATCTGAACTACTTTATTTAAATAAGTCACGTAATGTTTGTGTGCTACAGGCAGGACCTGGTGTGTGTGTGTGTATATATATATATATATATATATATATATATATATATATATATATATATATATATATATATATATATATATATATATATATATATATATATATATATATTTTTTTTTACATTCTACGGTGTTTTTCCATTAAATTCCGTGATGTTTAAATGCCTCTAAATGCAACAAGTAGTCAAAGGTCAAATTGACGAGTTTTATTATGACGTCACAAACGTTGAACGCTGTAAACTGCAACGTCACAGGCGAAAATCAAAGTTCACGCTTATGGCTGTTACTGTGGCTCTTCCATTAATATTAACTTACCCTTAGGATAAGATAGGAATTTTAAGGTATGAATCACATTTGCAGACAAGGCAAGAAGTTAAAAAAAATGTAAATATAAGCATTAAATCATGATTTTTTGAAGTATACACTCTCATAACTGCAGCGGTGTGTGCATACAAATTTTCATAACGCGCTAACGCGCGTTACTCAATTTGTATGCACACACCGCTGCAGTTATGAGAGTGTATACTTCAAAAAATCATGATTCAATGCTATAATATATATATTTCATTTCATTGATCCCAATATATTTATATCTACCGAGTTTGATTCCCTATATTTCTTTCGGAAATTTATAGTTAATTCATAGATTTCATTAGATTCATTAATTCATATAGAAACAGGCAGACTAAAATCTACACGCCCCGTTTATCGATTGGTAAAAATTTACAGCGACTTAAGAAAAACCACGGCCTGCATGAAATAATCATGATAATGCCAGACTCAAACTCCCATAGGAGACGTTTGGCTGTTTATTTTAGCTAATATACTATTAGTAATTTTGTGAATTTCACTTACTTTTTACAATCAATTTATTAATTTGTTAAAAGAAAGATGTAAATATAAACAATAAAATTCTTCTTTGATGATTCATGCGGGTAATGGAGGTAGCGATCATTGCAGAAAAAAAATTAATAATATATAACCCGGCATTAAACGCGCCCTAAATGCATTTTACACATCTGAATACTATCTAGATGTCGACAACCATATGAAATGGATGTTCACAAAATGCCAATAATGTGCGAACTTTACATCAGTTTGAGATCAACAAAAGAAAACAGTTCGTCATTTACGCGCTCATTGTTTTATCTTTTTAGGTTCAATGAGTGTACATGTAATAACAGGTTTTCAAACAAGATTTGTTTGTTGAACACAAAATATAAAACCCTTGAACTTGGCAAGAGTTGTCTGTAAATAAAAGGATTCCCCTCGAGAAGGTTTCCAGTCTTGCAATCCAGAGTTGATATAAAATATTGCAGCAATCTGACGCAAATAGTCGATCATGTGGGATATTGAGCACATTCATGTATAAAATTGTAAAATGGGCAAAATATGCTTGCTTATTATTCAATATGATTGCTTAATATCAAATATGGCTTAGGATATGCCTGCTTATTATTCAATACAGTTAAAAAATTAAGGCAAAATAATAACGACGTTACGTTTTTCGCAGAAAGAAACGACCGACACACAGGCAGACGGACTTGTAAATTAAAAATATTTCAAGCACTCGAAGGGCTAGGCTCTTTTCTTTGCAGCCCTAACCAGGCGGTGACTATGGAAGGATTGACCACTCATAGATCCTTAATTTTCCACGTTGGCCTCCCTTTTATTACACCCTCAAAGCAAAATTATGAATAAATTATGTACATGTAACAATATATAAATACACGTAGAGGCATAATTACATTTGAATGCATCCTTCTGATGTCGCTACAGAGGTCACCACCTCTATACGATCACATGTTATACCTAGGCGACACTTAAATAACTTATTGTGGTCCTATATTATGATGACTGGAAACCCATCTGATGCATGACGAACAGTGTAGACCTTATTAAGCTACAGGGTAAAGGTTGGGATAAAATAATTTTAACATATACAAGTTACAGATAACATATGGCAAGAGAAATTAAAACCATATTCAATTCAGTTGATACTTGGGAATGCAGCGCATTTTTTTTATTACAGTCATAATCTGTATATTCATATCCTCAAAATCTAAAGAGGATCGCTTTCTCATTGGCGTATTAAGAATTGTAATAAACTTATTCGTGAAAACGAGAGAAAGTTAAATAATTAAGTTGGCCAAAAACGTATAAATGACTAAAAGCATATACATGTATATGCAAGAAAGGCCGCGGGTTTTCGACCAAAAACAATTTACTCAAAGAAAGGATTATACAAAGTGAAAAAAAACCTTATTTAGATAGTAGCTGTGAAATGTCATTAAATTGCAAGGGGATTGCTTTCACTCCGTTGGTCTTTAATTGGCCTTTTTTTGTGGCTTTGTCCCTTTTTTGGTTTTGTTTGTGTGTTAATTTTGCCTTATATAGGTATATTGACATTTATGCAGTCGTTAACTTTATCCAGATGTAAATTCTACAGGTAACATTCACAAAATGAAAAAACAAATGTAAAATCCATTTTTGAATTACACAACTGCAACTTTTTTTTTTGTGTGTTGGATGTTTTTAATGACTATATGAACAATTTACCTAAGTTGCGTGGATGCACGAGAGGTTGGAATCTGTATTGATTTTATGTTTGTTTCACGTGATATGTAAGCCTTTACTCGAGCTAGCTGTACCTGGCCGAGAACCTGGTAAAAGAATGAACCTCTCGGCAGGAGAGAGCGCCACACCGGAGCGGGGGGATCTGGTGGAGATTTTCTTGCCCCCACTCGGACTGATTCTGGTGGGGTTTGTTGGTAAGAGAGATAAGTCGTTTTTTCAGATAGACGTATTCAAAGTTTAGTTTTTCTCAATTTTCTTTATCTTTACATCGTATATCGATTATTTATCAATTGCTTGAAGATACGTCTTATTTAATTCTTTTATTTTTAACAAAACAGTTGTCAATGGTATATATTTTTTTAAGAGAGAGAGAGAGAGAGAGAGAGAGAGAGAGAGAGAGAGAACCGAATGACGCGATATTATGAAAAAAAATTGTAGAACTATAAAACATAATTAGTTAGTTGTTTTCACAATTTCTGGTTCTCGTCAATGTTAAAAGAATAAAAGATAGTTAAGACAATTACATAGATGCATAGTTACATTTACATATATCAGGTTTTTTAAGTGCCTTAAAATTGCTAGACGTATTGGAATGACTTTATAATGATATTTTTGTTCATCTACTTAATAAGTAGATGAACAAAAATATCATTATAAAGTCATTCCATATAAAATATATAATATATATTTTTACCTTTCTTGAGACTTATATGTACTAACGTTTGTAAAACACTTTCTTTTTAGGGACAATGACAGTAGGTTTATATAAAGTAGTTACTGTATACAAATCAAAGTACAACGTTATTGATTTAAAAATCTAATTGAAGAAAAAGAACGAAGAACAAAGCTCCTAAGGATGTAAAACATTGTCTTTATTAAAATCGAAAACTCAAAGTCCTCGGATGAAAATGGATAAAAGCAAAACAAATACAGATTGAATTAAAAATCAATTTCAAAATTGAGTTTAAGGATTAAGTACAAAAAAAATATGATTTAAACAAAGCCTCTTTTTTGTTTGAAGTACTACATCCATGTAACTTTTACAAATTTTGAAAATACAAATGCACAAAGAATGTTTAATGTACATGCATCTCTGGCAAAATACACTCAGTTATACAAAGTATATACAAAAATATACCTAAATACAGATGGTAGCACGTTTCTCAAAATGTGAAATGAACAACCCCGAGTTTACAGTAATTGCTGTCGTCATTGCTGCAAGGGGAACGAAAACTTTCTTTATTATTTCTTTGGTTAATGCCTCTATTTTTGGTAATATTTTTTAAATACAAAAATGGGAAACGATATTCATAGATTTTTTATACTAGGAACGCAAAATATGTATTTAAGTGCGTGTTTTCCGATTTATAACTCATACATACATGTATATTGTCAGGGAACAGCAACCCCTTTAATGTATTGCCGCTCAATATACAAATAGTAATATAAAACGGAAAGCTTTTAAGATCTTAAAGAGTTTTCTCTCCGAGTAAGATACACATCGATGCACGAGTTGCACGACCTAAAATAGATCTAATCATATCCAATCTGACAATAGAAAAACAAGGAGCGAATCGTGGACCTGATTTTAATCAGATTGAATTATATCATAGTTACCATTAATCATCACATGACTATTTAAAACTTAGAAGACAATTTTTAATCAAATTATTATTAATATATGTTCATATATTTTAGCACTAAGTTCTTTGGTAGTCTGCACATCCGGATTCCGTAGGCAGTTCCGGTTCAGGCCCAGATGCGTCAGCCCCTCTTTCTGTCACGCAAGTTTAACAAGTCTAACGTCCACTTCCGTTTCGCACGACTTCCGCAACCGATCTCCAGAAGAGGACAATGTAAGATTCTACACAAGACGTGACTTTCGTGTACTGGAACATCTTCAGTTATACCAAAATAATCCAAAATACTTGTTCAAAATTGGCATACCAACTGTTACGTCACTGATATGTTGTCCAATCATAATGGCTGTTTACAAACCAACTGCAAGCTTTCTTTGGCCAAATCGAACGCAGCCCGCCATCAATGAAGCGATCGCCTGCTTTCTAGCCCCAGCGGGTATGGTGTACGCAGTTTCGTTTGGTTTTGCCTTTCAGCAAGTTCTTCAGAAACAACTCGACATAACGGCTAGATTGAACAATGATTTCTCCGAAATGGAACTTTTGATGAAATTAACAAAGAAATTAACGTGTTTGAAATCAACAACTCGAATGAAGATGTATCTTGCTTTGAAAGAGGAAATAATGACAGTCATTCAATACATTACTGAGATGCCTAGTGCTCAAAACAACAAAGAAGGTATAAAATGAATCCCATGCTTTGTTTTCACCGACTAGGCTATATAAAATCAACAAAATCCATCCTCAGAACCAGTGATTTTGCAAAGTTGTATAAACAATCACGCTTTTCTGAAATCTTGGTCAATAATGAAATATTTTTATTAATGCTTGCATGAGTTTAGATCGAACCTTTACACTGCTTTGCAGTCGTATTCACAACAATGAATGCATGTTACATCTGATTTCAATTCACGTATAACAACAAAGAGATTCTATTGATTGCAGTGAGGTTTAAGTAGTTCTCTGAATTCTCGTTACTGATTTAATTTGTATCTAAATGAGTTTGGAAACACCAAAGGGAGGCAACTTTTTTTCTTCAATAGAAATCCTTTTTATTCTCATTTAGAACGATTTATAGAAAGCTATTTGACTTTGGACACTCGATATCTAAAATCAATTTTACATTTCATTTCTTATTACGAATTAATAACACAGTTTCTTCAAAATATTCTTTTTGCTTATAATGTAAATCATAATTATTATAATATAATACAGAAAAATCACTTTCATCATGTCGTTGTATTGATCTATCTTTAACAAAAAACACTTTGTATATGTAACTAGTCGATATGCTATTCTGTAAAGTCGGTTTCTATAGAAAGATCGAATGAAAAGGATACACTTTGCAAAATCATGCGTATTTTGAATAGAAATAACGTTTACCTGCCTTGGAATTTTTATATAGGGGCTATTTGGGACATAGTTGACCATCTTCGAGAAATTCCAACACAGAAACATAACGTAGACAGGGCGATCATACATGATATAGTCAAGTATGTGGGCAGTCTCAACAGCATAGTGGACAAAGTGGGCACACTGCACGCCAAGATACACCCATTACAGTAAGCGTGTCCCATAAGATATTTCATTAGCTGCTCGGTCCAATTTTATATCCAATTTTGTGAACGCTTTGAAATGATTGCTATCCTAAGTATGACTGTGTAGAATGAAAGACATTGCAGTAGTTTGTCCGGTCAGTTATTAAAGCATATTTCAATTAAAAGTCTATAACTTTTTAAGATAATTGGTTTTTAAGGAAAATTATTTGATACCGTAATAGCCAATAACATCGGACCATGCAGCTTTAATAAAGTGGGCCTCCTACACGCCAAAATTTTTTTTCTTTTCTTTCAGGTGGGTGTTTTTGGAGGTCCTCAGTTTTTCCTCCTTCCTGGGGATCCAGATGGTGAAATGTGAGTCCTACCGTCTGGAGATGTGCATGAGCTTTGTCACGTGTCTCTCCATCTCCATGTCATGTTACATTGTGGCGGACATAGATAACCCGTTCCATGGATTCTTCAGAATCGAACTCAAATGTGTTTTGACTATCTTAGAAAACCTTGCAGTGTGTTTTCACGAGGAACTGATGACAGATATCAAGGTTGAACACATATAGGAGCGAATTTATGGACTGACAAATCTATAGCTCAATAGAGTAACAATACCAGGGACATACATGTAACTCGTCAGTCGTTTAATAAAGATGTGGCTACTTATATATATATAAATTACTTACTTTTATACTTTATCTTTAGTTGTTCGGATGCAGAGTGGTTGTTTTCTGACATACCAGGATGCTATACAATGATTAGATTGTCGTTGTTTGAATATTTGAACCAGAGCTGAAATAATGGCTCAGATACTAGTGTCATGTTGTAAATTTTGTATTTACTGCCACCCGGTAAATTCAAAATTTACAACATGACACATGTAAGTAATATGCGATTCTGATTGAATTTGACATTGTCCGTTTCACATTTACACCTTTTCAAGAACCACTCAGTGGTCAGTTTCCTTAACACAAATTTGGCACAGTATAACCTTTTATGAAGGCAATTCTCTCATATCTCTCAAGAACTACACTGCCACAATTTTTCTTATACTCTGTCCCGAGTTTTTGCTTTCACCACTTTTCGCTTGATATTTCGATAATAATAAATACCTTTGTGCTCAAACTATGTTCATCCATTAATATGAAAAATGTCCAGATTATCTGTTTTGAAACGCCCAATCTATCGCTTCAGGTTTCAATACACATCCCAAAATAGAAAGTCTACGGGGATTTTGCAGTACATTGCATCAGCCATTAATAAGCCCGGATGATAACGTTGAAAAATTGCGCGAGGTGTCCCGAGTACTTCCGAATGGAGAAATGATGTAAACATTTCCCATTATAAATCTCCGTAAGAAATTTGTTTTCGTTTCTGCGAAATTTTATGAGTGAAAATGGATAATTTGTCAATGAAGATCTCTTGGTTATTTTCCATTTCATTGATTTCAACTGTACTTCTTTCACAGGTATGTGTATTTTTATTAAAAATCTTCAAAAAATGATGGAAGCAATAACTTGGGACAGACTATAATATTAAAATGCAAGCATTTTTCCAGGCCAGTTGTGACGCCACATAAGGAAATCGTTATATCTCAGAAAGCATTGATTGTAAATTTATCTCACATACCCGTTTTTGAATGATCCCGATAACGACTCTACAATACTGTCATGTAACTGTTTCGAATTATGAGCCCTTAGAGCAAGTAAGGGTCTGATCAAAAGTTAAATTATAGAAACTAGAAATGAATACGTCACAAATAAACTTAAGGAGACCGATTTGAGGATTTTTTTGGGTAAAAACTACAATAGCCAAACTCTTTATTTCTTTAACCACATGTAATTTACACCAAGTCTAGTATTTTTGCGAAGTTGTAAAAAAAATCTATCATCTGGTTCTTTATAGGGGCCATTTCAAAATACAGGTATAATATCTATGGTACCATTGTAATATACATATACTTAGTCTAGTATTTAAAATTGTCATTTTCCGCATTCAGAAGTAGATTTAAAAAATACTACAGTAATAGCAATTTTCCTCAAGTTGTAATATGTATTTATATCATTCTCTATCTTGTTTTTTACTTGTCAATAGTTATTTGCCGCAATTCTTTTGCCATCATTAAAAAAATCCTCTTGGTTAGATATATTTTCGATTTGTTTAAAGCGCTGAACATCACCTAAACCTTCCCAGCCTATCATTTGGACATAACTGTTCATCCGAGTTTCCTCAGACCGGAAGCTACGGAACAAGTCCAGCAGCTAAACTGTTGGAAAGTACCTTAAACAGATTATCTGAATGAATAGGATCGATCATTCTTAAACATGATCCGGATAACTGTAATTATAACTTGGTGAAAGATTTGCAACTCGTCAGCAGAGTTAGCTTGCTACATGTAGTTTCGTTCTCAACAGACGCCGTTGTTGTCATTGGATAGAAATTGCCCTGGATGTGTCTCTTTGGAAAAGTCGTTTTTCTGTGCATCTGAATAAAAAAACAACAAATAAAACACTGCAAAAAGGAATAACTAATTGTAAAGACAATTTTTGTTCCTTTTATTATTTTATAAGGGATCAATGTCGGTTTTGAGGTGTTATGGGACGCCTCAATGTTCTGACGTACGAGTCATCCAAATAAACAATAATCAAGTGTAATTTTATAAATAGTTTCTTTCCCGAAATTGTAACTTAACATCGTAGCGCAGTGGGTTAGAAGGTTCACTACGAATCTGTCTGTCATGAGTCCCGCTGGGGATTTAAAAATGTTACCTTTTCAAAATTTTCTAAACGTACTTTTTTGTTTCATTTTGTAAAATTTGAAAATTCTAAACCGGTGAAAGTATTTCAATTGTAATGTACTTTACTCCACATTAATATCGACAGATGTCCGCATGCGAATTTAAGCGCAATTACAAGAGCCAGTACTTCGGCACAAAAATTTAAGCGCTCCTTTGGGGAAAAATGTACTAATTGAAATTTCCTTGTTTTATCCACAGCAGTAAAATATTTTGAGGTCACTTAATTTTTTTTTTGAACGATTTTAATAACATTTTACATGTCAAGAAAAAGTCGAAATCGGCACTTTACGAAAGCTGGAAATTCCCAGTTTCCTTCTGGCAGTGTCATGCTTGTAAATATAAATGTAAAACTCACCAATATCACTTAAAACAATATAATTATCCTCCGTATTTTGATAATCACACTGATAAACAATTGTAGTACATCGTATTATCTCGCGAGATTTCAAAAACGCACAAAATCAAAACAAAATCTCAACAGTTCAATGAATGTGTTTAACAGTCTGTTTTAAGAGGGTTGGATAATCGTAGACATTTTTAAAATTTAATTCATAAATCTCCTTTAACAGAAGAGCTCTGTATATATATATATATATAGCAAAAAAGTAAAATATTGGTTTTTTTAATCATATAATACAAATTATCAAATGATAGGTTATAGTTAAAAACACCGTATCTAACAATTTCGGGAATATCTGATGGTTATTTTGATGACCACCTAGCCCCATAAAAAGACCCCAAAAAAGTTTTCGTATAATGCTACTTGTCTGACCACCCGTGTCACGTGACATACATTTCGGTAAATGTGCCATGAACATTTATTCTTTATGTGAATACATAATTGTTATATCATTTGGTATTTTGCCGGACTCCGTTCATCCCTTATATCTTCTAGATACAACGTGACAATGCATGTGACGTCACAAAACAAGTGACGTCAGACCAGTTGTTATCAACAAAACTCAGCGCAAGAAGTGACGAAAGTAAGGAACATTTTGTAGCAAGGTATTTATTCCATCAACGATTTCTTGTTTTGGGAAGTTTCTTTTCATGAAATATGCTAGAAATAAATTCTAATTAACCTCAAAATTACATTTTTTAGATTACAAACATGGATCACCGTATGTGTTTTGGCAATGAAGCTTTGAGCAGCATGGTATGTGCAATTGTGATAAATTTATCTGTTGTTGTGAAAATTTTATCTTGTTCAAATGAAACATGTTTTGGAGAATTAATACTTATTTTTTCCCCACATTTCTCTTGATTTTGAAGATGGATGAAAGATCTAGTCTCATAGAAAAGGCTTTGAGATATATGGTATGTTAATTCGTGGTATCTTAATACGTACTTGTAGAAAAATTGTTCAAATTTTCATACTATCTTCATGAATTTTTTTATCACATTATATGCGATACGTTGCAACAGAACTTTTTTATCCTTAGATAAAGAATTCTTATTATTACAGGAAGAAACTCGGATGGAAATCGTTCGCAATTTCCAATTGTTTCTGAAAGAGTACGAGGCAGAAAAACAGGAGGTATTTTATTTTAACTATAATCACTTATTATCAGAGCTTGATATGAATTTTTTCTCATACACTTTGCTTTATAAGTTAGATTGTAGGTCATTAAATTTTTTAAACATCGGTGCAAGGTATCATTTTAAAAAGGCTTATCCATGATACGTTTATATATGTATTGGTTATCAGAAAATGATGAGGACTTGAATTCATTTTAACAGATTGGTGCCGAACGGCGTCGAAATATTGTGCGAAATATTCAGATGGAATTGATAGTAAGTTAATTCCCTTTTCTTCATGGAATTTCATTCTTTGTTCTTTCTTTTTTTTTTACCTTTAGCATTGTTACTAAACCATTATATTACTCCGATATATACCATAAAGGAATATATAAATCTTGAAAAAGCTTGCGTTTATTTTCAGACAAAGTTTATTCAGAGAGAGGACACACTGCTAACCGAGTCCATCGCACAGTTACAGGTATAGGGTTTAGTGTGTTAAACAAGTTACATGTAGGTTTCGTGGTTTTTAATTTTCGTTAAACATACTATCAAATCCCACGCAAAAACTACATTCTACATTAAGTTTTAATTACAGTTAAAGGGTTAAACGTAAAATGCATAATTATCCTAATTATTCAAAACGATCAGTGTATATTTGTAACAGTTTCACATGAATATTAACAGAAAGAGACCGAGGACGCAAAAAGAAAGATTCAAGAGGCATGGGTAATTATTAAAACAGTATTCTTTAATTAACAAGCTTAAAGGAAACATATGACAATGATAAAGCTATGAAATAGAATCCATTTGCATTTACGTTCAAGATTCATTTGATTTTACTGAAAATAGCTTTTTCCTCATTTATTTTCTTTTTGTAGAACACCGAGTCCAAAAAGAGGCTGGTGAACCAAATACATGAGGACTTATGGGTAATAAATCAATCAATCTCACAAACTGCCTTAAGCTTTTGTTTTGTTGATATCATTTCAAATATTGTTTTTCTGTAACTGAGTAACATGATATAATGAAATATACATCTTTGCAGACTGAAAGAAGGATTCGAAATCCTCAAAAGGCCAGAATAATGATGGTGAGAATTTTTTAAGATTAATTTCTGTAACACATTTTATGAATAGATGGTAATATATTGCATATTGGATCTGCTTAAATATCTCATGTTTACTTAAAATACAAGTAGTTGGTTTCAACATTAATTCTGATTTTTAGGACAAAGTAGAGGGACTTAAGATAAACCTCCACAAACTCCAAGAAGAACTGATTGTGAGTATGCACAAGTGACTACCCCGGCACATTGTTTAATATAAAGGCTTTGTGGGTTGTTTCCTCCAATAGTTTTATAAACTACAGTTGAACTTCGATATCTCGAACTTTGATATCTTGAATACAATGGATATTTCAAAGCGATTCATAAGTCCCAATCGCTTTTTAAAAAAACTGTTTTACCCTTGATATCTCAAATACCCAGATATTTCGAAGTTTTTAAACAGTCCCATCTAGTCTGAAGTTTGACTGTATAATAGTTCAGTCAATCACAGTGAGCTTGTTTAATCGTCCACCACGTGATAAGACCTACTTCCCGCATGTTACCAAGTCTTTGGTACTGAAGATTTTTTATTCTTTTGACAGAATGAAATCAAGGAAAGAGAAAAATATAGACATGTTATAGAAAACTACCAGCGGGAGTTGTTGGTCAGTACATGCATTTTGGTACTTTGGAATTTTTTTTTTAAAAAAATATGAAAATTATTTCAATATTAAAGTGTTGATAAAAAAGTTTCATGTACATGTATTTATTTCAATATTTTTTGACAGACAAAGTTTGAAGAAAAAGAGAAACTTCGACAGATGAAAAAGAGATATCTGAGAGAGTTGATGGTGAGTATATTATATGTGATACTATATGATAGTCTATAAGAAATAATTGCATGTTTCATATAGACACTATGTATCTCAATTTTAAGTTGCCGCATGTCTGTAGCTCCTGGGCTGAATTCTACTGTAAATTTTTATAAGATAATATACTTATCTTTTAAAAGACAAAAATGGAAGAAAAAAAAGAGATTTGCCAGCGGAGAGAAGAATTGCATCACGAGTTGATGGTCAGTATTTGATACATATATTCTATGCATGATAAAGAAAAAAATGATATATGCGTAATGTACATTAAATTTTGACCTAATATTTGATGTCAATTTTTTAACTTTCTGATAGAAAAAATTCAAAGAAAGAGAGAGGATCTGCAATTTGAAAAAAGCATGCCAGAATGAGTTGATGGTCAGTATAATTTTTATATTAGGATATCCCCATCTTAATCAGTGTATGAAATACATAGTTACCTCTTTCACAATATTTCAAAAATTGATTTTAAAGCATTAACCACTTTACTGTAACTGGGTTTGTACGAGTCTTTCATGCAATATAACAAATGGTATATTTTATAAACACTTAATTAGATGGGTACCCGTTAAATGCCTTTGATATAATTTGGAGTATTTTTTTAAAACTGCAATTTGATTATTAACATAATAACAAATGTGGTTTTTTTTGTTTACAGAGTTACCACAGAAAGAAACAGGCTGAAAATGACTGCTTTGTACCAAGAAAGTTATTTCTTTTTAACATTGACACATTCGTCTGTCCTCCAATGGTATGTTTTAAAATGCCCATTCATGTAAACTAATAATTTAATATAATAATTGATAATGAATTATAACTTTTCTTTTCCATCTCATCTTTTATTTCATTCATTTTTCATAGATGTAGCAATGGTGAAAGTTTTAAAAGATGTTTAAAGCCCATTTTTAAACCTTGTGCTTTTGTTTATTCACCTAAAATCAATAGTACTACATGTAATACCTATTCATGATTCTTCTTGTAGCCTCAGTGTGAGACACAGAAACCAAAAAATGAGGAAGTTTTTATAGAACCTAAAGATGACAGCTGGCAAACAGTAGAACCTCTCTCAAAGGTACACTTAATGGAAATTGATGTTCATATATGAAATTAATTAAGTACTTTTCTTTGAAAATTTGTTGTCTTAAGGTTGTATCGCTGATTTAAATATCCGTTTCTTCACATTTGCTTTTACAGGCCAAAACAAATTCAGGCTGTAGACAAAGTTTGAGAAGCCGACTGAAGAAGTTCTTTGGAAGAAAATAGATATTCCAATTCATAGCTTATATTGTTAAAGAAGAAATCTGCTTTTTTCCCCAGAATTTATAAAGTTGTGTTGTTGATTTGTTTTTTGAACTTATAGTATTGTTGACATCATTAATTTAATACATGTATTTAGTGCCATTTAAGATTAAATAAATTACTTTAATGGATTTTAATAAATATGTTTGATATTCATAAGTCATTTATGCGATTTTTTCTTCATTCTCATTAAGCTAATGGGGGGGGGGGGGGGCGAAAATTTATTCTACAATGAATTCAGCACTTTGGGTAGACAAAAAAAAAATACAAAATAAAATTAAGAATTTTTACCATACAGTATGAGTGTTGTCAAAAGTTGCAATGGTTACCTTAAAACAACTTTTTGTGTAAAACCTGACTATTTATCGGAGGAATTATATAGATGGTTTTGTTTGTTCCTACTCTTA
Organism: Magallana gigas; assembly: GCF_963853765.1. Classification (NCBI taxonomy): domain Eukaryota; kingdom Metazoa; phylum Mollusca; class Bivalvia; order Ostreida; family Ostreidae; genus Magallana; species Magallana gigas. Next base: position 31,856,118 of record NC_088858.1, on the reverse strand, counting down.
AATTCTCTCGAGGTTGTTTAAGACCAGTGTAAAATTTTAATTTTAATTTTACACAGTGACTATTATCCAATTATCTCACAGGAACCAGTTAGTACTTACTTACTTACTTACTTACTTACTTACTTACTGGTGCTTACTTAGTAAATCTTCATGCAAAAAAAAACCAAGACCGTCATATTTCAAATCTCTCTGATTTTATGTCAGTTATAGTTATGACAGTTAAAGAATTTTGCTGTTTCATTTTTAATTTATAACATTACTATATAAATTCAATTATTTGGTCAGCCTGACAAATTGTTGGACTGGAATCTCTCAAAATTACATGTAAGTCTTCAAACTTATATTAACACTTAACACATTTTCCCAATAATTAATATTACCTGAAATCCATTTAGATCCACACACATTTCTGCCCTTGATTCTCCGATGTCGGATTCCACTCTCATCATCCTGATCTCTGCATTGTCTAGTCTCTGCATGTTAACTTTTGGGTTTATCTACCATCAGGGTTATGACTTCTCTTCTACTGTGTCCAAGAGGATTGAAGATAACTAATTTTCTGTTTAAAAAAAAACAACTTTAAATTAAAAAATTAGTTTAGTGCAATGGTATTAAAATCATTTTATTTACTAATGAATTATTCAAAGTGAGGCCAATCTTCGTGAATTATCAACTTTTTAAATGGTTTGTGGAGATTTGCTGGCAATAATAATGCTTAAGACTGTGTTTCATAACTAATTGAGTTGGGATTTGTTAATATGTGGTTAGGGTATAACACTCAAAATCCCCAGAAATTGAGCCAACAATAATAATGATGAAACCACTGATAGTGGTTGTAAATTAATTAATATTTACATTCAGTGTATACATGTATTTTCCCTTAATATGCGACGTTCAATTTTCTATGAATACACTTTGCTTATTCATGCAAACGTGCAGTATTCAATTTGTCTGCACCGCTTGGTGTGTCATAGGACCGACGACATCCAAAAATAAGCACTCAGTGCTTAAATAATTCAACTGATATATAATCTGAACAACAAGAAGAAGAAAGTATTTGGTATTTTTCTCTTAGATTAAACAAATAATATTGTTTATTTAATTGTTTCCATTCATGCTGTTTCATTCATTAATTCATACACTCATTTATTTAAAAAATGAAATGCTTTCTTTGGTGATTCATTCGGGATGTGAAGGTGGCGATATTGCAGAAAAAATACAAGTCTGTATTTCACTAGAATGCGCAAAAATATGCCCAATGGAAACTTAAGCAATGTGGCCTATGTGCAATCTTGTTTTTCGTGTGCCAAATGTTAATTTATACTTAAAGAAAATGTTCATTAATTCATGACCTTTGATTGCATTTTAGACGTTTCAGGTTGAAACGTTTTGTCTCTGATATAAAAAAAAACCAGAGCAGAGACAGGGAAATTTATTTTCATAACTGAATACAAATACAAAAATTGTGAAATTCATGGACCCTAAGTTAGGGGTCCTCGGACAATATGGCCAAATAGTGAAAATGTGTTTAATCTAAGAAAATCTTCTTCTATTCTTCCGCAACAGTGAAGATAAACTAAATGCATCATTGTGATGATCATGGATCCCTATGCCAAAATTGCAAAATTCATGGCCCCTGGGTCAGGTGTTCAGGCCCTCGGGCGGGACCAATATGGCCATATAGTGAAAATGTATTTAATCTTAGAAAAAATCTTTTTCTATTTTCCACAGCAGTGGGGATATTATGATGTTCATGAAACCCTCTACCAAAATTGTGAAATTAATTACCCTTGGGCCAGGGCCATGGGTAAGGCCAATATGTCCACATAGTTAAAAGTAATTGTATTATGATGCATTACATAAAATGTAGGCCATGCCCTTATGGATTTGTTCTGACCCCATGAAAGAGAAAAATACCAAATATTTTGGAAACTGTTGAGATCCCTGTCACCAATAAACTAAGGTAGTCAAAGTTTGATACAATGTACATTTATAATACGTTGTTTGTTTATTTTTGCTGTCTACTAATGTAATGGCAAAAATTGAAAATGCAGAATATAATTTGATACTTTTTAGGGTCTAAACCGCGGAAATTTCGAGCGGCAGGAAATACCTGATATACGGTATGTTTTACATCTTAGAAAATTATATATATTTTAAAGAAGATAAGAATAGATAGAATCGCAAAAGCTCATTTGGTTTAGTCGTAAAATACTTTTTCAAATTTGATTTTTTCCAATTTTAATTATTCGATAATGTTATAGGCCTAATTGAAGTTTGCAAAAGCACAATATGTAATTGTATCCAGTATTGAATATTTTACAAACGATAAGAAAAAAATATTGCCTTAAGTTTTGGTGCATGGTATCGAAACGACAACCTAGATCATTTTGCACGCCTTATCCACTGATCTTCTTTCATTATATTTTTTCTGTACTTAGTTTTGTGAAATTAACTAAATGCATTGTTATTATGTCCATATTGTACTCTCCTAATTTAACTGCAAATGGGGCACTCCAGACAAATTATAAACGCGGGAGTATACGTAACAGTCCAAAGAGTCTCAGATAAGGGTTCAGACTATAAAATGAAGCTTAAAATGCAAACAGCTTAGATTCATCAAACCTTGCAGAAGGAGAAAGTTAACCTCAGTTATCTTCCTTTGAATGTTAGGTTGAAGTGGGTTAAGATAAAGACGCAAAGAAAGATAACACAGGTAAACTCAGACCAAAATTTTGAAACATTTTCTGCTTACACACACCTTAACCCCCCCCCCCCCCCCCCCAAAAAAAAAAAAAAAACCCAAACAACCTAACAACAACAAACAAAAAAGAGAGAAGAAATTCTTACTGATAAAGGTTATAATTATATTATATTGCTAACACAATATGCACATTTTATTTGTTTGCGTGCCCATACAAAAAAAAAAACTAGCCTCGTATTATCATTTTTTGATTAATAGACCATATCCTCATGTGGTGTACATGTACAATCGAATTTCTGTGAAAAATACTTTTTTATTTTTAAAGTACATTTCGAATTTTAAAAAATCATGAAAAATTAATTAACGAACTTCGAATTTTGGTGTAAAATGTGGGCAGACATTAAAGATAATTCTAAATAGCAGCAAAGATTCCTTTAAAATATCGATATTTATGCCCTGTGATGTAATATGCTCGTAAAGTGCACCATTAAACTATTTTTAAAATATTCATTCATATTTTTTCAAGAAATATGATGATACAATCGTATACATCAAAGGACGAGAATTGAAGGACACATATCTTGGCATCATTAAAACATCAAATCAATATTTTGTCATGATGAAGCATTATAAAATAGAAAAAATAACTCTCTGTGTATATATTCAGAAAAATAGATGTACCAATTTTTATATACTGATGTACATGTAGTCGAAGGTTATAAAAAGAGTAAATTTTATGAACCTCTAAAAGATCTTGTTTTGCCTCGGACTAGAATGTCGCGACGTCATTGGATGAAACGCGTCACGTGGCTGCCTTACAAATTTCTTTAAAAGGCAAGCGTCAAAATTTATAGGGCAACATGGCGGACGTAACGTTATTTGAACTGATTTTCTACACAAACGTTTGTTTACATATCAAACTTTAGGTCCTCGACAAAACAAAACACTTATTATGTTTGTTACTGACTGTTTAAAGAAATTTGTGGGGTCGGTAAAGTCCATAGAAGGCTCGGCTTCGCCTCGCCTTCTATGGACTTTACCGACCCCACAAATTTCTTTAAACAGTCAGTAACAAACATAATAAGTAATATTGAGAGTATATATACATTCAAACAAAATAGGATTCGAAAAAGCTAGAAAATTGATAATAAGTATTGTGCGAATTTAGAATAGTCGCCTTTCGCAACTATGCACTTTGCCGATGTCGCAGAAAATGTCTTATTTTTGGGTATGAAAAAGGTTAGACAGTCAGAAATGACACCAGATGGTATTAAATTGACATTATATCTCTCAGAAAAAGGCCCTTCTTTTCACCTGTCTCTCGTAAATGTGCCGGTGAGTACTATAAAACGCCGCAGACACTTTTAGCACTGAACACTTTTAAAGCAAACATTGAAATTGCTCCGCATCACACCGTAGTAAAACGACAAAATTGCACAAACAGTACGCCAAAAAAAAAATCACTTGTCTTTGTTTTTGTTTCATTTTCCGCCCATTATACCATATGAACATTACACATCCATAAATCTACATTAAATAGCAATATACATCACTGATATGGCTGATATTTTGTGACCGATGAAATGATCAATCGAATTTCGCCATGTGACTCATCTCGCGTCAATTCACGGTAATGGCCGAGTTCCGAGCGGGCCGCTTATGAATATAATTTGATTGTTACAGCAGCATCCATATCATAATCCCCATCAAGAGCGATGAATAATTTATTCATAATTAAAAACATTCTATATCTGAAGCAGATGAAAATCCATGTTTGTGCGAGTATCTGTTTAAAACATACGTTTGTGTGAATGATTAGGGGAAAAGGGGGAGGGTGCTTTTAAAAAAAAAGTTTTATCATTTTAACGCTTTAAAGACAAACGGTCCTCCATCTGATAATCCCAATCTGTCTTAGATTGTGGCATCGATAAATAAGAGAAAGAATTTGTTTTAGTCAACCTGACTTTATACTTCATGGCCGGGGATTTATTTATTTTTACAACATGGCGCTAGAAAAGATAGATGGTACTTTAAGCCTGATGTCGGCCGTTAATTTGAAACAAAACACACTTTTGAACACGATACAGACTCGTAATTGACGGGAATTTGTCGATGAACTACACTTGAATGTCAAACATTTCAATACGAAATCCATCCACTTTATCTCCCCAATTTGTCTAGTGCAAATAAACAGATAAATGATGGACATTATATCACTGCCTTCACGCCAGCTTCCTTACCAGATTTCGATATGCTGCAAAAGTTCAAGCCGCACCAGTTTTTACACCGGAGAAAAACAACTTGCTGCCCACTAGCACTGGTCAATGAACTTCATCTTAGAAGGTTTTGCCCTTCATGCAAAGTCTAGACGAAATTCAATGTAAAATATTAAGAAATAAATCACATTCATTTATCTATATTTTACATGTATACAGTGTATATGAAAAAAATATCAAACAAGCACTGATCTAAATTTTGAAACAGATCAAAACGTCAGATGTAAACATGTTGCATCTTGATGCATGGTTGATCCCCGGTAAAATTTGCACAATTCTGTGTATATTGACTTCAATATAAAATCTCTCGCCAATTCACGTTATTTAGTCACATTAGTACAAGTACATTACTTAAAAATCTAAATTAATACCAATTTTAAATTCATTTTTTTTCCCAATTTTTCTCTGAGATTACATATTTTAAAAATGTATATCGTTTATAATAATCAGGCGGTTACTAATACCGGTACAATATTTTCATGTGTCTGGTGGTCACTTATCTAGAGAGCATACACGCGAGTAATAATACACAGCGTGAGGATTAAGAGGGTATGAGTAGGTTCATTTATTGATGAAGTTTACAACGAGACAAGTGGTGTTAAATAAATTAGCGGGCAGCATCTGCTAACGCCGGGGTCCAGGGGTTAACTTCCATCCACTTCCATCCGATATTAATATCCTCGGGTTCGGATGGCGCGGAAATAAGCCGAGGGCAGTTTTCTGGAATTGGCTGAGAACAATTAAGGAGACTTGATGATGCTGGAGGATTATTGGAGAAAATCGGACTTCGATCTTCAAAGAAAATGACTGCAGGGGGGTTGGAGGTCAAATCCACTTAGGAAATAACACCCGAGGAGAATATAAAAGGAAACCAAAACAAAACAGAAATATTTCAATCTGTGTTATGCAATGTAAGTTGTAAAACGATAGTATTGTATTAAACTTCTAGATCATGAATTTTTCACAAAGCAAAAGTTTAAAAGTTTTAAATGTATTAAACTTTTTTTTACATTATTTAAAAAAAAATACAATCATATGAATCTTTGTACACTATTAGGAGCTTTCATCCAAACACAAAAAACAAAATCTTATAAAAACAATAAATCAACTCCAGCCCATTCTCCACACATTAACATCAGGGTACAGAAGTGAACATTTAAGTTAGACATTAATAATCGAATTGCTTCAGTAAAAGTGTCAGGTGTTCTTTTATATATTTCTCCGATTCCGTATAATTGCATCGAGTTCAGTATAACATCAACAGGACAGATTTCCACACGAACGACAATAATTCATATGGGTTCTATGAATCACCGGCATATCGTGTCCAAAATATCCGACGGGAAGCGGATATAGGGGGCGTTTTTACAGGCGCAAACGAGATTGGATTAAACCGCTACCAGTATATTTCATACAAAAGACAGAATAAATTAGTGGATCCCAAATCAATTTTACGACAAGTGAAAAGTGTCGTCATCAACAAGCTGGCCAGCAGATCGAAGTAAATTGTAGCTAACTTGATCTAATTATTTCTCTGAACTTCCCATTAACACTACTAATCAAGATTCACTGGCTGTTTAATGAGCAGACCTCTCTTGCCTCCTAAATCATTTCTCTTTAAATTGTCTCTTTGCCCAAGATTCCATTTATATCTTGATTTCATTGTCAGACAGTGTTAATCGCTTTTATTAGTTCTGTAAAGTCGCAATGGATTATTGATTTATTCAAATTCTTTTATTCAATAGATTAAAATTGATTTTCAACGCAAATTTAAAAGTAAACTTTTGGAGAATATCTTGTCACTTAGGAAAAAAAATATTATTGCAATTATTGGCCGTTTTATCAATATATTGATAATAACTTAACATAAATTGGATGTAAATGATGGCGTTAATTGATTAATTTTTGAATTGATAAATTGATTACTGCCTAATGCATGTTGTATTATAGCACAAATATTACCACTAAAACTGTTAAGGCTACAAATATTGACACATAAAATAAGTTTGCGTGATAGTTCCGCGAAAATGCCTTTGTTCTCAACCTTTTTACAGGAAATGTGGTTGTCATTGTCAATATTACCTACGATACGATCAACAATCCCTGATTGTTTCATTAATTAACACCCATATCTGACATGCAAAATGTGACTTTAGTTAATTTTGGTTCATTTATATTGCCATGACTTTTTTTAATATGGAAATAAGTTTGACAAGAGGCGCAAATTTCGTAATAACCTACAAAATCTTACCACATGCACACATAAGAATACATCGTGCCTAACTATCGATCAAAAAGAGCAAGACGTGAAAGGGTCTTATACCTGGTGCTACTGAAATTGTCCCTTTATTTGCATATTGTATCAAGAATTTACTCCTATCAAAAGATTTCTTTGAGAAAAACATACTAATTAAGAATACTGCACCTTTTGTATCAAAATAACCCCGAAAAAAACCCACCTCGAAATCTCAAAAGAAAATACTACATGTAGTCTAGAGCCCATGAAAGAACGTTTAGCTATTAAGGACAATAGATGCTCAATAAATTACCAATCAGACCTACCGTATATTTTAAAGAATTGATTTAATGCGACGAATTAAGATATTTAGTAAAGAAATGATCCAAATATTTTATGTTTACAATTTCTTTAAAAAGAACAGAGCTCTTCATATCAAGGAGTCTAAAAATGATTAGGGCTAATCAGTCCTCTTAAATAAAAGAGCAAAACAGAACCATGGTGGGTGATATAGAAAGTACATCAGTGAGATGTTCCCGGGACCGATTAAAAATCACCATCTGTGGCAATGGCAACAACACCGAACTCTTCAAGACGCCGCCCGTAAATCGTCTGTATACATGCCCAAAAATGACGAGTCTCTTTATCATGGAGTGACACCTTCATTTTCTCTGCTCTGAGTAAGTGCAGATCACGTTTTGGTAAAAGGTCTTGGGTCGAATCGGGATCAATTTCTCCCCCCGTCACTTCTCCAGACCGTCAATGAAACTTACGAGCAGGGTACCACAGATACTAAAAGTCGATCCGGACAAGAAGGATTTATGTCACTGCAATCGGATAATAATTATAAAATCGAAATTGGAGAGAAGAAATCGTTCACGCTCCAGCAAGGCTCCGTGATTTCTATTATATATGTATTCCATACAAACCATATACTTAACTTTGTCGCATTCGATAATCTGGAGAGATCTTCTCTTCGGTCTGGCCTGTCGTCTGTATGGATGAAACATGCAGACTACGCGTCTCAGGAAGGCAGACGATACGTTATTCCGTGACTCCATTACCTAGATTTTGCTGTCATATGCAAAGGTATCAATCGACAAGATTTATACTCAAGTCAATAAAAGCACTGCTTGGATCAATTTGCATCGTTTGATACAGTACTTACATAGAACAGTTTAGTACGAAGTCCCATTTTGTATTTCAACACAGTGTGAAGATTTAATATTGTACAATATATATTTTTTCCATTTATTATATTTGTCAGCGATGTGTAATTTGATAAATTGATAAAATTTGATTTATAAACAGTATTTGATTTTTTTTTTTTAGATAAATATGTCAGAGCGCAGATACTTGTGCATGTTAAAGCTAAACTTTTAACCTGGTGTGAACTCAGATTAATGCCTACCATGAAAGTTTATTACAATGTCGTACATACATGTAAGTCCTGATATTTCTTCGACGTGGCGATAACAAAACGACGAGCGCAGGACGTTAAAGCAAATAAGTACACACGTATGTCTATATTTAATTTTCAAAATCTGGTATTTATCTCGTATTTTTTTCTTTCTTACTTCTTATTATTTATGATGATTGAATCCGATTTTATTATATAAATTGTATTTCATCTCAATGTTACTAATAATCCGAAAATAGAAACACATGACCAATTTAGGCGGAGTTATTTAAAGCGAATAAATAAATGGATATACAATATTGTTGTTACGCAATTGACTTCAAATATAAAAATTTGCAGAAAAGTTATATTTATAAATTGTAAAATATATCATTTTCAAAATTTTAAATATTAACACCATATACACTGTATATACACCTTCAATTGTGTAATAGATGATTTTATTAAAATAAAAAAAATAACAAAACTCTAAAATGTTCGGAAAATTGATGCATTTGAATGCAAATGTTTATTTTATATGAGCTTTTGCGGGAAGAATTTTTTTTTTAATTATGGAACTCTGTTAAGTTTGGTAACTTTTTTGGGGCGGGGGGTTGGGGGGTGGGGGGGGGGGGGTTGGTTAGCGATTTGAAGAGACCATGGTCACGTGATATCAGTTTGCCTAGGGCGTTATTAATTCCAAATAATTGAGGATGCGAATCTCCGGATTATTCGCGCCATGCTGACTTATAATCACTGTGATTGGTAGACGGTCAGTGATCGATATAGGGGCTAGGGACAGATTTAATTCGTCAATAACAAGAAATTAACTTAAGAACCACTCCATCAAACTGTCTTTTCATAGTGTTCTTTATTTTTTTTTCATCCTTTACACACACAAAAAAGGGGGGGGGGGGAGTAAACAAAGTCGCAACTGGTTTTTGATTCGTTGAACAAATGCGAATTTTTACAGGTTGCACCGACGAATGAATGATCCGCGGCCATCAAGTACAGGCATTTTTATACAAGATGATGGCAATTCAAATCGAACTGAATACTAACATCAATGTTCAAAGGTATACAAAAAAATGAAGTGACATTTGTTGCTTCTCAAACGTAAGGTCGACATCCTTTTGAGCCAGCATTCGTCATGAAGCACCCCGGAGGCAATGCCATTTAAATCAAACTCATTATTTTCCAAGGTGACAAATTCTGCAGTATATTACACGATAGTAAATAAGATGTGCGCTATCTTGAATGCGTGAGGTTAGGAAAGTTGCTTGACACTAGAAGAGACGGAAAAGAGAGAGACCTAATCAAGGAATGATATGGGGAGGTTAGAGATCACCTTTTTCTCCCAGCAATGGCACAAGTTTTATAGGTGACCCACAACAAAAAGGAAAGATTAATTCCCTTCTCTGCGTTAATCGAAGTTGATCGGAACCAGATACGTTTTCAGTTACCATGAAAGCGAGGTTTGTTGAAGATCGCTACGGATCAAAGCAAGACGTGGAAACGGGGAAAATAAAACGAACCAACAATACAAAATTATTCTGATTATAAACAAATAGAAATTAATTGAATGCTGTTTGTTATCAACTAGAAGAAAAAACAAAACGGACAATAACACAACAAGACTTATACCAACGGATATATCATCATGTAGAAATGTAAGAATGCTCCTTAATAGCTCAACAACAGTAGGCCACATGCAATGTACATGTATGAGGAGCAAAATAATAAATCTACTTTGAAAAGTACATTTATATTACATGTACAAAGATTATGATACAATAATGATGAGCCTACATTCATGAAACACTTATTAATAATGCTTTATACATGATTGATCTCCATGATTCATGGTTTGATCGATGTCTACTATATTAAACATCAACGTTTGCAATTGACATAAGTTGAATTCCAGTTCAAGCATATAGTACGTAGCTTGACCTTGGCATACTAACTGCAGTCAAACTATGTCAGAAACAATAAGTCAGTCGAGGACAAATGAGCGATATGGATCAAATTCAATAGATATATCTTTTTGATATAAGCAGTTTTCTTCAATGGCTGAAATTGATTGATCTCAAAGATTGCCATAGAATTTTTTTTTTGAAAATCCATTTGGGGTAACCGGTATAGTCAAGGTCACTATCTCCCCTTCGGAGCATTTATGATATACATATATTGGTAAGAGTTAGTAACATCAGTATAGTGGAATGTATCGCGTGTGACAGAGCATCGGTTATTGGCCCGAGAAACACAAAGTAACCGAGACCTGAATACTATAGTATAAGAACCATTCTACTACAGTTATTGCCAAGATCAAAGAGATGCCGCGGACATTATTCTCCAATATACCACGAACGTCATCGGTAAATTATCAGATCAGAAATACTTATTTGTCTCGCAATGATCATGAAAGTACAACTTCAAACCGTAAAAAATTTAAAACCATGTCAATTTCACGTGTTAGTTCCAGTCAAAACGATGTGTATTGCCGCAAATGTTTTTTTAAGAGATCAATGCAGCTGTTCCTAGGACCTCCCTAGCACATCTTCACTGCGAGTTTTTACATTTAAAATATATAACGTGTAGTAGTTATAATCGTATTAAAGTGCCCTTAAAATGTTAGGAATATAACTCAGAGATATTTTATAAATAAGTGAAGAGTATTAAAAATCCCAAGAAAAAATTCTGTCGTCTGCATGTAATTCCTTTGATCGATACACATGTAAACATTACTAACAAAACCATTGGGGTTACACGGAACAGCCGTCAAAATGACCTAGATCGTCTCTCTTTAGGAAAACGATCTGTAGAAATACTGGGCTGTTAGTAGAATAGAAATAAAGTTCTTGTTTTCGTGAATGTTGCAGGATAACCTCCTCGGTCTCGAAATGTTGTTTAAAATATAAATGCCTCGGCTAACGCCTCGGCTTTTATATTTCAAAACAACATTTCTCAACCTCGGAGGTTATTCTGCAACATTCACGATAACTCGTACTTTATTTCTTAATTATAACAGGAGCTTGGACTTTGGGTAGTTGTGTCAAACAGCAATGTGACGTATGCCTGTCTATTTCATTGCTGCCCACTCAGTGAAAGCTCATTGAAATCAACACGATTTGTCTGGCTTCTGAGCTAAGACTACGCAATCGGTGCATATTTCACTTGAATCCAGCATCATTTTTAACATGTTTTGACGCAAGAAATGATAGCTACGTCCTACGGAAAGTCCAAGGCCTTGTAATAATGATTCTATAATAGGGTGTTAACATGTATTTTGAGGCTCATCTCCAATGTAAGAGGACGATAATATGCTTGATGTTCCAAAATATTTTGCAAATCTGGAAATACACCTGGCGACAGAAGATCAAACTGAAACCTGCCTGTTTTCATTGTGCTTTTGCAAATATGTCTTTGCCTGCAATTATATGTACGTGTTCATTCTTCATTTTTAAATGAACAAACAAATCATTTGATCACAAAATAAATAAATCCATAGAACACCTATATAGAATAAGGTTTTCTTTTGTTTTTCGCCATTTTCGTTCGTTGGTCTTTGAAGTTCTTGTAAATACTGCTGTAATACACATGCAAGGCTGTTGTAAGTTGCCCTGTGATTTTAGGGCTTTCCTCGCATGTTGACAGATGTTAATCAAAATTTTCTCTTTTCTCTTGGTCAGGTAATCCCCGTTAATACGACTTTTAAAGCATTGGCTAAGTGAAAATTCCGCGAAAGTGTTTTATTAAAATATTAGTAACCTTTTATCCGATCGATTAAACCAATAGCCAGGTAATAGAAAAGCAGATTTGCGTCAAATATTGCTTTTGTTTTAAAAGAGAAATGTAATTTATAACTTCAAAATTGATCGCTTAATTTCCTGCTCCCGACGTTTAATAGTTAGTGCTGGTCTCAGAGATTAGGTAGCCATTAGTTTGATAGAAAAAGAACCTAAAAAAAATAACCATGTCCTTGTTTGTATATTAGAAATACGTGACGTAATTATTTGTCGAAGATGGGTTCCCTTATTTAGTCATCGACATACGTTTCCGGTTTTCTTTTCGCTTTAATGGAGGCTGAAGTCAAATTGGTCCAGGTGTTTGTACTCCTTAATTGTTATAAACTACTTCCGGTCGACATATTTGTATACGCATGTTACAGCAACTTTTGTGCCGAATTACATGTTGAACAAACTAGCTTTTCTTTTCTCCCTCTTGTTACTTCATTCACTTGATTGATTGTCCGAAATTTCATCTGCTAATTACATAATAAAATTGAATTATTTGTCCTGAAAAACGACGAGAAATTCTATCAAGCGTTCTGTTTAATTGTTATGTTGCTTTAGCCAAATATATTAGGTAACTGTTCTGTCATAACAGTTCGTGTATGGTGTACATAGTTATGAATAACAAATTCCTACCTGACTTCCACTCTTTTTTCATAGCAGTTTGAAATTGCGTATTGGAATAATAGTTTCCTACGCAAAAAGTTGAAGTCTTTGAAATTTGTTCCCAACTACAGAAATGAAATCAATTTCAGTGTACCATCTGTAGGTTTATCAGAGGTAGCTGACAATATGATGAATTAATAGTCAAGATGCCAAGATCGAGTTGCGACTTTTAGTAATATTATCTATCTTTCTTACGACAAACGAATTAATCCTTTCAAAGCATATCTCACGCACATACTAATTCGCAAAGATCAACATTATCCTCGCAAACAAATTCTTCAACAGAAGTGCAAGAAGGGCTTTATCAGAGAGAACTCAGACAAGGCAACTTGACATTTGGAGGCGAAGCTCTTTGAAACAAAAGCCCCACTCCTCTTAATAAGGTCATCTAAAACGAAATGTTAATGACCACCCTTTAGCATTGACGGCTCTGGTCAATTTGAGGCTGCTCCGCACCGAAATTGTCTTTGACTCCATTAAGGGCTTATAACTACCAAATAATGCCACCGGGTCAACCGGAGAAACATTGGTTACACGAACAAATTTAAATCTTTATCGCTGATATTCAGCTTCCTGTTCTTAATGTTCTTGACCGCAGGTAAAGACATTTAGCCATATTTAAAAAAAAAGTCATAAACGGGTTCAACGATTGGATTCGAGAAACTGTCAAAGACCAATAGGTTTTAAGTTTGAAACGGCGTTTTCTTTCGCTTTGAAATAATAAAAACGAAACAAAAGAGATGCTGAAAGCGTTCTTTAGTTAGTTAGTTTTTTTGTGTTACCATCTACAAGCTTAAAAAAGAAAGGGCGTTTTCGAAAATGTCTTAATCCCGTACAATTATGTTAACAGTGTCTGACTATATAACCCGATCTTTTTATTCTAATAATCTAGGAAAAAATATTTTAACAGTAAATAGCGGAACTCATCGAAACGTTGAAAACACCGAAGATCAATACCATCATCAACAAAAGGAAATGAAAATAATTTTTATGAATTTTATGGAATCAATAAAATGCTGTTGGCATCTTTGATCTCGCAGCTAATCATATATTTCGATAATGTATAATTACTGGTGTGAGGGTTAAAGCGATTGATTTTATCGGTCAACAGTAAATGAGTAAAACAAACATACCGCCACTGTCCATGTGGCCTAGTTAGCCTCGAAGCCGAAAAAATTGAGAATTAAAATTTCATAATTTTCATAACATGAATGTCAGGATTATAACATGCATGTTTCAGAAAACAGTTGGTTATCTCGCCCATGGACATACAGTCTAGAACTTGAAAAGGGACGCAAAAAAAAATTAAAAAGAATTCTAAGGCTGAAACAACATGATAACATAACTTGAAGCTTGGTGTCTGTGATTCCTAATAAGTCCGGGGAGAACTATCCATTGTTTCATTGGGGTCTGACAGCCGGTGATATTGACGAAAATTTCGTCATAGAGCCGATATAAATCCAATAATTACTTTAAATAACGTTATTATCACGATTTGACTGTATCCTGGGACTGTGTCTTTGAAGTTGCCAGAGCTTTGCCATAAGGAAAGTGAAAGTGCTCTTTGGCCGTCATCGATTGGAGATTAGCCGATGTAGCTCCGCCCAACGCACGCGGAAACCCTGCGTTCTCTGATTGACAAACACCATACAAAATCTTTACATTCTCTAAACTTATTTCTCTAGTCATTGATTTGTTTGTACACTTAAAACAAAAACTTTTAGAGGCAGTTAAACTCTTTGATTTTCTCTCCCTCTCTCACTCTCATAGCCGTGTCCTTCCATAGAAAAACAACATGCAAATTGTGTCGCATTAGAAGAATAGACAAAACTGTTATCACTTCTTTGGAACAAGGATTAAAATGATTCTGTGAATGAGAATGGGATTTTAAAGCATAGTTTGAGCACAACAAAAGACTGGAAAATGTTGAATTGGATTTTTACACTGCTTATTTACAAACTGGCCTATGGTGAGTAGCAACATATATAAGGCCAGCAAACATCAGCTGGATCCATTAACTGACTTAGTATATGTACTTTAATGTACTCCTAATTGTACTTTTAATAACTTTTTTAATAACTAAAGACAGTTACAGTATGTTCTATATAAAATGCATGTTATGATTAGATAAAAGAAATCATACTGACCAAAACAAATGGCGTCTACTATTATTTGGTGAGTAAATTAAGAAGGCAATGTATGTGAAACATGTACGAAATTCTGTACGCTTATAATATTGCGACAAAAACATTCCACATTCAGGTTATGAAATTGGGACCGGCATCTCTGAACAATGCAGCAATGTTTATACTAGTTTAGATTACGCAACCGACGTCAAAATATCAAATATAACAGCATTGACATGGGTTTTTGAGAGAAAAAAAAATGAGATGAGTGGATTCATCGCATCATATAAAGAACCTATTTAGTAAGAACTGAGATTTTTTTCTTTCTACGACGGATGAAAAAAAAATCAGAAATGGCCGTATGTATCATTGTCAGAAGGTAATTGTCTTTGGTCCTTCATCTCAGAAAGATTACTGAAGATTGCTACGGCTGGCGAACACCGACCGGATTGGGTCACAAATAATATTTCTAGACATAAATCAATGGTCTGCAATCACCATATACCTAACAGGAAGGGAAATTGGAGACTAGATGCGCTTATTTAGTCCGACAGTCGAAGTAATCGCGCTCCTCCGACACGTTTTAGCGGCCTAACCTGTTGTTCTGTGGCCCGAAATCACCCCCTCCCATTTTGCAGACCCTCCAACTGTTAGGTCTCCCTCACAGCTGTCGTAATTAGCTTCGTTAGGTTTTTTTCTTCGTCTGATTTACGGGAGACCCTCATCCGCGAATACACAGGAATTATAAGCACACCTCTTCTCTGTAGAAATTACAGTGCTGATTTGGCGTCTTCAAAGAAAAATATAACTAACTACTGCTAAAAACCAAAAGTGTTATATGGTGGTTACATGTATTGACGGGTTATAAATCTTGCACCACTTAATTTATTATTAATCGCAATAATCATCAACTGCTGGCAGGAAATTGTTTATTTCTCTTACAGCAATTTGGGAACTTGAGAATAGTTTTTATAATAACTCCAATTACTCTCATGCTTTGTCAATTATTTCTCAAGTGGGCCCCATTTTTTTTTGGTCTTAGACTTTGACTTATGGTCTGGTTACTGCAGACGATGACATAAAAGTGCATGGTAATGTCGTCATGTTAACAAATCATCGTCATCAAAGAACAAAATACGTCATAACTCAACATTCTCCCCTTAGATTTAAGGAGGCTGGGACCGGTGATTAACATATCAACTTTCAAATCAACTGAAAAGTTTGGTTTCATACAAGTGTTTGGTAATCTCATCATATACAAGACAAATTATCGCCAAATGAGAACAAAATGCGTCATACATGTACCTCAACGTAAGTCGTTCCCCGGGGCCCTTGAATTTAAAAAGACTAGGATGTCAACAAATTAACTACTTTAATTAATTTTTTTTATTTTTTATAGCTATGTGAAGAAAAGACTATTTTTCTGTTTTTATTCAGAGCTCTTTTTCGCATGGAGATTAAAATAGTGTAAAATTATTAATGCCCTTACCATCCTGCCTTAACATCCCAACCAAATAAAATATCAATCTAATGAATAAAAATGATAACCGACAAAACAAAGGGATCGTGTCTTCTCATTTATTAACGTTTTCTCCATTAATTTGAATTTGTACAGGTACTTTTTAGAATAAGGGATGGGTAGGGCCCTCGTATTAATGTTCATAAAGGAATGGGACGAAGTTACTGGACTCATTCAAATATCAAAATACGTTTCAACGATTTGATACATGTAACCATCCCTATTTCAAATCATAAATAAATTGCATGCGTGGATCCAGAATTTTTTTCCAGGGAGTCCAACGGTTATTTGAATCTGACGGGGGGGGGGGGTGTCCCTTTCCCCCTCTATATCCGCTCAAGAATTGGTTCTTAAAAGGCCCCAGTTCCGTATTTAGATATGTATTCCTTCAAAAAGTCAATGGAAAATTGTTGACATGTTTTAGATTCCTTTAACCTATTTCTAACTCATTTTAAACAATGCTAATTCTGGTATTCAAATGACAAAAAAAAATAAATAAAAAAAAATTCAAGGCCTGTGCAGTATCATATGGATGCTAAAATACCTACAAGTCGAGTTTTAACCTCTGTTCGTGAATTTGTAACAATCAAAGACCCCGGAAATAGCTGCCTTCAGGGTAGTGACTAAACATCGTGCGACTGAAATGCATGGCTAGGCCATTCTTTGAGACGACATACAGCTATTTCCAAAGTTATAAACAACAATTCCAAAACATATTAACGTTTTATCGATCTGAATTGATAATAGTAAACTCACATGAAATACTTTTTTTGGATACAGAAACAAAATTGTGAACAGGATGCGTTTTGCATCATATTTAATAATTATTCCGCTTTTTTAAACGTTAGATAATGGTATTGTATACATCAATTGACTCATATGCTGAAGGTTTTCACCTTAATTCAAATATGACTCAAAGGTTAAATATCTTAAGATTGAATTGCAAATATGTATTTTTTAGGGAGAGAAAAAGAATTCAAATCTTATTCAGCACAAAGGTTTTATCTTATTTCTGCAGTTGTGTAACAGCTGTTTAATACACAAATGATATTCAGGTGCGTTTGCCTTGTGAAATTTTTTCAAAAGGAGCAATCGATACTTACTCAATTTAGTTTAATTTTGGAATCTGTGTAAAAGTATGTCTTGGGTACCATGGTACATGACACTTCAAGTCGGATCAAGGCTTTATATATCATATAAAAGGATTCTCCTGTCTGCAGTGATGTAGAACTCTGTACCTTTTATGCAATCAGAAAAGACCGCCCGCATTTCCGAGCATCCGAAGTCAATGTCTTCCTCATTAAACTGATGTAATTTGAATCGATTTTAATTGAGATTGGTGTGACTATAGTGTAAACCAAACAGTTTGTGTTTACTGTAAAGGACTGGGTTTTAAAGTTCAATAAATTGTGATACAAATGAAACCCCATTTGTTCTACTTAAAAATGAACTGTGAAAACTGTTAAACACTTATAATAGTACACGATTTGCAAATTCGGGCTTAGGAAAAAAAGGGGGAAAAAAGACTGGATAAACAAAAATAGATTTTACTTTAAACGTGCAAAATAGTTAAAATAAAATGATTACGTAATTATATAGGTAATGGCAATTCGGAAATATCCAGTGAACTCTAGAAAAAAAAAATGGTTGGGATTGCATCGGAATATGGTCGATGGGGAAAGAGAAGATAATTAACAGGTGTTTAACTTGGTCAATAAAAATACCTGTATTTTTTTCATTCTGTGACAGGTATCGATTTTTACATCTATTCAAACGATCATCCTCTTAAAAGTCTCTTCGCCGAGGGCTGAACTTGCGTTCTTTTCTTTCTTAATTACCGTGCTTTTCCCCTTTCGCATGTTTGGAATACACTTTTCTTGGGAAGATAATTGCAACTTTCTAGTGAATTATTTTATTTGCACGGGTAATTAATGGAGTTAAGGATTGGTTTACGAGACTTGGATTCATGTTTATGAAGAGACGAAGTGGTAAAACAGATGTAAAAGAGTATTAAACCTCGATAAACAGTCAAGATGTCGATAAAGCCTTTTGAAGACATTAACATAAGGACAAAAATATCTGACAGAACTCTTGATCTATGGTTCAAATGAGAGAGAGAGAGAGAGAGAGAGAGAGAGAGAGAATATATGATTGATAATTTTCTTTTGACCTGCTATCGATTCGGACACATAATTGGCAGATTTGATTTGACACTTGGTATGTGAAGTGACTTCGGCTGGAGGAGCTAAATTATCTAAATATAAGATATTTGTAGACATTATAAGAAACTCAATAATCGCTTGTGTCCAATGCGTACTTCCAAAATGATACACCAGCCTGCTAAAATGGCCATTTTGTTCGCGGAAACACGATTGATTAGAACGCAAATTCGAACAATTACTAAAGATAGAAACAAAATTGCATTATTTCTGGTAGACCATCTGAAAGTTTACTTGTCGCATAACGACGTTTCTTATTTACCAAAATTATGAGTTTTTAAAAAACTATTCATTTTAATGCGAATTGTTTTGGAAAATGGGAGAGTAATGAATAAACTGGAATTAGCATTCTACACCTGTAATAATCAAACGAATCAATTATTTATGTTTAATATTTTCTTCTGTTGTAATTATGATCTCTGCAAATAAATCGAATAATACTCGACCATAATAACCTTTTATCTACTCATATTCTTTAGCTTTGTTTGCTCCAACGCTAATCCCTTTCCCGATTTCTATGACATACACGTGTGTAGACGTACGTACATGTAAATACATCATGATTGTTCGTTTATAGAAATGAAACATAAGTGTTGGCCTGAACTCCTCGGCTATTAAATAGGCAAAAAGATTATAAAATATACATGTACAATGTATGTGTACCTCAAGGAATTGATCGGACAGTGTTTTGAAGATGAATTAAACTTTAAGTACACTTAGTTATAGCAATTGGTACTTATCAATTATTCTGTTAATTTATCAACTAATTCATTTAATATTCATCATCTTAATCTACTATAATTGTGCAGGTATAGGTAAATACATTGAATAAATTAACGTGTGCAGCATAGAATTGTCAGTAAAGGTGATTATTTGACAACTTATAATTTGAATGCACTGAATTGAGGGTCTATTGACCAGGACAGGAATGTACGTACATGTACATGTAGATACTTACCACCATGCATGTAAACTACGTAAAGAAAGTTGAATTTTTTGATGACATTGCGAACACCCCCCCCCCCCCCAAAAAAAAAAATCCCAAGGTTTCTGATCACCCTTGAACATTGTTTTGTTTCTCTTTTCCCAACTCATTGTTTACACTATAGAAGGCAGAACAAATATTTTTAAAGGATATCTAATGAAGCATTTTGCATTGTTTAAAATAAAGAAAACTTTAGTAATGCTCACGTAATTATTAAAATTCTATAAAAAATATCAATCAGTGTGTTATATCTTCTTCATAGGTACTTAGGTATAAGAAAAAAGCGATCATTTTTTTTTTCAGAAGGAGGACCAAATATATATTCATACATTTGAGTAAAGAGTTCAGCAAATAATTATACACACTGACGAATGGATTGAACCCAAACTTTAGCAGTTTATCATGTATAGCAATGACGTCATCATTCACCAAAATAAATAACACATTCTCTCTTTGATCAGTTATGTTCATCAAACGATCGACAATTAATTCCAACGTATGTCTCGTCAATGAAACAGAAAATTAAAAATTTATACAATTTTTTTTAAAACCTATTTTTTCGAATTATTTTTTTTTTCATTCATATAAATGCCCCTTGGAATTACATTATGAGTTTTGAGTGTGTGGGATATGTTTTATAGTGATTTCACCAATATTCATGAGCATTAATTTTCGTGGATTAGATGAAAATCAGTTTCAAAGATACGCTAATAAGACAACGCTTCGATCAATACAATGAGTTAAAAGAAATGGCACTTCGATGAATGTTAAATATCGTGGATTAACTTAACAACGAAATCCTACCTAAATAATTCATTCATAGAAGTACCTAAATACGCAATTTCCATGTCTACTGTTGTTGATAATTGCTATAGTGAAGATATATATATGCATCCGTATACCCAAATGATTATTAGTCTAATTACGTAATTCATCCACATAAACAATCGAAATACGACACAATTATCTAGTGGAAAATTAATTTATTTTTCCTGGCAAAATGGTGTTTACGCGTACGCCCACCATATTCCTAAAATGTCTGCATATATACATGGTATCGCTAAGCATGATAATACAACTAATCAACTGAAAAATGATCATGCATTTTAGAAGATTGCTGTGCAATAAATATCAAATTCACTGGAATATCTAAAGGAACTGTTATCAAGCCGGCAGATATGATATAAAGATTTTTAAAAGCCTGGGATATCCTCGGTCTATGTCTGTTTATGTAGTCGTTAACGCCCCGGACATTTAGAACGTTCCAGCAGACGGTTCCTGGAGAAAATATTCAAGTCAAGGGGGCTTAAATCGTGATAACACATTATCATTATCGATTTTATCCTCAATAAACCGGCACATCAAAGAAACCAAGCGCTAGGATGGGCATTTACCTGAAATGGTGAAAATGGATCTACACCTAACCCCACCCCCTCACCCCCATGGTAGCAATTCTTTCCGGAAGACTCCATATAAAAATGTTTGCATATGGCAATGCTGATTTTAAAGTAAAGGGAGAAAATCAATCTATTACTAAGCAAAATTGATGATAAACGATTTCCGAAAATTAATTTAATAAATCTGAGTTTCTATCAAATTGAACGGAGAAACAAGATATTTATTATTCCTTGGAGGGCGATCGGTTCTTCCCATTTGGTCTCTGATGACGTTATATTAACCGTATCATAATTACATCTGTTTGAAATTGGGCTGTTGCACATACTCATGGTTACAACGAGACAAACAGCTGGCCAGAACCAATGAAAACATGAAAAAGATAGCAAGTGTGTACAAGGTTTTTTTTCCCCATAGTGTTCTTGCCTACAATACCGACATGTTGGCCTGAATGAGAAAAGAAATTGTCTAGTTGTTCAAATGTTTACTTTATCTTATCAACAGTGACTACAGTATTTTTTAAAATATTTTAAGTCAGTCGAGAAATAGAACCATTTCAACAAGAGCTTGGACTTTGGGTAGTTGTGTCAAGTAGCAATGTGAAGTAGGCCTGTCTATTTCACTGCTGGCCACTCAGCCATGGCTCTTAAATCTATTTCAGTTTTCAGTTTCAGACCTGTCTTAGCTTTTGAGGTAAGACAACGCAGTCTATGAATATTTCACGCTATGCAAGAAGTAGATAGTTACGTCATAACGAAAGTCCAAGGTCTTGTTAAAGTGGCTCTAATGAGCTGTCTCTTGTTGGACAATTTTACATAATTAAGAGCGCATAGAACTCAAATCTGAAATTACATAATATGTTTTAAAAGCATTTGCTATTGTGTTTCATTGAAATAACCGCTAATATCGTATCGAATGACACCGGTTTCCTGTTGACAACATTACATTTATTTTTCAGTTAATTCCCCCACTTGAACGACATTGAAAGTTTCGCCTATCTGAATTGACACTTTGTGAATCTTTTCTCGGTCACCAGAAATTGACAGCATCTTTAGGATTCAAAGTTTGATTTAATTTACACCAAACACTTTCTTCTATAAGTCGCTAGGGTCCTTCTCCTAATTACCCCTTTCTTTACTTATATGGGGCTGTAATTGCGGAGAGACAGTTCTGCTGATTGCTTGTATTCACTTATCCCGCCGAGAGTCGTCGAGCGATTGTTCAATGATTAATTCGCGCTGTAACAAGATGATAAAATCTACGCTCTCCTGTTAATTGAATACGGTTTTACGATGGACTGCCCTCTGATGTTCTTAACAATGCTTCGAAAAGGAACCACTGTGTGCTATTTGCATGTCTAAAGATTAAGTTAAGAATTCCAAATGGTATTAAAGTGACGTCACGATTCTTCCAATTTTTTCGTTAAGAAGTGTTCAATACCTGTCGCATGTTTGTAGGTAAAACACTTATTAATCATAAATATGTATATGATGGTATATATTTTAAAACATATGTATACATAATAATTAAGTTTATTAGATATCTAAACTTTAGAAGAACGCACTGTTTAACTGATTAGCCGCAGAGCTGTGGCTCTATATACTGTTTGCCTATACTTGTGTTCCCCGTAGCACTACAGTTCTTCAGCTAGGTACATGTATACTGTATTAACCTGAAACAAAAAGCTACTGAAATTACATTTTAGCTAATGCAAATCTTTTTCAAAGAAGTATGAAAAACTTTTTTTTCAGTTTCTAAATCAGTTGCAACAGATTTACATAGAAACATCACAGTTACGGAAGGAGATGTCGCCATATTGCCTTGTGAGGCTCAGGATGAACAGAATAAATATCAGGTAGGTTTTAGAACACTCTTTCACTCTTTGTACATTTTTTTTTTTGAAAAGGGGTTTCATAGATTGCTTGCATGAAAGTTGCTTTGCGTCCCATCAAGAATATTCTATTATATGATTGATGTAATATTTTGATTATCAAGTCTTTGGTACCAATGGCTGCATGGATTTCCTCATAAAACGTAAGGAGCTAGGGGTCAATGTCGTGCTCGCACCAACTGCGACTTGGAAACCAGAAATTCGGGTCAACTCGCTAATATTCGTAGAAACTGGGGCTCAAATATATCTGTTTATGGTGTGTTTGCTGCGAATGGGGTTCAAAATTGGGATTCTTTGCAATGCCTTATTTGTAAATGCCGTAGCGTATAACTCGTATTTGATAACTAAGATTTTTAAAAAAAATCGATATTGTATTTTTTATGAAATTTAAAAATGCCAATACGTCAACAGTTTTATGCAAGTTTTACAAATCTTTTTTCAACCTTATTAACTTTTATGTAATACATGATGTTAAGGTATAAAGAAATAGTTAAATTTAAAATTCTTTTTTTAATAAAATAGCACAAAAAATACTTACATAAACAAATTTTACAAATCAAGAATATGAAATTTGGCATATTGCAGCTTGTTGTGAATTGCCATTTACTGTACAAATTGACCAATCGTTGCCTTATCTTACCTTTTCTTTTTAAGTATTTTAAAATTTAATTATTGAAATATACATTATTGCTGCATATTTTCATTATTAAAATAAAAAAATTTCAAAAGGACAATACCTTTCATAACTGACTAAGGGGAATGATGCTTTGAATTATTGTTTAAAATCCTTGATATATCCAATGAAAAATTTACGCGTCCAATAATTTCTTAAGTATTTTCCTACAGACCTTTTTGCAATCTTAGCAAAAAGGAAACAATCCAATGACATCATTTAAGGTAATTCAGTGTGACAACCCTTCTTGTGAGGTGGAAATTATTGGTTGAATTTGCATTCCATACAAAACCTGAGAAAGGTATAATAAGGAAATTCGTTTCGCTTAGCCATTAAACTGCAAGGCGGATAAGAGATATTCGTGGCTTTGAAATCCTAAAAAGGCCTAAAACATTCGTCACTCTTAAACGGCCCATAACATCCCAATGGTGGTAGAAATCAGGCTATAAAGTTCGCGGTGCAAAGTGATGCGTTCTTCTCATAATTAACTTTTTCAACTGAAATAGCCGTATCGTATCTGGTAATTTAGTGTTTCGTCTTGCGGGTAGGTACAGGAAGCCGGTTAATAAAAAATATTCTGAAACCACCAGAGGATAACTTTTTTGCTTAGATAACCACTAGGTGTTAATGTAGATTGGGATTGGGTAACAGAAAACTCTGCTGTCGTGTCGTTATTTCGAGGTGCGAGAAACATCAGAAATTATTGTCAAATGGGTTTCACATTTGATGGAAGTATTTACGTATGGTTTGTATTTCAGAACTAAATTCTCCAGGTTATTATAAAGTTTAATACCAAAGTTTATAGGAACATGAACTATTTGAAAGATACGTTTATATAATTAGCAATAAAGTTCATAATAGGAAAAATCCATCAATCAACGAAAGACACTTAATTAAGAGAGAGAGAGAGAGAGAGAGAGAGAGAGAGAGAGAGAGAGAGAGAGAGAGATTTTGATACCATTAACAGATACCAGATGCATCGGATTCTCGCTGGCTAGCCGAGAAAGTGAAGTTTATTTATCAATGGGGTTCTCTGAGTATGAAGCTAATCCATCACATTCTATGTTAGCCATCAGGAAAGGAGGGAGAAAAAGATGGATATTGAGAGCTGTTTGACATGGGCTCGTTGCTTCTCTAAGCACACAATTCTCAGCTATAAGATTCCGGGAATCAGGTTTAAAAAAAACAACCTCTAGTATACCGAACAGTGCTTGATTAACTGTTAAATAAATACCCAGTGTCACTCTTTCTGTCAATAGAATGAGGATGTTGGAAATTAACTTCACGTAATAAAAGTAATGAAATGTAAAGTGGAAAAGAAGTGTTGAAAATGTAATTTCTGATGATATAATTAAGGAAATGCTAAGTATGTCATGCATATGTATACAGCTGGCATTTTATTTGAACTAACAGACTGACTTTTGATTATCAAAATAAATTCCCTGGTTGCATGATTTTCTAAACATAGTGTCAATATTTGATTGGTTTTAACTGTCAAAACTTAAAAATGACTAAGTTTGTCATGCATCAAATTGACAGGCTTTTTAAGACAGCCAATCAAAAATGCAAAAATATTAATTTTTTTACGGAATAATGAATCAATGAACTTAAATCGAGGCATTATTTACCCCAAACCTAAAAATTATTTGTTGTATTTAAATTTTTAAAAAATGATATATGTTTTTTTACATTTAACTTAAAATTCCATACGTTTCCAATCTATTGACAGGTGGTGTGGATGAACCCCAAGAAAATACTGATAGGTAAAAACCAGAGGCGGTTTATTGACGATGCTAGAATATCAATCGAACACACGCGGATAGATTACTGGAATCTGCACATCAGACATATCAGGTACGAGGATAGAGGCGAGTACACGTGCACTGTCAACACCAGTCCCGTGCAGATTACGAGGGTCAATCTTATGGTATATGGTAAGTGACTTTATAGAATAAATACACCAAGTTAGAGAAAAACATAAAAGATGGGTCGTAAAGGGGTTACATATATATACACACATAACTTTATTTTTGCTTACCCAAGCTATAAGCTTCTTGAAAAAGGATAAAAAGGATCCTTTGCGCATGTGAGCGGTGTGGCGTATGGGCCTATGTAAAACCAACGGGTATAAATTTACATGGTCTAAGACAGGAAAATCTTGACTTAAGAAATACGGATTTCCTCCTAATTAAATTTCATTGTATTACATTTCAAAATATATATAAAAAACTTCATTCTTTGAAGTTGTTAAAATTTTTTTTGCTGAGATGAATCTTTTAAAATCATGATGAGTTCTCGGCAAAAAACAACACCACAAAAAAAGTTCAATTACATGAGAAATTCATATTGATAATTGACTGTTTATTTCGTTTTGACACGTGGCCACATTAAATTATCAATCAACATGCATTTTCGTCTTTTTGATGGCACAGATATATCTGTTGAGGAAGATTATAGATAAAATACGCACGCTTGTTAGTATGTGCAGTTAGATTGCGGCCTGCAGTTATTTGATAATCATTTCCTGGACGGCAGTAAATGGGATTGGTTTTTACCTGTAATTTACAAATATATCGTAATGGAAAAATTTGCAAATTGACAAAATAATCACTTGTGACTAATCAAGTATATGTGTGAGAGAGAGAGAGAGAGAGAGAGAGAGAGAGAGAGAGAGAGAGAGAGAGAGAGAGAGAGAGAGAGAGAAAATGGTTAATTACTTTTCCAATTTTTTTTCAGTTCCTGCCCGAATTTTGGAATCTGCCTCTAGTAAAGACATAAACGTCCAGGAAGGGCGTGACGTCACATTATGGTGCAACGCAACAGGGATTCCAGAACCTAATATCACGTGGTTTCGAATCAACAACCACCACGGAACATACAAGGAGCGTAAGTCATATCAATTTTCGAAACATCCGCTCATTACAGTTTTGAATATATAAACATCTACTAGTATTTTCTTAAAAAATCCTTCTGTTGTGTTGCAAGTGAATGTTATTATGAAGCCTTTGAAAAAAAAAATCATCAAATAAACTAACAAATTCAAAACCAATACCTGTTTGTAACATTCACAAATGGCAATTGAATATTATTGTTTAATTTTTTTGATTACATTGTATGATAATTAATAATTATGAAGATGTGAAATGCATTGCCCGTATTTTAGGTATTCCAGTTTAAGGTAACCATCATTAAGCATTTTTTATCGGTTATAGCTGTAACAAATAGAGGTTGGTATTTCATCTTTGCAAAGGCATTATGAAAACCCAAACATTTCCCTTAAACAAATATTTTCTTATCAGACTCTGTAATGAGTAGAATCAAAACGAGATCAGATTATACCCTTGTTAACATATCTAAAATAAACAAGAAACGACGCTTCATTTTGATTAAATGAAGTGATAAATTATAATATTTTATTATCATACATTCATGTTTTAAAATACTGAAATCTGATTGGTTTAGACGCAGTTTATAATCCGTTCTATTTCACACCTGGCAACGGGTAACTCTGTACATATATTGCATGAAGGTGAGGGAAATATGAAAATTTAATCCCCCTAGAAAAATTATATTTCTCGAGGTCTTCGCCCGAGGGAAATATGATTTTTCTTGGGGAATAAATCTTTATATTTCCCAAACATTCATGCGATAAAAGTTTTATTATATATACCGAACAACATATGATTATACAAAATACGCCGATTTTGTAATTTTTTGATAATTTTTCGACGTGTCGAAAACAATAACGTCGTGATTGTTTGGGATATTTTTTTGGTTATTGTCTCTCTTTTTTCATAAATTCAAATGAAATGTATATTAGTAAAATTTGTACTAGTGGGTTACGAGAATTTTAATGATAAAATATTTTTGATTTTGTCATATCTATTAACATCTTATGCTCATATTGGCTTTTTCATTCCTATGGAACGAAAAATCTCGAGATTTCCGAGGAGGTAAGACACGATATTTATTCCCCGGGAGACACGACGTTTTGTTCCACGAGACCCTCTAGACCAACGCGTTATATAGATTAATAATATTGAGGTATAATAAAACGAATTGTTACATGCGCGTAAATTATACGCGTACGGTTCGCCTTAAAATTCACGTCAGCGGTAAAAAAAAGATTTAAAATGTTGTCATGTTGTAAATTTTGTATTTACATCCACCCAGTAATTTCAAAATTTACAACATGACAGGGCAACAGCTGAAATTGACTCTCCTCGAAAACTATTGTCAACCTGCGGTTGGCGTCGGTTAACAATGGTTTTCTCGGGGTGTCAATTTTAATTGTAACAACCCTCCCCCCAAACTATTTATATGATAACGAATGCTACAGTCTTTTACACAACTTATTCTGAGCTGTAGTAAAAATCTACAATCATAAAATAATTACTTTAAACAGTCACGACATGTCATTTTCTTGAGAAGACATCGACCAATCAATCAATCAATCAATCATTTTAATCAGCCAATCAAGGCTCACCGCAAAACCAGTTTCGCTGTCATTTTTAAAGCGTTAAGCTAAGCATATAGCTCAGCGCTTTATTGTCGTTAGATTTCTACTTCCGGTGCATCGAATAACCGCCCCCTACGAGCAGAAGTTTACATCATTCAAACTGGTTAGGGAACCAGTTTCAGGAGTTTGCTCTCATAACTGCACGGGCTATTGTAAATTTAATGTATGGGCTATTGTGAATTTAATGTACGGGACTGCATCATTTAAAGGGCTGCAACGCAGTGATGAGGAAATATAGTACCTATATAAAGGTGAAATGTTATATACATATATCTGTTATATACACACAGAAGCTGGTTTAGCGCTTTTCAGTACTATCAGTACTTTGATTCACTTTCCTCTTCAGGAGTTGGTGCTATTGGAGACACTCTGATCATTAAGAACATATCACGTCATTGTGGCGGGAAATACGAATGCATGGCAACCAACAACGTGAAAGCGGCAGTTCAGCATACCATTAAAGTGGATGTTCATTGTAAGCTGCTACATGTAATCCAGTCATTTTTGTAAAAAAAAATGATTATGTTATAGTTAGATAAACATGGCTTTAGATGTGACGTTTTAATAGAATTTTTTTTTCAAAATGTGCAAAATTTACCCATGAAGCGTCATTCAGTTCTTACCAAAATCAAATAATCGAACCTCATTTTAAACGATTTTTATTTAGTTGTTCAAATAATAAGTATTTAAAATCTTATTTTTTTGCACATAAGTTATAGATTATATCTTACTTGCTGGTTAATGTACAACAACAAAAGAATTAACTTTAATTTAAAAATTAAGGAGATATATATATATATATATATATATATATATATATATATATATATATATATATATATATATATATATATATATATATATATATATATATATAATTTTAATAGTCCCACCTGAAGTAAGCCTGATTAACTTACACCAGTCCCAGTCGCTGGGCAAGGAAACCATTTTACAATGCGATGTTTCCGCCTCACCTTTCGGAGTTAACATCTGGAGGTTTGGAGACCGAGAGTTTGATCAACCGTCGGGACCCAATTACCGGACTGATATGTACAAGGACAATCACCTGAAGTAAGCTCATGTAGAACCATTTTAACAAGAGCTTGGATTTTGGGTAGTTAAGTCTAACAGCTATGTGACGTAGGCCTGTCTATTTCATTGCTAGCCACTCAGCTATCATGGTTCTATGAAATCAACAAGATTTGTCTGGCTTTTTTTTTTTTACATGTACGCAATCTCTGTAAATTTCACTTAAACCAGCGTCATTATTAGCTTGTTTTGACGAAAGAAATAGACGGTTACGTCCTACTGAAAGTCCAAGGTTAAAATGGTTTTTCATGCATGTACATTTCAATATTCGTCCATTTGAAATCGGGTTTAAACCCAACTAGTTGCAAAAAATCAGTTATTTTTCTTTTGAATAATTACAACAATTTTAGAAGAGTTTAGATTAAAAAAAAAATGATTTATTATCGGCAAAGCTAGAATAGAAATAGGCGTGTATTATTGTAAATATGCAAAAATATTTAAAGTTGCAAGCAAACCGATTTAAAAAGAAAAATGTACTGATATAAAAGATAACGTTCATCATAATTATGGATATTACAAAGAGTTATGTTTTTCTACAAGTAGAGTAATGTATTCCAAAACTTAGAAAATGGCGTTCTCAATCATATGTACATGTATAAATGTATACTCAAATGTATTCCATGGATTTCTTTTTTCACAAGAAATACAAAATATCTTGAATAAAGATATTCTTCACGTGTGGTTTTGTCAGAGACATTTTCTAAGCGCTCCGTCGTCACCAATTTTCCTCAAGTCAATACTCAGCCTCAAATCTGAGGATTGACCTCAAGTTTATGCACTTTTCTTTACAGGATTTGAGTTGAGGAATGAGTTGAGGGATTTGAAAATTTTGGTGACGATGGAGCCTGTTATACTCCAAAGTTTACATCATATTATGATATCTGTTCGTTTAAGAAGTGCATGCATGTTCGATGAGAAGAATTTTAGGGGATGTTTGCTATAGCCATAACTCATATTGATTGATATCTTGTGTATGAAATATTTATACTTAATGCTTGGATAATTGGTTTTCGCAATTATAATGATGATACATGTATTGTGTTGCGTTACAGAGTCACTTTATCTTTGAGGATTCTAAACGTCAGTCGAGGAGATTTTGGAAACTATACTTGTGAGGCTCAAAATAAATACGGACGAAGTGAGAGGACCATGATTCTATCCGGTATGCGTAAATTGTCCCCATAGCAATCATATACAGTAAAACACGGTTATAGCGAGGCGTCAGGGCATCAGGGACGCACGTATAAAAATGTGCCTGATCATGCGCGGATCCAGAAAAGTTTTCCAGGGAGGATATATATGTTTTTTTTTTGGGGGGGGGGGGTGGAGGCTAAGGTTTTTTTTCCATACTTTTAATATTTAGATTACGTTAAAAGTGCATTTTTCAATAAAAATATTTGAATACGTCATATAAAAGAACGTTACCTTGTTTTACTGTAGTCAAATGTACAATATACATTTACATATGTAACTACGTTCGAATTTAAAATTGGTTGCAAAATCGAATTCCAAAAATAAAGATTTAATATGTCATTTTATCTCAAATCAAGTTTTATTTACAGAAAACAGTACAATTTTAGGCTTTTTAACTTTGATTTGTTATTAAAACATTCATTTTATGTGTGATCAAGGTTTATCAAATACATTGCCAATCCTACAAATACTTTAATTTTTATTTGTAGAATACACGGTACCTACATTTAATCCTAGCCCTCTGAGGCCAAGCACGACCCCAAAAGTTCTGTCATATTCCGAAACCATGAAAAGAACTCACCCGGAAACTGTGTCCCAGATCAAGAACGATTTCGAAGATACAAAGATTTTCGACTTCTCCAAACTAACAGGCCAGTTGCGTTTAATGAATACATGTACATGTACTTAAAAAAAAACATCGGTTATTAAAAAAGCCATATCTTATTGCATTAGAAGTTAACTATCAATATAAGATTAAGCATACTATTTTATTCTTTCAAGAACTGTGGTTTCATAAATATTTGTTGGCATCAAATTTCGTGAATTTAATGAAAAAACAGATTTTGGGACACAAATATCCTTTGCTAATAATAATTTATTACAAATTGCATTTCAAAGTTAGAACATTTCCGTTTCATTGATCAATTCAACACGAAATCAACGAAAGAAAAGGTATTAAACAAATATTGATGCAACCAAAGTATTAAAGAAGATATTGAATTGAACTGAACTGCGGACAATGCTTGATTAATAATTGCATTCTGTCATTTTAGTATACTGTCATATTCTAAATTTACAACATGACAACATTTTTTTTGTATTTACTGCCACCCGGCATAAACAAAATTTACAATATGACAATACACTAAGTCCAAGTCATGGTTAAAAAATTTCAAATATCTTATAAATTATTTGAAAAACAAACAACTTAGAAGTTTCAAATTTTTGATAAACAAATTTTTGTCAATATTTTCGTACACTTCGTTATAACTGGTTTCGTTTCATCATAGAAGGTTTGAAGGAAGTTGACGATTCCAAGAACGCTGGCTACACAACCCGTGTGACCGTACAGACACTAGGAACAATAACCATGTTCTGGACACTGAAGTCAATCTATCCTGGATTATTTTGAAGTCATTAAATACATCAAAGTGTGAAATAGCCAAAATATTTATAATCAGAGAAATAAAAAAGTATGAGTTGTGTATGTGCTTGTGATCAACGAAGACAGTGTTTGGAAAATAGACCTATAGACCTGGAATCTTCAATCAAATTCAGCACTTGCACAGCATCATGCTTTCATTCCCGATTCAGCATTCACAGACACAGACGAGATGTCTGTAATTTAAAGTCTTCTAGTGCTAATGTGTACCAAAAAAAAAAAATAAACAACTTGTGCATCATGTGACGTTTCTGTGGGTAAAAGCTGTAACCTAGTATATATATTCCTAAACAGTTGGTGTTATTTTGGGGACGGTGGTAGGTGTGTGTGGAGTAAGGGGGGGGGGGGGGCGGGGGGGGGGGCTATTGGTTGTTGAAACCATCGAGTGACTGATATAATGACGTATATTGTTACTATTATACCTGTCAAGCATTCCAGTGTATGTTCTGTGTGACTGTGTGTACCATATACTTGTATCAAAATATATAATTATATAATATGAATATGTCCAGTAACCCGTACATATTTTATATATAGACTCTATAGACATGTATCTGTTAAACGACTGGTGTATTTGTATGATTGTGTTAATCGTGATTGTTATAAATCTGAAATTGAAGGATCAATAATTGTATGCGTCTTCAAGAAAACTTTATAGACCTTTTTATTTTACATCACTAAACCATTGTTTTGTTCTGTTTTTAATTTTCAAACACTTCTTGTTGTATAATGAGCAAAAGTTGACATGTATTATCAAAATCATCATGCATGCGTCAGTGATATTGTGTTATATTTTTCTTTGAGTTAATATGATAGTTTTACCATACTATATACTAGTAAACCATTGATAGCTTTTTTGTACCTACGTAATGCATTATAGCAATTGTCTGTTAACATTT
This sequence comes from Magallana gigas, assembly GCF_963853765.1. Classification (NCBI taxonomy): domain Eukaryota; kingdom Metazoa; phylum Mollusca; class Bivalvia; order Ostreida; family Ostreidae; genus Magallana; species Magallana gigas. The sequence goes on along the minus strand of NC_088858.1, from coordinate 31,823,093 downwards.
TTAAAAAGTAAAACGATGCCATTGAAAAAAGAAAACGTGTTCATGGTTGTTTAATCGAAGAGGTTACACGAGGATTGGCCTCGTTATCATATCGCAGCCATATGGTATCTGATATCGAGGCTCATCAACTGATTTTCTCCCAATGCAGTAAAATTTGTTCACGAGAACAATCAAATTGGCCGGGAGCACGAGTTCTCTCTGATCAATGCTACGCTTTAACCACACATAATATTTGGTGCACATCAAATGATTGATAAATTGCTCAAATTTCTAAGTAAAGGACGATAAATTAAGTTAACCAAGCGTCCCCATCCTTGGAAGCTTTTCTTATCGAAGACCCCTATGCTTAAAAGGCAAATCAAGTCAAATTCATTGTGACTAGTGGAATGAAGGGCAATTTAAGTATTCGAAATGATCAACAATTGTTTACGTGATTTCTGTTTGATAAAATATTGATTTATATTGAATTCATTTTGTACAGATGTTAGCCAGACGACAAAAATTGCTCCGCTGTTAGAATTTTTATTGCATTACGTAAAAAAAGTAACATCATTTTTTTCTTATTGATATCAAGAAAAGTTTTTTTTTAGACGCACTCCCTAAACCTACAGCTCTTTCGCACATAAAACTACATCTGTTTACACTAAGATTTTACAAATTTTGGAGCAGTTTTGTTATATACATTAATGCATGCTACAATAATGTATGCTTGCGTTTCGCAGATAATAGCATCATTAATTTCCTTAACTCCCTTTCTAAACTGTTTATTAAACATATAAAAATATGTGAATCCTAGTAAGAATTATCTACTATACCATAACTTCAATGCTATGTTAATAAATATTTGGATCAAAAGCAAAATATTCTATTCATAATTATTTTTTGTGATAACCTAGTTTAACATTCTTTTGCAAACTGTCTGACATATTACCCTATTCTTTCACCATCATATGCTGTCGTATAATGTTCTGCCTTGTATACATAGATATTCGTGGTTTCCCCAAGAACTGTGTGTTATAGTATTTGTAGAGATCAAGGACTGTAATATCACATTCATAAAAATCGGGTATTTTTGTTTTACTACCCTTAGACATTGGCCTCTGTGAACTGCCCTTTACGAATTAATCAAACATTTTCGATATGGCGAGGAGCACGATTTGTTGATATTATGTTGGTGAGATTAAAAAAAAATTGGGCCGCAAAAATGCGCATTTAAATGATTTCACACATTACTATTCCTCTTAAAAAATCGTCTGTCATACCGTTCTTTTATCTCGACCTGTCGTACGTCGACAACTAGTTTATGGAATGTCTAACTCTCAAACTCTATCCTACTCCTTCTGTACACTAACTGACGTATTCCTATACTGTACACTTTCTGACGCATTCTTTTATCCGACATATTCTAATTCGCTCTGACACCGTCCGGCATACCGTCCTGTTCTTTACATATGCTGACACACTATCCCATTTGCGTTTGAAGATATTCTCAGAAATATGTAACGTTAAAAGACGTCTGACGTTTCGATAACAACGCTCCGTTCTTTTCTACCTCTTGCATCAAAGCAATAAAAAAATGCCGCTCGTCTCAAGCAAAATATAGACAGATTACGTAGAAACATCACTGGAGTTGTTCAAATCATAATGATTTCAATAAGCAATACAATCAAAATGAAATAGACAGACCAACGACACATTTGCTGTACAACTACCCAAAGTCCATCAACGTCTTGGTAAAATGACACCAACACCGTTGCACGTCATACCGGTATATTTTGTTCTAATGTGACCTTTTGAGTTATCTTTAAATGAGAGGGGATGCACGACTTTTGAGCTTATCTAGTAGTCGTATACGTGTAGGGTAGGCCGAGTGTAAGCCTTTTTTTCGCCCCATTCTAAAGTAAACTTCTAGTACTCATTGGTACATGTACATTGTTAGTATATGTATATACTTGATGAAGTGGTTTTACAGAATACACGTCCCAATGAATATGGAATATACGTGAACATTCTCACGTTATTGCTTAAGGTTATTTGGGAGAAAATAGATGGCGTACGTCCACCCGTATGATGTATGACAGCTATTGACTCTCACAGCCAGCGGTCTGGACGCCAGATTAAGCACAATATTATAGTTCTGTCATTCTTCGTAACCAGAAGTTACAATTATCTCCAAAGAAGATGGGAATGCCTTGTCCCCTTAAAAGCTGTAAATCGATTTTCTAACATGATCGGATCATGAGCGGAGGAAATTCTGATGATAATATTTATCATTTTTGTGTGCATCAAGGTTAACGTCAATAAGCCATAATTTAACGTTTGACTGATCGATATTTGAAAATTAAAAAAGAGAGATTTAAAATACTGGTAAAAAGTTTAAACTTTTCTAAACCATGTATTTCATTGTTTTCGTTGTACATCTCTCTCTCTCTCTCTCTCTCTCTCTCTCTCTCTCTCTCTCTCTCTCTCCATGTGTATTTACTATCTATTTGTACAAATAGTCTCTGTAATACTAAATGTATATAGCCTACCTGCATGAAGTCATACATCATTTGCTGTTAACGTTCCAGAATACGTATAACTGTACTGAGGATTTCAAGCTAGACCACGTCAGATTTTTGAAAATCAGAAATACGAAAGGAAAGGCAACTCCCATTAACTCTAAAGTAATGTACCATTATATACCTTTTACCTCATGTATTTCACCTTACAGCAAATGCAACCCCTGAAAGTATTAATATCTTACTTAATATAAATACGCATTGTATATTTTTTTCATATCATATATTCTTTAAATAAAGTACATACATGTAGATAGCCTTGATTTTGTTTTGAAATAATACTGACCTTCCAAAAGTATTGAAAAAAAAATGGAGAAAAATATCTCCACCAAATTACATGGCATCAGCATTGTTTACAAAACTAGAAAGGAATGTTGTGCGATTAGTAATAAAAAGATTTAACAATGTTAACACTGTTAAAACGGGATCTGACTCGATTCCTGCGAACAAAATTCTATTTACCAGGAACTCGGACAAGGCTGGTTTGGTGCACAATTATAATATATTCATGGACATGGAAGGCTTTAAAGAAAAAAGCTAGGGCATTCAATCATTTAAAGTACAACGATCTTGTTTGAGGTTTTACTTCAATTTATTGAACCAGACGGATTACCGACCAGACTTCCCTTTCTTCTTTTACCTGCGGTCGGCCTGCAGAAATCGTGCATACGACATCTCTTTAATTAATTCCATTGCTCGCATGTATTTATGCATGTTTAATAGCTCTATGGCTTCTTTTGTGCTACACGTTTTTCATTTTTGCTGTTTGTATTAAAATGTTTTTTATACTTTTTTCGAGGTTCAGGTGGTTGAGTCTATTTTTCGGCTGGGATGAAGTTTTGTTGAACGCCTAGTCTTTGTGTTTCAGTCTGAAATCCATGCCAACTGAATTTTTTTTTTTAAATTGTTTTGATCATGTCTAGGTTATTTGTACGAGTAAATATGACAATGAATGATATTTCACATCATTTTGCAGTTTAATTCTTACAAGCATAAACGAGCTCCTAAATTCCAGAATTTCATATTTCATTTTTTAGGAAATCTGTGTTTTATATAATCCTTTCTTGTCAATTTTCAGTGGGAGGAATGTTTCCAAATAAAAAAAAGATCTAATTTGGCAATGAATAACTAGGGTCGTGTATATAAAACTATATGCGAGCGTCGGATAAACGTCTTTATGTTATGGAAAAAAATTGTGTTGGTAAATTAGAACATGATATGCATGGTTTCTTGCTGAAAGAAAAAAAACAGTGGTAGCTTAGTGTTCGAACCGATCGAAACACAATTCATCATTCTTCGTATTACATTAAAGATTTAGCAGAATAGTGATTTTATTTACCGATTGGATATTGACGCTTATTGTTTTTGTACAGTGGGTTTGTTTTTGACATCTCTATAACAGGGTCAAGAGAACAATTCAACATTTTCACATGCTGAAAAATTGCATGATTAAGCTAGACATGATCAGGTTGTGAATCGGTTTTGTTATATTAAGTTGTACATATCGAAACAGTTAAGGGCTGAAATAGGGAAGAATATAGTCACTTTAGAAGAATAACGAAATCAATATATACGTAACACTGTGCCGGATAATTATGCCAGTGCCAAGGTGGCATTTTTGCACCCGCTTAAGATACAGTTTCGGAAAAAACCATGTATACCAAATGATAGACCATTGTCTAGAGAGTATATAACCACTTTTGTTTTTAGTGTGTTTCACCTGACAGGTGAGATATTTACCTTTGAAAATTAATATCCCATCGGAAAATGATAATTCCCATAGGAGAATTGACTCTCCTACAGGAAATATTGACAATCCTATAGGATTTTTTAAAAGTCCCGTAGGAATTATATTTCCTATAGGAGAATGGTAATTCCTGTAGGAATTTGATTCAGACATGTAGTTTTCCTATAGGATATTAAGTTTTCCTATCGGATTTCATCAAATCCTATCGGAATTGAAATTCCTATAGGAAGTTCTTGTATTCCGATAGGAAATTTCAAATTACCTATAGGAATGTTGATTTTCCTATGGGAAAAATTATTTTCCTATAGGAATTTATTTTTGAAAGGTAAATATCTTACCTGACAGGTGAGATACAGTGATAACAAAGGTGGTTGTTAACTCTTTAAGCAATGGTCTATCATATGCCATATTTGAATTGTTCGATACATGCAGCTTAAGCGGGTGCAAAAATGCCACCTTGGCACTGGCATAATTATCCGGCACAGTGTTACGTGTATTATCAAAAGAATAAAAACAATGGTCATTTATGTGAAGGTATCTCCCATAGCAATGTACGCTTTAGCATTAAATATCTGATCTCGCTTCATCTTACTAGGAGTGTTATAGACTATCTATATTTCAAACCATGTTGGCAAAAACTGTTTTGAAGAACTTTTTGTTTATCAGAACAAAAAGTTTAGTGCATTTTTTTTAAAATGACTTCGAAGATAACATATTGGTCTATCGCTTTTGTATTACCTTAAGCTCTGAGAAAAAAGACATATTTCAAACAATATTCTAAAGACCCTTCATTGCAGTTTAAAAAGCAATTTAAAACATATATTTTCCCCTCTATGCACAAACTTGAGTCTTGTTGAGGAATCAATATTTGATTGAATAGGACGACATTAGTTCTTTGCAGGAGTTCAATGGTGGGCGCAGTTTATTTAGCACGTATTATACAGACCCTGGATTTAAACTTCCTGGTTCTCTCCAAAGTTTAACCAGACGGAACTTTCACGAGAAGAACAGATCTTTAACTTTATAAAAAAAATATGTTGTTTTAAATCGCTTGTAAAAGAAAATGTTTTCTGATATTTTTGTTTTGATACTTGAAAGTGTACATTGATTGTCAAACACTGTGATTTTCTGTTTAAAAAATGAGATTGAAAAACAAACACCCCTTACAATTGATTTACTTTTGCCGCTTCACTGCATGATGTTGACAACGGGTATATGAACGAGCATTCATATATGCCATTTTAAATGTAACGGCATTTAGGCTTAGTTTACGGTTAATCATAACATGTTTTCATTTCAGAACCTTGGTTGAGGAGATCAGTGTTGGTAAGTCGACAATTTTTGCAGTGATTAACAGACCAAATGTATTTATTTCAGAAATATTCCGATTTGATATTTAGCAACATTTCGAAAGTAGAGTTATAATGTTTAACTTTTAAAAATTATAAATACACGCCATTGATGTTTGATCTTCCCATGCAAGAATGTTCTTTGAAACAGTTCTAAGCATATTTTGTTTCAGGGGGTGAGGGAATAAGATGGGATGAAAGTTCAAGGCTTAATTGGGTACATTTCTTTAATAACGTAAATTTGATCAATTGAAATTTACCGTATATGGGGGTTGGATCTGAACCCCTGAACTAAACCTCCTAGATTCGTGCGTGTTTACAGTTAAGAGCTTTATTATCCATATGAAACAATTTATTATAATGAACGTGTTAGCAGCTTACTCACTTGGTACAAGCGATACAATTTGTGCATATTTCAATATGAATTTCAATGAATTGATGGCAGAATTTTGCACGTGATTGAAAACTTTAGCTGTATTTTTTAAATTGAATCATTATGTAATGCACTTTAATGCATTACATAAGGCGTTTCATATAGTAAATGAAATATAAGAAGACTCGAAATACTTTATTTAAACTATAACTGTCAGAAAATCCTTTCTCTATTCAGTAAATAGATTTTTCACTTTAGGTTCAAAAAGGATTATATTTGTTTTTACGAACATGAGCTTTCATGTGCATTTATACTAAAAAAGATCGATATCCCTGTATCATGCAGGATATCTTATCTTCAATTATACTCGTCGTCAATGATCTTTTTTTTGGCATGAAATTTTAAATCATATTTTACGGCCGTAGCGTAATTGCGGCAAATGAGGCAATGCAAATGCCTCACTTTTGAAAGAACAACATCATTTTGAATCTGTTTTTAAATTATGTTATGTTTGGAAGCCCTGAAATCATCACATTTAGTTACCAAAAAAAACAAACATATTTTGTCTAAAAATTAACCCTCCCCCCCCCCCCCCCGATTCTCATATCTATACACTAAGTCGTTTAGCTACCAAGCTTCTCATACTTTTTGCGGTGTTCCTAACGGATTAACTACCCGAAAAAACGAATCTTCAAGCAGAATATTGAAATCCTATTTGTGTAATTGAGGCTGGTGCAAAACCTACACAAAGCAATCTGCAATTGATGAGTGCCCACAAAAACATTATGGAAACCTTTTGCAATAAACATGGATTCCTTAATAACTTAATAATTAGTAAGAACCTTAATAGCATCCTAAGGAAGAATCTCCTATTGTTTACACGAACGAAAGAATGTCAGACCTTTTAAACGTCTAAAGAACTTAAAGGACATAGTATTTAACGAAAGCACGAGATTAGAACAAGACAATGGTGGCTTTAAAACTTGTTCCGGTGTCAGACGCCTTTGTGCAAGATATGCTAGCCCCATAACGGTTCCCAAATACAAAATATATGGTAACACGTCATGTCGCAAAGACAACAGTATTCATATCTTTTTTCCTGTGAACAATAATCTTACACTGCAAAACATAATTTGCCTTGGGTGCGCTATGGCCTTGTTTTTGTCATTGAATTCAATTAAATTGTTACGTGGTCTTGCAACGAATAGAGTTTTTAAAAAAAATTCAACAAAATACGATACAACACATTAAAACAAATACAAGTGATTAATTTATACTGTTCTATAATATCAATTGGTAATGGTGAAGGAAACATTAAATTTAAAGTCAATTTTGTGGTCTGATCTTCGACTCACTATTCTAAACACTGTCCAATAAACATCCTCTAAGGCTGCAGGTGATATCAATTGTGTGTGCAAACACGACCCATGGTATGTTGTTGTTTATATGCAGGTTGCTGTATAGAAATAATTATATTGAAATAAAACTATATAAGATATAACAATTGCTATAAATTATTTAAGTTTGCTATGATTAACTTGCAAATGATAAAAATATTATTTAAAGGAGAGTTTTAGCAAAATACAATCAATGTATGTAAATACAAGTCACGAGCTATGCTCACATTAATTTTTTTAATAGATTTTTAGCGTCGTTTCTTGCTTCTAACCCAATAGCTGACATTGAAAATTTAGTTACACATTTAGAATACCTGGGTAAAGCATTGTTAAGATTGAAACAAAAAATAGGATTAAATTTCTTAAGTTTCTTAGCTTTGGACCATGCCCCTTTCACGTTTTGTAAAAACAGCCGGCATATATCTTAATTTAAAACATTTTAATTCCACTCAAGGTTTAAATAATTATATTTTTTTCAAATGTTATAGATTGATTTTAATATCTTTTTGGAAAATAGATTTTAATTTAGATTGTGGAAAAATCACGGGACAGTATTTTTTTTTATCCACAATAAAGTTAATAATAATATAGAAGTTGTAATTGAAAATACTAATAATTGATTTATGATTTATTCAAGTTTCATGGTTTTTTTGTTTTGTTTCATACAGGACAAAGATGTTGGATGTAATAAAAGGCACCCCTAGATACAAGAAAAGCAAGTACCCTCTGGCAGTCAATCTTGCTGTACTGGGAATGATTTTTCTTAGAGTAAGTAATATTTTGTAATCTAATCAAATATAATGACTTCTTAATAACTAATTAACGTCATTAATATACTAGCTATTGAATGCATTTGAGAAAGTATATAACTAACACGTGTGATTATATGATTAATTAATTTTTATCTCTATAATTGGCTGATATCCAACAATATAGAAAACATGAAATGTTTTATTATATGATTATTTAATTACTATAGTATAGCTCTCTGAATGGCTTTTATCCAACTATCTAAAAAAAACAGAACGTTATTATAAAATTCACCTGCACATGACCCACGAGGTCAATATAACATTTGATTTTTTTTCTACATTGGACTAAAAATAGATCTTCCAATAAAATATCGCGTTTCTCAATTTTTTTTTTTTGGTTATGGCTTCGCTTGATAATATTTAATTTAATATATGTCTGTTTCAATTCGTCACTGGATCATATAATAAGATATTTATTGCCCTTTTTTATCAATACGATAACTTAGCTACCCTCGAAGTACAATATTCACCTCGCCTGCGGCTCGGTGAATATTGTACTTCTCGGGTACCAAAATCAGTGTATTGACCTAAAAACAACACTAATATAATATTATCATTTGATTGAATTTTTCTTCAAGTTAACTCTCTGATTGGCCCATATATCCAACTATCTAAAAAAAAACCTAGAACGTTTTATTCACCTGCACCTGCCTCCGGCTCGGTGAATATTGTACTTTTCGGGTAGCTCAATCATCGTATTGACCCCAAAAACAGCAATAATTGTATAATACTCACTAGAACGTGATCTAGGACGTTAATATAATATTTAATTGGTATTACAGTGGACTAAAAATAGACCGGAAATTTCCAAAATGCTACGATTGGTTATCATTATTATTCATTCATTATCACCCGATGAAATATGGCGTTCCACAACGGCTTCAATTAAAACGAGATGAAGTTTTCATCGCTTGATAACATTTAATTTGAAATGTCTATATCAATTCGCTTGATCATATCATAAAAAAAATATTGCTGATTATTTTTTTATCAATACGATGGTTTTTGTAAAAATTGTTTATTGTAGTTTAAAACAATTACAGAAATATTTCATTAAAGCAGTAAATGCAAACACCTGGGCCCGATTAGACCTATAAATTACATTTTACAAGGAAATATACTGATATATTTTGTAATTATTGGTTTTTCAATTCAATAACGGTTTCTGCACATGCCAGTACACTGTACGTTGTGTATGCTAAGTACATAAAAAAGTTTAACAGATTTTTCTAGGAATTTTGATAAAAGAGGATTAAAGCAGTAAATGCATGTGCAGAAACCGTTATTGAATTGAAAAACCAATAATTACAAAACATATCAGTATATTTCCTTGTATAATGTAAGAAATTAACATAACTTTTGCGACGATGCAAGAAAAAAGTTATTTCTATGTACATGTAATATATACCACCACTAAGAATTTTCCTCTATTTAATAAAAACTAAATTACCACCATAACAATTTAAATTATTTCATCTGAGCATGAATATTCTTAATTTCATGAATCTTTTCTTCGAAACAACATTCAAGTGGTGGTTGATGCGATGAATGGCAACGTTTGTTCTATTGCGTTTAATACAAATGTTTACACGTGTCTTTTTTTTTGCACTCTGTGAATTGTTTCGTTTAAATCATTTAAATTTTCATTATTGCTGGAATTTTTTTCTACTAGACAGACATATTTTTGTTTATAGCCGCTTACAATATTTGGTCGCTCTCTGACGCTTTGCCGACATTAAAAGCATGAGAGAGAGAGAGAGAGAGAGAGAGAGAGAGAGAGAGAGAGAGATTTTCAGTCTCTTTACTACACAATATGCATAAAGACACATCAAAAGAGCCCGGCTTTCAGTACTATACAGTACTTTGATTATTCGTGGGGGGTCAATGTTCGTGGGTAGCCATCATATTTATGGTTTGTGGTGATAAATTTCGTTGGTGGCAAGTCTGAGATCATTTTGATAAGTATTATTCAAATGTTTGTACTTGTATATACTTTCTTGGGAATGTAAATTCGAAGGCAATGGTTGCCCACTAAAAGTCACCAAGATTGGTCCCCCACTAACAAAATAAAGCGATTGATCATTGCAGGAAAAACCTTTTGCCAACTGTAATTTTTTTGTTTGCTTTTCTTTTTTGACAGATTTATATTCACATAAAAGAAAGATTGATGCATAAAATTAATTTGTTTGATTGAACGAAATCGATTAAAATTTGATTAACTTACAATGTTTTTTCAGTGCGTATCAGTGGCGTATTTTGTGATGGGTCTGGTTTGGAAGCTCCACACGGGAGTAATCGATGAAAGTTGGATCAGCATCCTTAACAGGCTGTGGATCGGAAACCTTAGACTTGGGTCTACTGTCAATGGACTGGTGTTGACCTCGATATGTCTATTTCCTTTTTATATCATCAGTGGGTGCATTGGTTTGCTAGGAATTTTCTGCAGGAAGAGCTTATTTGTTGCATTGGTATAAACTTTATTTCTTGTCTGTCTGTCCGTCTCTCTAAGTTTTTTAAAGCACGTTCTTTAAAAAAGAAAAATTCAACACGTATTTTAACCTCAGATTGACTGACTATGAATTTGTATCAAATATCTTTTATCTATTGAATCACTGGCGCTAATTGTTGAATTGATTAACTGTGAATTAAATTATCATTGAATTGATTGTCTAAAATGTTTACGACATTTTTTCCAGTACCTGACTTCCTTGACGTGTTTTGTACTGGTGGATGTTATTTTCTTCTCGATGTTTATTGTCCTCTGTGATGGTGTAAGTACAACGAGAGAGAGAGAGAGAGAGAGAGAGAGAGAGAGAGAGATTGTCTATTTATGAAACCATTTGTTTAATATAATTCTAGTATAAGATTTTATTATTCATAGATTGGGGGTTCTCTTGCGCTGGACTTTCAGAATATTTATCTGCAGTTGACACAAACATATCAATGGAGTCCAGATTTAAAAAACACTTTTCAGGAATGGAATGCAATGTTTTCAACGGTAAATATTTCACTGAATGAACTTGTCATACACTGTATATTTTCGATAATGGATAGGATTTAATACAAATTATACATGATGAAAAAGAAAGACAAGTCCAAGTGAGCTATAACTATTAATTTACAACAATACCTTTAAAAGCAATATTTGATCATGTTTAGTGTATTTTCTATTGTTTGAATTATTTTGAAAATATAGTTATGCACTGATAGGCAACTTGTACTTTTTAAGCATCGAACAAAAAGCAAGGTTGCATAAAAGATATGCAAAATACTTATCAATACAGCCTCAAGCTGCAACGTTTGAGGTATTCTCTAATTTAATTAGTGAATAACAATATCATGTGTATAGGTATTCTTTTTTTATATTTAAAAACAATACGGTCAGAGTTGTAAAAATCAATTGAATAAAAAGGTATAATACCAAGTATTTCTATGAAATCTAATTCAGTATCAGTTATAGTATGCGCAGGTACCTACATGTACGTATAACTTAGAATTATTACTAAGAATTCTATCTGACTGTTTGTAATCTATTCCATATTTTAAAACCGGTTACAACCAGTCTTACTAAAAAAAATAACCACTGAAACCATTGTCAATACTAGTATTTGATTTGATTTAATAATGGTTGTTAATTGTACAGAAGACGTAAATGTGCTTTATAATTTTTTCCATTAAGCTTGGCTGTTGTGGTATAACGGATAGATACGTTACTCCAATCTATTATCACATGAACGAATGTTTTTACAACGGAGTGAGTATACGAGTGACTTATATGTTAAACATTATAATGAATGTTATCTTTTGTTAAATTGGGTCCAGTAGACAGACATCTGAACGTAATCTATTTTTAATGATTTATAGCTTAAATTATTAGCTTTCGTTGGCATGGATGTTGGCACTATATGTTCAAAACTTGTGGGGGGGGGACCACAGAAAACCCTCATATTGAGTAGGCGACTACTACATGTATGTCCTCTCATATTCATGTACAACCACTGTGAATTGAAATCTGCATATTCGATTCTGTAGAGAGAACAAAATCAAACAGAGAACGGCGCACTAATTTCAAAACATAAATATATACATTTGGAGGTGCTTACTAGTAATCAATTTCGTCATTTTTATATAATATTGGATTGGAAACCGGGGTCCCTTAATCTCGTTACTAAGAATAGATTAACTGCTTAAAAACCTTTTTTCAACAAGTGTAATATAGTTGAATTTTACCCGTTTTTACCCGATAAGTAATTATTGTAAAGATGACTAAAAACCTACCTTGGAGTTAATTATCTCGTTATTACGAGAAAAGATCTCATTTTTTCGAGAAAAGATCTATTTAAAATGGCGCATTTCATTTTTCTTTTCTCTATTTGTAAAGTGTATGAACTACTGCAATGTCGATTATTATACACATTTTTAGCATAATCGTCGTTTAAGGTAGTACGAAACACACCTGAAATTATTTATTTGAAATATTTTCTGAAATACACTAAATAATGACAAAATAATAATAATAAATATGATGTAAGAATTAATTTCAGTCAATTATCTTAAGAACAAATATAATATAAATCATACCAATCAATCAATCAAGGCCAAATAAATTTAGGATATTATAACGGCCCGGTTTGTACCGTATGGGGTATTTTCTGTACCGGGCGATTACTAGGGAATTAGCTCAACACTCGCTGTATTTTCCACATTTATTCCAGTTAATAACACAATTATACAAACAGTTCCTCTCCACTCCGTACACATTAAAAAGGGGAAACTCGCTTATAAATAATTCTAACTTAATGTTAACCTACATATGATAGTGAGGGAAAACGTAACGGATTAGACGGACGACTTGTACCTTGACTCTTAACCTCTAACTATTGAACTCTAACGCTCTACTCTCTTCAACTAACTTACAATCATCTCTAAAACATATAATAATATTTTACTGGCGTGGCCATCTAAATAATTGACATGTATAAATCATCCAATCAGAGAATATTTCTTTATCCCTAAACCGACCATCTCCCAGGTAAACGCCCATTTATTCACCTGCGTTAATCCGCTAATTGTTATGTAATTGCATTAACTCTATTAGTGTCAAACACACATTTCTTAGCTGAAACCATTGTCCTTCAATCCTGCCCTTCTATAATAAGTATATTTCCTAAAGCTACACTTGATTACTTTGATGTCTTATATCTTTGTTACAGTTAAGACGTTTGATAAACATTAATTTACATTCTATCACATCACAGTCAGGAGGAATTTCACGATAATTAAGAAGAGTAAATAACGTTAATTTACTAACAAGCTAAACTATAGAAAATTTTCATGTTTATGGGATTTTAGAGATTATAATATATAAGTTGAAAACTCTTTCCACGTATTCATAAAAGATAAAATGTCAATTCCGATCATTTTATGTCGAAATTAATGAATAATGATCGTTGTTATTTTAAAATTAATCAAAATAAAATCAACGCTTCTGGAAAGAAAAAAGATAGACTGAAAGTGTGATCCAGTCGACCAGAACGTCTTTTCAGAAACGCAACATTTCATATAAATCTTTTTCGTATGACGAGATCTTTTGTCGTAGTTAGGAGATAATTAACTCGTAATAACGAGATCTTTTCTCGTAATTACGAGATAAAAATATTCTTTTATGTGACCCTATTCGTCTTTCGTACAAAATGGAACAATTTTATTTCATAAAACTGAAGTAAGGTATAATAATGTATTCTCCCTGGCTTCCGGTAATCCCAGCCAATTTAAAGAAAAAGATCTCGCGAGATCTTCCTTCTTCCGTTTGGCTTCGATACATAGCAAACGATATTTTTTCTGCTCCTATTTCGATCACCTGTAATCCTTCGGATTTGTACTTTGTTCTCAAGATATTTGTCACATATCGTGTGGAAAATTGTTTTTAGGCCATGAGTAATCCTGATGGTAGCCCCGAAAGGGCAAGTTTAGGCCAAGATGGCATTTCTGTCGAGACAGATAAAACATGCGGCCATGATGGCGAACCCAGAAAATCGTGGGGTGATAACATTATACCAAAGAAAACTAAGAGCAAAGACTCTATACAATTCTATACCGCGACAAATTTACACAGAAGTAAACCTTTTACGATGTACATTAATTTGAAAACGAATACATGATGTATGCGTAAAACGGGAAAGTTAAATGGGGGTGACCACTCCTTCCCAGTTTTTTAAAAACAGGTTTTTTTATCTGAATTTCTGTTTTAGGACAGTGATAGAAATTATGATGATATTTGATTTAAAGAACGAAATTTTGGTCCCGACGCACCTAAATACCAATTATATCAAAGGTCATTAAGATATGCAATTATTGAAACTAGACTCTATTATAAATATTAATAAAATGTATGCAATATATTGAATGAAATAAAGAATCATTAAAACTCCCAGTTTTCCATAAATAAACAATTGTCTAAGGAGAATTCTTAAAAAGTCATTTCTTCCTTATAACAAAGAATCACTGTTCACTTGTCACTTATGTCTCACCAACACTAAAATAGCAAAAAGATTTATCATATCTAGCTCAGTTCAAGTGAAAAAGAAGTAATAGAAATGATTTTGAATAAAATAAATGAACACACACACACACACACACACACACACACATATATATATATATATATATATATATATATATATATATATATATATATATATATATATATATACTCCATTTTAACAATGAGGGTTTTTTTTGTTCAATGTCTGTCACAATGTGTAAACTATTTCACATGATCTTACGATTCGCAAATTGTCTTATATCTGAAGTCAATTAATTTCAATAATTGTTATAGCATAAAACGAAAATCTTAAACAACTACCAATATTGAATTTAATTATAATCTGATATATTAATATATATCATTCTAGTTATTTTCATTTTTATCTGACATAAATTTTAATGATCTTTTTCATTAATGTAGGTCAACCGGAACGGTGAAATATGTTGGGGGAAGTTTGCTACAGTCATGAGATCGTATTTAACAACATTTGCCTGCTTTACTGCTATCTGTTTAGTTATTGAGGTATGCGTATGGTTAATGATTAGAAGTCGTTTTAGTCGTACTCTTTTTAGATATTAGAGTATCTGTTGAGTAAGAGACGGTGTATGATAATGGTTTTCGGTGTTTTTTTCATACTTTGCAAACTTTTAAAACTTAACGCTATTGTTAAGTTAGTGTTACATATGATGTACAACATAGAGTAGGAACACAAAGCTTGGGGTTATGTGGGAAGTTGAACTTAATCTTTTTGAGGTTAGGTGGGAAGGGGGTAGGTGTTTTGCCTAGTAACATTATCATAATATTTTTTGGATCAGGTATACTCCAGCTTTGACATTAGTACGTTAAATTTCATTTATCATGAACAACATGAGCAAAATGCCATCATCGAATCCTCTACATCTAGATGCCAATAAAATGTTTAAAACTCCAAATAAAGTTCCAAATACAGATCTAGACATGGGGCTAAAATATGTTAATAGAAATACATGTTATGTAATAAGAATAAACCATGAACGTAAACATAATTCAATACTTTTTTCATTTGATCCAGATCGTACAATTTACCGTGGTTGACTTTATCTATAGCCAGATGACCAACCAGAGGTTCCCTTTTGCACTTATACGGACATTAGTATCGATAGTCAAGAAGTCAGCATTGGCACGGTAAAACTCACAACAATGTATAAAGTAGATAACTGTAAATTGTTAATTACAGTAAGGGTTTCAAAACATGATTTACTTTGACTATTCAACAAACAATGGCACAGACTTGTGTTATAACACTGGTCTAAGGTCACATACCCAAATCATGGTCATAGACGTGGCTATAACTCAGGGTTGTCCTGTTTTAGACCAGTGCATGGACTGTTCCTTGTTCAATTGTTTTACATTTTGAAAACGATTCATTTCTAATATGGTAAAAATTAAAAATAAAATCTATGAGGTTCATTAAACCTACGGAAGCGTATCGGGGCTAACAATTGTTAGGTTTCGACTTATAAACTGTCCTTCTTGTTTTCGAATTATCATCATATAAAGTATAATGACCTCATATTTATACAAATGTACTGAATTTAATCTTTTGATGTGTTATAGTTTAAATCACCTTATTGAAATCTATTAGTTTTATTGCTATCTACGTTATTGACATGACAAACAGGGGGTCTAAAATCATGTTGATTTAAGAACGTGATTTAATTATATGACGATAGAAATTTAGACAAAGAACATTTAAATTATCGCTTGATAGTAATGTCAATATAAACATGCTTTCAATTCCGGGAAACATTTTGGAAAAATATTGTTATCGAATGGCGGGCGTGGGAGTTCTGATGGAACGTCACCTCACTCTGTATCAGTTGGCACAAGTAGACTGACATTAACAGTTTGACAAAAAAGGACAGTAATCATTTTATAATATTTGCAATTCAGATGAGTATTAAATTTGTTATCGTAGTTGGAGAGCCGCTGCATGATCTATATTTAAGCAGTTCGTTATGATCATCTGTATTGGGTTACTCTCCATTAAAAATTACCAACACGAGTGATATGATGTCCGTAAGCTTTAATTGAACTTTACCTGCTAAATAATTAAATATATATGTAAAAAAAAATAATGAAAAATAAATTAAAAACTTACTTTTATTTTCCAAAAACCAGTCCGAAATAGCAAAAATGAGAGTAAGGAGGTGGAGAGGCTTTGGCGGATCCAAGTCAGTAGGAGTTTGCATCAAAATATATGCTTGGAATGAAATGATATTGAATGATTATTTAAGGAGTGAATATATTTACTGGAAACTAATTTAGGGTATACATAAAAATTAAGATTTGACAAGCAATAAATGCAATGAGTTAATTCGTTTCTTGAAAACTAGATTAAAGTTTTGATGGATAGACGATTGCAAAGCACGGCCTGTGGTGAGAAAACCGAATAGTACTTTCCAGAACGGGGTAATCAAGGAGGCGAGTTGACAGGACGAGTTAGTCATGCATGGCAGGCTGATACCTATTGATCGGCAATCTTTAGCTTATTTAAAAAAACCTTGATAAATAAAATGAATTAATTTGATACGATTTTAGTTTTGATGGAAAGAACTTTCCAGAATGGGTGCCGAGGAACGCGGTTAGACTAATTAAGGTCATGGCGAAAAGTGAGAATCGAGTTAACCATTGGGCAGATACTTTATATCCGACAACTTTGGTTTAAAATATGCAAATAAATATGCATTCACAAGCGTTTTTCTTTTCATTTTTTCATAAATTTTTAACACAACAGATTGAAAGTAAACCTTATGCATTTTCGACCTAAACTGATAAACGATGTATGCATAAAACTGTGAAGTTGAATGGGTGGGGGGAGGCAATTTTTTTCTTCAAAACAGTCTTTTATCTGAAATCCTTATATGGAACAGTGACAAAAATTATAGTGATATTTGACCTAAAATACAAGATTAAGATATAAACGACGCACTAAATACAGACTCCCTGGTTTGAAATTAAATAAAAAAGTTTGCTATTTTTTCCAGTCATCTGCAACAAAAAGAATTAAGCCACATTCATGTATATTTCATCCATTTCAGTCTATATTTAGCAGCTCTGACCGTTCCTCTTAATATCTAGCCCTACTGTTTTTATTTCAATTTTAAAGAATGTGTTTTGAAATCAATTAAAAAAAATGGACGCAGTATAATTGTACAAAATATGGTTGTATATATTAAGCACTGTGTCATTTTAATGTGCAAAGTGTCAATCCCCGCGCTTGCGCGGGATATCATCTAGCTATAGTGAAATATGAGTTTTGAGACCGATCGTAGAACATTTAAACTAAGTGAACCCCTTTACATACTCAAATAGTATTATCCCCCCAAAATATAGTTTTTTTTTTTACATTTGCCAAAAGAAATTATAAAATAATTGTATTTGATTTTGAATAATATTATGAATGAACTCATCTAATAGGTGTTGCATCTTTTCATTATCATGATTTCATGCGAGTCTTTCCACATTGCGAATAAAGAAAAGACTCACAGCAAATCATGATAACGAGAAAATGCAACGCACATGTAATTACAATGTAGTTCAGTATGCTTAATTACATAATAGCATTTGAAAATGTAGTTAGATTATATTTTAGTTTAAGAGAGAGGGTTATTATGCAATGAAATTGCTCTAGGGTCTTGTAGTATCAGCTTGTAAACAGTTACATAAAACAAACCCCATTGATGGGAGAGCATTGTAACAAGGTGATTATTGAATCATGGTCATTATTTTGGGATAGGACTGGTCATGTTTAACATATTTGGATGCTTGACAATAAAAAAAAATTATGATTTTGAGAGTTTGATTCCTTTACTGTGGATTGAATTTCGCTAATATTTGTTGATTACTATTTTTTGCATAGGTTGATGAGTACAATATTCCGCAGAATCACTTGTATGATAAATAGATGAATACTATATCAATACTTTTACTTATGATTCTTTGTGGATATCCATGAGATTCCACATTATCTGCTAATGTCAGTCTGTATGGCTGTTTCCTACAGCTAGCTAGATTTAGAATAAGGTGACGTACTATTAGAAATCCTGCATCCGCGATATTCATTCGATGAAAACATGTTCGCAATATATTCCCACGTAATGAAAACAAATTTACGTCAATATACCTATAATGTATAAATTTCTATTGTTCTATGTAACATTTCTCTCTCGATATGACTAAAACTCATTCTTAAATGATTATTTTTAACCCGTATTTTTGGAAGTACATATATCAGATAGCAAGAAAACTGGTAAAATTACAACAAAGTGATATGTTATGTAAACTCACTTCAAAACAATTCAAAATATTTGCACAAATAAAACAACATAATAGTTTATATGTTGATAAGAAGATAAAAAGTATGAACATTTTTAAGTTATAACATAACAAGTTTATCTAAGCGGTTTTCTTTTAGAATATTAGATGATAAAAAAGGAATATGCAATGAATTGTAACAATAGATCTATAAACGCTATTGATTAAAGTTATGTTAATATTACATATAAATTTAGACGACACAGAATATATACACATATTTTACGATGGCGAGTTATCAATCTGCAATGCCATTTTCAAATTATTTGAAAAAATATTCTATTATCTTTCAGTGACCGAATGTTAGTTGTGGCGAATATATTAAGAATTCTCTCATGTGTAAGTATCAATAAAAATTATATTCTATAAGATGAAAAAGATGTTAAAACTAGATATCTATGAAAATATTGTATTACAAAACAGGTCGACAATGATGATGTTGATTATAAAAGTAATCAGCTATTTATTCTTGCACAGATTTCTGGACTAAGTCTTGTTGTGTTAGGAACGATGATTCTAACTGACACTAAACTTACTGGACAGGAAGTAAATGGACTCTTCGTATTCATTTACATACTTGGTGTGAATTTTCGGAACATTATTGACGGATTTGGTATTGCTATGATTGTTCTTGGTTCCATTGCATTTATACTTAACAGTCTAGCTATCATTTCTGACGTCATTCTACAAAGCAAGACCAAAAGCAAACTGGTGAGCAATGCTACTATACACAAATAATATCTTTCTTTTGTTTAGATTTTGACTTTTTTAAGGAGGCTTTCATGGTCAATGTATGAATAAAGAAATGAATGTTATTAAATTTTAAAAATAAACAACCCTTGAAATATTATTTAATTTCTTGATTTCATCTACGTATACGAAAAATTTGTCCACCTAATATAATTATACTTGTGTCAATGAATTTTTTTTTCCTTGAAGATAACATTTTTGAAAGTAATAATACTGATTACTGAAGTGACAGTACTTGCGATTGTGATTCGTTTCGCTACAGAGGTAATATATTCCTTTTTTCAGTTTGATTTTATGTGTACATGTACATTTTAAACGTAATCAGATCCCAATTTGAGTAACAACTAATGGAAGTTAAAAAGTCATGTAGTACTCGATATCGCTTCATTCAGGGCATCAATGTTATCATTTCAGCACATTCTGCAGTCTATATTTCACCTGTGTAGATAGATCACTGCAATGTGTTTTCTGTGTGTGTGTGTGTGTGTGTATATATATATATATATATATATATATATATATATATATATATATATATATATATATATATATATTCTAAATACTTTTTCCAGTGAAACTCTTTTATATCACATGAATATTAAACTTCTGCAACAGTTATTGTTAAGGGCAGGAGTGTTACCTTTTATGTTTAGTTCCTATTTTTACTTCAAAATCCAACGACTTATAAGTCTTTCGTTGAATACAGGGCATAGATTTTTCAAATACATACGAGGGTTGTTCGGAAATTACTGAGACATTTTCTCTTATTCTTTTAGGAAACAAGATAAACCAATGAAATTTCACAAAAACATAAATCAGGATATTATTAGGAGTTCATTAATGTGAAAAATTTCTTGGCCATGGCATGATAAGATCATTCCTATTAAGCGGATAAACAAGTTCTGTCCTCGTCAAAGTGACCCAGCGCAACCGCAATCTTTCTACAACGTCATTTTCACGCTTCTCATTACTCCTGTGTTTAACACATTGCAAACAAATGGAAATAAGACATTCTTTTATTTCTCATCTTTTGTTTTCATTTCAAGATGTCTTCATTTACATTTTCTCTCATTCTTGATATTTTGTGGCAAAAAATTCGAGTTATTTCTACCCGAAAGTCAAATTACTGTGAATTTCTCCTGCAGTCATTTTGTACATATTTAAGAACTGTTGCAAACAGTTAGTGGGTAAAAAGTACTTGCTGTTTAGTCCCCTTGTCTGAATTCTAGTTAAACAATCAGTGAAAAAATATGATGAACTGAAGCTTTTTATCCCTTGTCATCCTATACTTTTTGTTTAAGCAGTTGCGTGCCCTTTTAAAAAGGTCTTCTTCTGAGATTCGCTGCGCCGTCTTGACGTCTTGACTTGTATAGTCTTTGTCAGATTTCCATTGCTTGGTAAATATAGTTGTACCATATCCGTATTTCAACTCGAACATTAGTGAAACTTTATCAAAAGTTAGTCGAAAAAATAGCAAAGTAAATATATTTAATTTGATTTCTTTTATCACTAACTGTAGGTCTACGGACACTTAGAATGTATATATTTTAGTTTTTAATCTCCGAGTTTATGCCTGCGCCGGGTACACCGAACATCAAC
Organism: Magallana gigas; assembly: GCF_963853765.1. Taxonomy (NCBI): domain Eukaryota; kingdom Metazoa; phylum Mollusca; class Bivalvia; order Ostreida; family Ostreidae; genus Magallana; species Magallana gigas. The sequence goes on along the minus strand of NC_088858.1, from coordinate 31,801,602 downwards.
TTGTTTATCTACCGTCGTAAACAAAATAATTTATTATTTTTTAATTATTACTTTGTTTAATTATTGTTTGGGGATTCTTTAAGGTCAAGATCTAGTAAATGATTCAAGAATGTCTTTTCGGTGCTAGAACCATTATGACGTCATAATTGATTTGAAGAATATTTTCCCGTACTTTACGGCTTTATAGGAATTATGTGAAAATTTTAGCAATTTCTTGGCATTTTATGTTAAATCATGGGAAAAGTAATCCCGGTACCTATATTCAATTTGACATCGTTTTTAAGAGGAGGTCAAGAGTTTGTTCAATGTCGTTTTTGGAGAGACTGTAGGCTTTCTAGGTATATTTTATTAGTCAAAAATGGACAAAACTCCGAAATTTGTTACTTATATCCTTCATATTTCATAGAAAATGGTTGTTTAAAGCATGATTTTTCATTGTGTTTACCAAAAAGTTTAGCCCCGGTACACCCTATGACACAAAGGTATTATTATGAAGCATCATTGAAAGAATTTATATCTTAAATTTCATGAACCTGCAGGCACCTTTCATTTACTCGATCTTGACCTTAATGTTTATGACTATTTTCACCAAAATTCTTCACATAAAAAGGGAAATATTCAAGTTGTCTTAATAATTTTCGGACAACCCTCATATTTATGTAATTTAGTAGATTTTCACAATAATGAATTAGAATACAATATAGAATACTATGTTTGAATACGTAAATATTTATTAGCAATAACTTTTAAGTTACCGAATTATAATTTGTTCAAAAATCTTTGTTATAATAGGTTAACACCGCTCTGCGGTACAAAATGGCAAATCTATTACGGAACTTTGATTACCTAAACAGACCATGGCGTATATTTTTTGGAGAAGTAAGTAATCAAAATAAATACTGACCACAAGCAGAAATAAATTTCAACTGGAGCACTTGAGTACAATGTATTTCATGAACATTTCCAGTTAGAATGCTGTGGCGTTGCCTCTTCGAATGACCTATGTGATATGATTTCCGGAACAACGTATTGTAGTAATACATTACCTTACACCTGCTGCCATCATAGCCTATACGTTACAACAGAGAGTTATTTATACAGAAACAATGTGTGCAGCAACCCAAATACCGTAAGATGTTGGCACTTTATCACTTATATCGTTTTCAACAGAGACCGATTTAGCAAAAATTGATTTACTGATAAAAAATTATAAATTGTATAATAAACCACAAAATAGATTAATCTTTTATTCGCTCTTCCTATATTTAAATAAAGTTAAAGGTGGAAAGGGCTTGTGTAAACTATATCAAAATACGTTTGGTATTAATTTGTTTTAAAATAAAACACATTACAGCCTTGCTTGGATTTAATACTTTCCCAGTTAAGAATCTACTCTACTGGATTTTTTATTGGAATATCGTTCTCTATCGTCTTTGGAGTAAGTATATACATATTTATATAGAATACAATATTTAATTCCATTTCAACAGTTCATATTGTTTTGCCTCTTCATTGACGTGGGTTTGACTTTTCATCAGTGATTCTTTTATTCAAGACCGGGTATATTGCAACATATTTCTTGAGTAATATCATAATAATAACGATTCCATTGTGTAAACGTGATAATTTTAATTTCATAACATATCTTAAATAACGAGATACGCATTGATGCACGCATATAAAAAGGCAGAAAACCATTCGTTTTTGGAAACAAAAAAAATTGTCTTATAGGTGTGGATTTGAAATGATTGTTTTACATGCAAAATCCTTTCACAGACATACATACAGACCAAGGATTTCAGACTAAAATTTAAATACATACAATGTATTATTGTTTGTTATTTATTGTACAATATTATATTTCAAAGGATACTTAACTCTGAAGAATAACTTAACATTTTTGTTCAACAAAGAAACATAAGTGTCTTCCTTATTTCGGAAGTTGCTTTTGTACAAGCTGAAAGGGTATCAAATTCCATAATTGAGTTGTCACTAAACGTACAATTTATCATACCGGATAAAAAATGACCACCTTAGAAATTTTTGTTATTAATGCTTTTCGCATCAATTTTAATATGATTTTTCAAAGATGACCATAAAGATAAATTATTTTAAAAAAAAAGAATAAGTAAAATATAACAACACAAAAACTTCACATGGGTGAAATACCTTTTTAGATGATTCCAAGAACCATTTGATCAGTACTCGGTACGTAAGGCAAAAAACCAATAGGCTTTCCTTTTTGTATTTCTATTTTTTTAATTCTGAAAAAACATTAAAGAGATGATAACAGTATCTTAAACTGTTCAACCAGACGCTCTCTCTCTCTCTTTCTCTCTCTCTCTCTCTCTCTCTCTCTCTCTCTCTCTCTCTCTCTTTTAATGCGTTGTATAGAAGAAACGTCTGGTTGAAGAGGCTTGTTCATAATATCTATGCAGTTATGTTCAGCTAAACGTTTATATCATATAACCGACCACCTTTTGGTGACCGGTAACAAATTCAAATGCGTTAACCTTTACAAATATATTTTGCATATGATTTGCATGCCAAAGATTGTTGATACTTTTTCAAGAGATGCATTTAAAATTTTGAATACTGTCTTACAAGATTATTCTACTGCTGAAAGAGATTTCAGCTTTTCAAAACTATACTATTTATATTCCCACAACCGTTTGCAAAACTCGTCTGATTTTTTTATCAGTTCCATAATATTATTGCTCAAACTCGCGTCAAAATTTAAAGTTGTAAATACAATTTCAGGAAACAAACGATAAAAAGTAGAAATTCTTAACTAAAATTGTATCAGCTGACCTTATTATACATTGTTTGATGTGTTCATAGATGATATCATTAATTGCTACATTAAACTTATGGTTTTGTATATACATGTACAACTACTTAATGAACATCACATCACGTCGCCTCAATTATGATCATGCAAGATATACACGAATAAAGCAATAATTTGGGGGGTTTTCCCATTTCGCCTTAACTGTAATAGTTGGTATTCCCATTTTTCCTTGGAAGGCTATAAGGTATTTTTTTTAAAATTAGATTCTCAATGCTTTGTGTACTCATTTTATTCACAAATATTTGAATATACATGCATTTAACATTGCTGACCTTGCTTTTTAACAAAACCAAAATTGTTGATTCCTCTGTTTATAGATTTTATGTATCATATTCACGATTTTGCATACCCGGAGATTAAACAGCCAGGATTCCAATGATAAAACAGGACTCCAAGATAATTTCAAAGATGAATTGGTAGAAAGTATGCAGCTCAGTTCCTGTAAAAATGTATTACATAAAATTCTAAAGTAAGAACTTCAAATTAAAGATAAATCTTTATATAAAGTAGAATATAATTTTTGTTAAAAATGATTGGTCAATCTTACTTTTATCTTTTTCAGATGGATTTTTTCAAAGGGTGTATTCATAATTTTAATTATATTACTGGTAAGTTATCATATATTTCTTAATCTATTATTTTTGCTATGGCTTGCACAATCTTTGTATCTGAGTCAAACCAAAATCATAATACAATATTAAACATTTCATAACTAATTCTCTTTTTGAAAAGCTATGGGGGCTTCCTAAAATTAATTTTACGGCAATTTTCTCAGCAAAAATTTTGATTTGACAGTTAGTTTAATAATAAAAAAGATAAAATTCTATTACATATGTCAGCGGCCCTTATTAACGCAATGAATTATTGAAAGTTTCCAGGATTTTGATAATGAATATAAATGAAACATCCTTATAATGCACAAAGCATAAATCGTGTTTTAATGCCATAACTGATGCATTGTCGATTTAATAGCGAGGTTCGCTCTGGTTTGTGACATTCCCCTTTCAAGGAAAAAACAATCTGGGTTATTCAAAGAACAACGAAATATATGCATATGCAAATTCAAACCAAACAAGACTTGTTTACATATCACGTGACATTGTTTTTCGCAAGTTTCTTGCAAATATAGGTAAAACTAAACAATTAAGAGAAATATCAGATTTAAAAAAATCAAATTACTACATGTATACTGTTTTCGCATGAAAAAATGTTAATGGCATACATATTCCCGTCGACAATGCTTATTGAAATATATACAGTATCACCTTGCCTGCATGGTTGAGACCAGTGTCACTACCAAAGGTTAAGTGAGTTTAACACCAACAACATCAGCTTTAATATTAAAGGAGAAGGTGAACTGGAAATTTTAAAAGTTACATATGAACGCAGTGGAGGAGATAGGGGTCTCCTTTCAGAAATAGATAAAAAACAAAATACACTGACCAGTTGTAAAGACGGCTCTAAAAGTAATAGTCTACGGGGATTGAATGTAAACAGTGTAACCCTACCACAGATTATGATGTATACTAGGGTTTCATTAATATATGTTGAATACCAACTTTCGTGGATTTCTGTTTAGACGATCCACGAAATTCAGTTTTCATTGTAATGCAATTTCTATTAACATTTTGTATTGACAAGATCATTGGCCACATATTTACGTGTTCTTGAAACTGCGATTTTCACTTTATCCACAAAAATTAATACCCTTAATATTAATGAAACTTAAAGTTATTTTTTTCAATTTCTTACAGCTTTTTTCGGTTGGATTTTTTATTGAAGGATTTTTTCTTCTGTACGATAAAATTTTCGACCATGAAATAATCAAGGATGTTCTCTGGAGTGCTTTGACATTTGATGGATTGTCCTTTAACCACATTCGAGAGTCCCTGTCATTCTTTATGATTTCGTCCTCTCTTGTTATTCTTTTTGTTGCCTGTATAGGATTCTTCACACTGAGAACAAACTCTAAATGTCTCCATGTGTTTGTAAGTAACTTTTATTGTGTTCTTACAATCGATTACTATAAAAGAAAATTATCTTCTTGAAAAAAGATATGTATCATATTTTTTCAACATCAAGAGAACATTCATTACAATGCACCATTTTTTCTTAAATGATTTCCAATATACAAAATAATGAGACGTAAACAAATTGCTAATCAACAAATGCTTCGATCTTTTGATAGAAAGTCATAGTAAACTGTCTACGTATTGTTTGAACAACCCTCGTATGAAATATTTTTAAACATTCAATCCAAGATTATTTGAAATAACAGTGTGAACAATTGATTTTGAAGTAGAATTTCAAACAATACATTATCATGTATGAAGTTCTGGGTATTTTTTATTTCAGCAAATAATTTTAACTGCCATTTGTTGCTTATTGGTGGTAGTTGGTACTGGTTTGTGGGGGAAAGCTAAAGATTCGGTGAGTAATACGGTTAAACTTTCGTGATAATGCCTAGATTTACACTTATTTTCATGTTATTTGCATTTTGTATTATCAATAATATTTGATATTTTAAAAATGGAAATCCAACATTTCTTAACTTGAAAGTAAAATATTTTATAAATTTTCAGTTTGTGTACCGGTATTTCTTTTAGAAATATTGTGTAGTAGAAAACAGTCTTTATGAAACCATTATAATTTTCGTCATCATATATATTTTTCATAGATCAGCTACAAATTGGAGTACGAAATGTCCGTGTTTCTACAAAGATTTGGATATCATGCAGACCTCTCTTATTTATTTACAATTTCAGCTTATGGGGCTTGGAGTCACTTATTTGCAGTGGTAATAATCATATATCTTACTCTTTATTCTAACTGTTAAACACGAAACATTATTTACATGTAGATAGATAGATAGATAGATAGATAGATAGATAGATAGATAGATAGATAGATAGAGAAGGGGATAGAAATAAACAAAACTGTGTATCATTAACCAAAATGTTTTTTTATAGATGTAAATATCTTTTATTACAGGCTGAATGCTGCGGAATATATAGTTATGCGTACGGAGAACTTTCACAATATGTGTCCCCTAATCAGATCCCAATTTTCTGCTGCAAAGAAAATCCGCTAACCGAACCTTATAGTGAGACAAATGTTACTTGTACGAATTTACAGCAGTGGGATCTAAATCATGGAAGTGTAAGCATATTTTTCAAGGCATAACAACATTAGCAATCGTTTAAAAGGAGAAAATACTGTTTTATACTATAAAAGTGAATTTTTCCAATGAAATTTAAGAAACAACAAATTTAATTTATACACGTGATATAGCCCATGAATAAAAATAAGTATGACACCAAACTTTTTTCAGCATAAGGTTGTGATTTAATAACATTTTGGTAATAAAGTAGTTTAATAAGAGGTGTGTTCAGAGAACCCACGCATAAAATGTGTTGTATGTTTAGAACATTTTTGCGAGCGCTCTCGGTCATCCACCCTTCTAAAATACCTCTGGTTAGCATGTCTTTGATATGTAGAATCGATTATCTCTAAGCAGAACTATCAAAATGTGTTAATCATTTCAAATTTTAATCGGTATGAATTGAATCAAAAGCAGAAAGTAAAAATTCCTGTGTAAGCAAAATTGCCTTGATTTTATATGAAAAATTTTGATTTGATAATACTCCAGTGGTTTTTTTTTTTTACGATCGCTTTTCTTTTGCAGACCTGTAAAGATGTCGTGCTTACAAGATTAGACAAATACAGCAATGCATTCTTTGCCATGTCTGTATTAACAATTGTGTGTTTCGTAAGTTTCTTTTACATCCATAGATTTTAATTTATAAATGAATTATAATTTTGTCAAAAAGAGATCAGAGTTGAAAACTCAAGTTTGATGTTCTGTTTTAGCTTCTTTTATGTTTGTTTCGAATGAGACTGTGAAAAACAATATAAAAATATGAGCTTTGTTTGCTGCTGTTATATGATTTTTGTTTTCAATGTTTGCAGATTGCCCAGATTTTGCTGATATTACACAAACTGAGGAAAACAGAATTAATACCACTTATAAATGATAAATATGTACAAGCTTTCAAAAACCTATTCAAAATGGAAAAAGGATTAAGGTAATTAAAATAATATTTTTTTTAGCTTGATGAGGGTGTCATTCAAATATACAAATATACACTTACTTTTTTATATTTTTTTTCTGCAGAAACGTATTTGTCTTTGAAAAGAAAATGATTTTTCCATCCATCACACTGGTTAGTAAAATCTTCATTCACAAGTTATCTTTTTCTAATAGCATTTAAGGTACCTCACTACGCCCAGACTTATACTTTTCAAGACACTATGTCACAAGATGGCGATTTAAATGTTTTGTTAAACTGTTTATATCGTTCGATTCGGTTGTATATCGTCGTAGCTCAGTGGTTAAAGTATAGTGCTTCTGAACCACAGTTCATGAGTTCGAATCCGCGTGGAGTTTTTGTTTCATATGTTTACTGAATTAAATTTTCGAAAATGTAATTTTTCATCAAAGTTGCTTCTTATCCATTATGATATCTATCATAATCAAGTAATTCTCTGCTGATTTGAGAAAATATTTCAAGGTGAAGTGAACCACCTTATTTTATAGTACTTGCCGTGAAAAATTATTTATTGAAGTTTTAAAGATTATGTTTCATGTGTTATTTTTAACGGATATTGATTCTTACCTTTTTTCCATTGACGCCAATATTTTATTTTTTTAAACATAGCGCTACTTTAAAGCTCAAATCATTCAGATAGAAAATCTCAAACAGTTCAAATTAATTATTTAGATAGAAAATTTCAAACAAACTCACTTTAATAGATTCACACCAAGAAAACTACTTGACTTTTAATTCTTATAATTTGTACTTCTTACTTTGCAGTGTTCGAAAATCGTCTTCCTTATAAAGAATCGTCAAACGTTTTGATATATTTAGGGTTTATTCATATCTAAATTCTTATTTTTCAACTAATAGTTTCTATCTTTTCATGCAATAAAAGAATAAATTGGCACTTTCATTTTGTTGTATTTTTTATTACACTTAAAATTTTAATTTTTCTTGAAGTTATCTGCATTGGCAATGCTGATTCTTGGAATTGTCATGAAGCATGATGACAAGATGACTGGTGAAAACGTGTACAATGTGTATGCGCTTCTGTACTTTAAAGGCGTTAACTTTACGGATATTGTTGAGGCAATGTACCTGATATTTATTGTTGTCGGTACATTGTCTGCGATCCTAAGCTTGGTCAAATTATCGCATGTATTCAAAAGTCTTCAATCTAAATGGAAAAATAAATGGGTAAGTATCGTGTTTTTTGTAATCCACAAATTGTATTCTTATTGAAATGTATTAATTATAAAAGATTTAACGTATTTTTCTTGTTGTTTTTAGTATATTGGATGCTTATTGATTCTGATAATCACAAAACTAATTTGCATTTCTCTGATGATACCGATCCGCATTGATGTGAGTATTATTTTCATACAAAGTTACAATATGACAGTGAGCAGTTATTTTATTGTTGACATTCGAAAAAAAAATTGTTTAAGAAGGAATAAAACTGTTTACTGTCTTTACGTAAAGTTAAGGAAACCGGATGGTCATCAAATTAACCGTGTAGCCTACCTTACAATTTTAACCATTATTTTTAAGTAAAGAAAGATTTTTAAATATTCAGCCTCAAAGTTTAAATATACTCTAATTTTTTGTACATTATTAATCAGCAATAAATATCGTCTAAAGTACGACCACCCATTAATTTTAATCGATTAAATTCTTTGTGTAATATTTTTCTTTTTTCTCCCAGATTGATGCAAATGCACCGTATCAACTTACAAACATGGATAGGCAATATCGGAATAATCAAAATTGGGAATTACCAGGATTTCTAAATAGGTTCTACTTCACGGTGAGTGTTTATCTGATTAAAAAGACATGTTTTTAAACGACATTATAGATATTGTAGGTCTTTGACTCGAATTTGAATTCCCCCTTTTTATTTGCACGAATTTTAAATTGTTTAAGATACTAAATGTGTTTTAATATGTACTCGTTTCAATGAAATTTTACTTCCTCTTCTATGAAATTCGTGCTTTGTATCTAGTTTGATTGCTGTGGAGCAGATGGTCCATATGAATTCAGTTATCTAGAAGGCACTGATGGGTACTCGGGTAGAACTGGAGCTCAGCCATACGTGTGTTGTTATGGAGGTTCTCATCTTGATGAAAGAAGTTTGCTGTCTAGTATTAATTGTGAAAAGAAGGTAGATTTTAACGAGAAAGGTTTTCCGGATTTATAAACATATAAGATATTCATCTAGAATATAATTCGCCTGAACTTATTATTTGATTATTTGAAACAATCATTGTTCTTCTAAACAATTACATAAAGAAATCATTAAAAACATTTTTATCACATTATTATACTAGTGTGTACATGTATAACGTATAAATAAAAAAACTATTTCGACAATGGGAGCAACAGCCTATAAAAATAAATTTGAAGCTTTGATTACATTTTATTAATTAATTGATTATGATCATTGCATTATTTTGCAGGAAATGATTTTGTATCAAATGTTAACATTTATGTTATTTGAATAACAAGATGATATCCCGCGCGAGCGCGGAAAATAACACTTTGTTATTTAATGGGCTTTGTATTTTTGTACACATTTTTTGTATATATTGTGCCCAATTTTTTTCAGAATCGTTTTCTTAAACTGTATTTTTGCAATATTTATTATATTTAAAATGTCAACACTCAATCGCATATGCAAGTAAATACTCAAGAATTCTTTTTTTTAAATCGGGGGAGAAGATTTAGTGCGTTGTATCTCTTGTCTAAAATTTATTCTTTAGGGAAAGTTTCACTAAAAATTTTAACATAGTGCATTATAATGCCTATATAATTGATTTGTCAACACAACCTGTTCATACTTCACAAATTAATATAAAATACTACTAAAATGTATGTTATTTAAAAACGCGAGGACAATTAGGCATATTTATTTGTTTTTTAAACCAATTTAAGATATCTGTCCGATGTATGATGAGCTCGCCGTGCACTTTTTGCCTTTAGCGAAACCGCATTATTTGTTACCCCTTTCTTGAAAGCTCTTCCATCAAAACTAAAATTGCGCATTTAAGAAACAAGTTGGCTCAATATAATTTTTCAAACATTGTTAAATCTTAATTTCTGTGTATACTCTGAATAAATATCCACTAAATGTATTCACATTGAGGTATAATAAGTTTTAATAAATGAACTTCATTTTATCACAGTCATGTACGCCAGAGTTTCTCGACAGTTTTGACAGTTACAGCGACGCTTTCTTAGCCATATTCTCCATCACTGCAGTCCTTGAGGTGTGTAAGATAAAAATCTATGACATAATATGCAATTATAAAATAATTTAAACAAAAAATGCAGCATATATTTATCTATCATTTATTTCACCAATGCATATTTTTTTTCAGATCGTCTGTTTTGTGATAGAAGCAAAAAGCATCGCGTCTGATCTTAAATCAAAATTTAAGCAACAGTTTGTTCTAAGGTAAAACACAACGTGTATCATATATGATAGATATGTCAATATTAAATGATGTGTCATATTTTTATTATGAATAACATATAGTTTCTTATTATTCAGTTCCAATGAACACAGAAAAAAAATTAGAATAGGAATTATAGCATCAGGGGTGATTATGGTAAGTCTTGTTAAATAATATTCTTTTAGTTTCTGATAATTTGGATTCATGTTAAAAGTATTGAATCACGAACGAAATGACAAACTAAATCTTTCAATTTGTCAGCTTGTCGCCGTTGGTCTCATTGCGGAGGGAGCAGCACTTCGATATGACGCCGTGTTCTCTCACAAGCAGATTGACCTTATTTTCAGCGCCATGTCCATGGTTCATCAATCATTTAGTACAAACCTTCTTATCTGGAGATGGTTGATGGTAGTCAGTGGAATTCTTCTCGTATTGGGATCCTTCAGCACTATGCTCCTTATCCGGCGAAAATCTAAATTTTTGCATTTGTTGGTAAGCACCTACTGATTCAGTTGATTGAAAAGCTGCTTAAATCAGTTAAATATCTAAATTAAAAAATAAAATTCAAACTTGTGAAAAATAAAGTGAGTTTGTTTCATTTCGATATGATATTTTCATAGCTACTTTTCTCAATAAGTTAAATTTGCATTTTATAACGCTTCATGATATTTACTGGATTAAAAAATCTCGGAAGAAAATAATTTTACATGAAATTTATTTAATCTCTACAGAAAATATATTTACTTGAAACTATATTTAGAAATCTATTAACATACCATATTCATTTTTGTAGGCACTTGTTTTTCACATTTTCTGTGTAACATTATTAGTATCCGCGGTGGGATGGTGGATAGCCGTTTATGTAGAGGTAAACATATATTATTCTCATTGAAATTTCTGAATAAAAAGTTCTTAATATTGGAAATAATCGTACAAAGATGCTTTTAAATTATTTCATTTAAAACGTTTTTTCCTTGTAGGGATTTCCAGATGTATGGTCCTTTTATTACCCATTCAACATTTATTCTTACTTGGTATCTGGTTATGGCTTTACAATCAACGATGCATGGAATAGTCTTTTTGTAACGGTAAGTGTTGTAAAAGTGTAATGATAATTGAAGAACTACAAAGTAAAATCATTTAAAAAAATATTGTTTATTTTTTCCCTTGCAGCTAGAGTGTTGTGGATATCACTCAGGAATATATTTTGATTTCTGGAACACATATTTCCAAACTTCGTCTGGGTATTCCACACCATCGATATTTTGCTGTCATTCAAACCCACTTACAAAGACCTATAACTATAACACAGGCTGTACGTCAGATACTTCATCACGCTACACTGAGGTAAACATTGTCTTCGATATATGATTGGTTGACTCTATTACATGTATGAATTAACTTAAGCTGTATATCTTGAATTGTATTTGTAGGCCTGTCGAGACAAACTGTCACAACGACTTCTAAACTACAGTATATTCTTTTACGTCATGATGTCAGTGTGTCTGATACTAGAGGTAACATGTAATTTTAGTTTCATTTCAATTTCTAGTGTCTCTAAAAGGACTTAATAAAGTTTGGAATATATTTTTGTTGGGTTTTTTTTCTTCTAGGTTCTTATGATTGTGTTACTGGGGATTCTTCTTAAGTACGACGAACCTTTCTCAACTGACAATATTCTTAAAAATATGTGTGTGCAACAAAGGTAATAAAATGAATTTTGGATACATTTTTACGTTGTATAAAAATTGTAATATCCTCATTAAAGTAGATAAAATGTAACGACTTTTGATAAACAACATTTTATTGTTTTGGCTTTAATTTTCTTCTGTTGTTGTGCATTCTGCATTATTCGTATTTATTCAAATATCTGTTGTTCTTCCCTATAATTACCATGCAAGATTATCTTCAACAAATTTTGTGGGTAGCATCTAAGGAGAGAAAAAGGGACAAGTAGTTTTGAAATGTTGAGCGTATGTAATTTAAAAGATATACAATACTTCTTTTTTAACCATTCTTGTCTTCTACTGGACACTTAACAGATAATAATATAAAAAGCACAAATATATGATGATCAAGTAGAGGAGGCCTCTACTTAACCTTTGAAATGCTTAGATTCAGGGTTAGGGGCTCTGATGTGAGTGTAGGCTCTATATGAGCTCTATTTTTTTCACAATATAAATATGCTATACGTTCAAAAATCATTTGCTCTTCCCTGCTGCTCACTAGCTCATTGGCTGCATATAATTAAAAAGACCAATTTGATGTCATCCATATACTGTATACAGGGTTATATTCGCCATGTGTAAAAATCGCAATTCTACACTTCCAAACAGTTTGTGGTTCAGGTGTTCGGGAAAAGAAATTCTATTGGCCATATAGAGAATATGCGGTGGTAATTTTTTATTTAGTAATCAAACTGATTGATTTTTTTAGATTGAGCAATTGAGGAATATAATGAATTGTGAAATTCATTACCCATGAACATGGGTGAGGGGTTTCGGTTTGCTGGTTTTGATTACACAATGTGCAAATGTGCATATTACCAGGAATTTTGATTCCAATATTTTTTTTTTAGGAATTTCGACCCTTTTGAACTTTAAATTAAAATCTTCATAGCTGCCTTAGAAAAGATAATTGTTATGTATATTTGCAGGAAGTTGTTTGCATGTTATTTCCTTTTTTATTATTTTGTGCATTAATGCATACCCTGCCATTCGTTATGTGTATCATTGTCAAGTAATAGGGGAGCATGGGGTATGTGAGCTTGCTCACTTTTTCTTTCATTCTTAATAATGTAATTGATGGGTCATTTGAAGAGATGGATTATAATATGAATTATAGAGATCTTTCTGAATTTATTTAAATGACAGAAATCATATTTTAATAACCTTTCTTAGACTTCTTGTTTACAATTGCTTATGGAAAAGGAGTCATGTATCTGTGACTATGTCTCCCTGATCTGTTCTTAGGGGTTTTCTTTATTCAAATTTCAATACATATATTTAGGTCAATGTTTCTTCAAATTCATCGATTATATTCTTAAATGCTCTCAAACTCCATTGATACTCATTTCTACATGAATTAATAAATATTATTTGATTACAGCTGTTTTGTTTAGGTATATTATAAATATGCTAATAGATACGTTTTGAAAGAGCACAAACACCGATTAATTTTAAGCATAACATTTTCAAAGTTTTAAGATGTTTGTAGCGTCAGTTTATACATATATAGTGCATTTTTCCCACAGAAAAAAGAAAAAAGGTGATTCTAATAAGGAGACTGAAAAAAGTATAATTCAACAAAAAGAGGAAAAGCTAACAGAAGACAAAAAACATTCTAAACAGAAAAGAGACATAAATAGCAGGATTAGAGAAAATAAAGTGAGGCCCATGGATACAGAACCCGAGAGTCAAGTAAAAGTTGAGAACAACGGCAAAGACAGAATCAGTCCAACTCAACAAAAAAACGAATGTTTAGCAGATCGTTCGGAGCATTCTGCACGAACAACCAATGCTACAAATAGGAAAAAGAACAAAATCAGTTCGTTGTCACCTCATCCTCGGGATATTCACGAAAGGCCTACATATTCTGAAGGTGAGGAAGAAGTCACCAACAATGATAAAGAAAGAAGTCTCAATAAACAGCAAAACAAAGATGAAAGTCAAAAGAATTTAGAATCCACAGGAGAAAACCAAATTAAATGGAACAATGACAACGACAGAGGAAAAAGCCGTCCAGTTCAGCAGAAAGACGAAAACTTAGTAGATGGTTTGGAGTATTCTATATTCACAGACGAAAACAGTGTGATCGGGGCCAATGAGAACAAAAACAATCCGTTGTCTTCCGAGGGTAAGAAAGAACTCACTAACAATACAGAAGAAAAAAGTCTCGATGAACAGCAAAGAAGGGACAACCTTGAAAGTCACGAGAATTTTGAATCAACCGGAGAAAATCGTATTAAAACAAACAAGATCAACGACAAAGGAAACATCAGTCCTGTCCTACAGAAAGATGAAAGCTTGGTAGGTGGTTTTGACTATTCTACATCCACAGACGAAAACAATGTGATCTGGACGAGTGAAAACAATTCGTTGTCTTCCGAGGGTAAGAAAGAACTAACTAGCAATACAGAGGAAAGTAGTCTCAATAAACAACAAAACGAGGACGACGTTGAAAATCATGCGAATTTTGAATTAACCGAAGAAAATCGTATTCAAACAAACAAGAACAACGACACAGGAAACATCAGTCCAGTCCAACAGAAAGACGAAACTGTAGTAGATGATTTGGAGTATTCCACATCCACAGACGAAAACAGTGTAATAAGGACGAGTCAAAACAATTTGTTGTCTTCCGAAGGTAATAAAGAACTAATTAACAATACAGAGGAAAATAGTCTCATTAAACAGCAGAACGAGGACAAGGTTGAAAATCATGCGAATTTTGAATCAATTGGAGAAAATGTTGTTAAATCCAACGAGAACACCGACAATGAAAACATCAGTCCAGTCGAACAGAAAGACGAGGCTTAGTAGATGGTGCGGAGTATTCCACATCCACAGACGAAAACAATGAGATTAAGACGAGTGAGAACAAAAACAATTTGTTTTCAAGTGTTCATCGGAATTATAACGAAATGTCAACAACATATTCTGAAGGCAAGGAGGAAATCCACGAATATACAAAAAATAAGTCTTTTAGAACAGCAGAACGGAAACAAAGATGATGATTTGGAATATTCATATAAAACTGAAAAAATACTATTATTTATCAATTAAAAATATTTAATTATCCCCAGATCATTTATTTGTCAAAAAATTGGTTCTGAAAATAGCAATACGGAAACTTTGAGTAAGCGATGTTGCTTTGTATCACATATCTTTATATGATATAAAGGAATGTTCCATATATTGTAAAGGCATTAAATATACTTATTACATGCTGCACCACATAACATAATTGATGTTTTTCATTTAAATTCGTATTTTAGTTAAGACTTTATTGTTAACATATTTTTTTTTGTTTAACAAGAAAGTATAATTAAACAATTAAAAGTCTTAACAATTTTTTTTGAAAAGTATTTTTAATTCTAGTATACCCGAAGCTTAACTCAACAATAAGGGTCAATGTGCTTCTTTCGGTGATATGAAGATTTTACCATGGCCTTATTCCATTAATATTGCAAATCAGAGATAAATTGCTTTATTTTGTTTAAAATGAATTTTAGATCGAAACAAAAACTTTTTCTACTTAAAAAGTGAATTAAAGGATTTAACTGTCAATACAATTTTCTTTAAGTCTCAAATTTTAATGTCGATTTTAACAGGCTGGTAAGACAAAAAAATCTGAAAAATTCATAGTGTGAAATCATAATTATAGGTCAATTATGAAAACAACTAGATATGAAATAAGTTGATTTGAACAAAAAGTAAAGTATTTCTCTTTTGTTCTTGATACTAAGAAAAATTGGCTGTTTTAGCTAAACTGAACAAAGGAAGACTATACGGAAGGACATGCGATATTTGCGAATATAAATCTTTTAAAAGAACATAGTTTTTCTTTCAATTGCAGAAATTGTCATTATTCATACTGCAACTTTACGTAATTGCGTTAAATAAAAGTATGTTGTTAACAAGAACGAAAACGCTTTTATAGGCGGGGGTCATCACGATTCTTGATTCTCCATACGATAATGAGGACACCTACTTTTATACTGACTTTATACATTGTCAGCGCATGTTTGTCCATTTTCTCCGTTTAATAGTAGTTGTATATTTGCATTATCTAAGTTATGTCAATGCGAGATAATTAGACAAACTTAACTTGCGCTCATGGTTTAAATCAGAAAAAAACTTGCTTCTTCTACTTTTGCTTTCTCTGTTGTACATGTAACCAAGGTTTAATACATGTTGAATATGATAATTCGGTAACTTTGTGAATACAAAATTCTATCACGTGACGTGTAAAGTAGCATATTATGTGCTAGATAGGACAATGTTTTAGAACACGTTAAGTTGTCAAGCATTGATTTAAAGTCTTTTGTACTTACATGGGCGTGGTATTATTGTTGAAAACATAGAAAATACATGTAGTACACTTGTACCATATAGAATAAAAATTCCTATTGTAAAAGAGTGATCATATAATTTTTAGCCGGGCTCCGCTGAAAGCAGAGTCCTGGCTATAGGCAGGCAAATCGCCAATGTTACTTTAAATAGCACAAATTCAAAAGTAAACAAAAAACCGAACAGCGTCAAAGTTAAGCTTCCGCTATACCAAATAGTTACACAAAGAGCCATGTTTTGTCAAAAGTGTTGGCATTTTGTTTCTTTTTTTTTTAAATTGTTTTGTTAAATTTCGAATAAATTGTCTATCTTTTTTAGTTTTCTTATTAATAACGTGTTTTTAAAACATTTTGGACACATACAATGCGCATGAATTTCCATGAACTACTTTGCTGCGCGATGAAGAAATGGGATTGAATATATAATGCTTGTTGCAAAATTCAAGGCAGCAACTGTTGAACTTTTTAACTTCTACTGGACAGACATATTTTTGTTAATGGTCGCTTACAAAATTTGGCTGCTCTCTGACGCTTTGCCGACATTAAAAGCATGAGAGAGAGAGAGAGAGAGAGAGAGAGAGAGAGAGAGATTGAGAGAGATTTTCAGTCTTTACTACACAATATGCATAAAGACACACCAAAAGAGCCCGGCTTTCAGTTCTTCAGTACTTTGATTTATGTATGGAATTGCCCCCCACTTTTTCTCGCAGCAATTTTTAAAAATTTACATATAGAAAATTGAATTATCATGGAGTTGCCACCCCCCCCCCCTCCACACTTTTTGGGAGTATGTAAAAAAATGATATGAAAATAAGGAAAGGAGGAGTGAAATTGAAGTTGTATACTACGCCACCACACCTGGAGTACCCCTAAGAAAATTCTTTGATATCATTAGATTGCCATGAAGACGGATTTGAAAGAAATGTTGACTTGTGAGATAAACTGCAAATTGCACTTATTAGACCCTGATTCCCTTTGTGTTTGTTTTTATATGAATAAGTGACAACAACAAATGTAAAATATGACAATTCTACTGAAAATTATTGCAAGACAGCATAAAAATCTAAGAAGTCAGTATACTCGTCTGAATAGTTATGGCAGAACTATTCGACTATTGAATTATCTAAACCAATGAATACATTATTTTTAACCGTCGAGTTCGTCAATAGCGGCCGTCATTGACTCAGCTAATATTTGCAGGTTTCTCTGTCTATTGAATAATCTTTTTAAAAGTATTTTCTCATGTATTATTCAATAGATAGACCAAAAAAATTAAACCGAACAAACACACAGAAAAAAAACGCAGTAACTGCAAAGTCAGACAGTTTAAGAACCAGTTTGATTCAGATATTGCTGCAGACGATTGTAGGATTAGGATTCATTTTTATACAAAGCAAGATTCTTAAGGTAAGGTAAAGCAAATAAAATTAAAACAATTGAAAAATGAATTATAAAGTGTCACTACGGTGTACTTTTGAATATTCCAAAACAAATTGACACTTGATCTTTATAAGATTACGTTTTAAGAAGAAATAGTTTTAATTTCCGTTCTAAATTCAATTTGTATAAAGATGTTTTTCATCGACTGGTATTAATAAAAACACATTGTGACATAATATTAGAACCGTTGACTTTCTAGTCCTTTCAAACTCTTTAGATGTATATCGACCATAATCATATCAATACCAACCAGTTCCATTCGTTTTTTAAAACCAGGAAGACGTTTACATTACCTACAGACAATTCACACAATTAAATGACATCATTTTTATTCATTCTTTAATTTTGAAGTCACAATGTAGTATATTTCAAATATTTATTGCTTAAAAATTGATCGCTGAACATTGTACTGGGTTTCACTTAGAGTTTTCTTCGGTTTCAAAAATCCCCAAAACTAAATCTATTTTTAGTCGTTTAAGTGGATCTTTATTCCTTTTTTGCAACATTCACTGTCGTCTCTCTGCTCTAATATATATATATATATATATATATATATATATATATATATATATATATATATATATATATATATATATATATATATATATATAAATTGATCTATTACTTTGTTTGAATATGTTAATGTTGATGATCAGGTAACAAATTACACAATTTGCATATAAGAAGTCGTAACAGATTTATAAACTGTATATAATTAATATCTTAAAGAACTCGTGTTCGAATCAATTCTGAAATCTTTAGACGTTGATAACAAAATCTTTCGATATATCTTGATTCGTTTGGATATAATGATCATTAAGTAAAAGGATGTTAAAATATGCGTCAGTTTGTGAGATTCTAACTTCTGTCAAAACTTTGACATTGTTCAAACTGTCCAACCTTCTTAAAATCATATTGGAATGTGTATAATAATAGAAAAATGTACTATTTAAAAAGCGATAAAAAATAATGGGAATTTCGCCCCTTCTCTAAGATGAAATAAAGCTAGTTGACGTTAGAAAGGGGTTGATAAATAACAAATGCAACCAAAGATTATCAATGAGTAATTATGTCAATATCGTTATGCTTTTATTCATAGGGAACATATTGCAAAAATATTGCTACCGAATGAACTTTGCGGGCGCTGGATTTTTATGGTACATGTAGGTCACCTTACTTTGAATCTAGATATAGACAGATTGAAATAAATTTAAAACAAAGAACAGTAATTACTTTATTTTAATTGCAATTTGTATTGGTATTTGATATTGTTGTTAGAGGGCTGCTACATGATCTATATTATTTTAAGCAATGCGTTATGATCTTATATTTTTGGTTACTCTCTATCAAACATATGTTTTGAGTTTGGAGAATATGTTGGTCAATTCAAAGTACACGAATCCCTTAACTAACACGTATTATATATAATATTTGTGATCGGCTTCGGTCAGTCACAGTTGTGTCCATATGAGGCATCGGGCAAGTTATAATATTTGCGCAGGCATTGTGCCCTTCACTACTTTATTTAATATGCAATGACAGCTTCATGTAAATATTATAAATGTAGATTTCTAAATAAGTTATTCTAATGAGTTTGTCATGAGAGTAAAACATTTATACAGTTTTATACATAATGATTCAAATCACTTTTTTCTCTGCGTAAGAATATTAATCGAAAGTACAATTTGCCTACTAGAAATAAAAATTATTCACGCCTTGCTATTTCGGAAATTAACTAATCGGTTCGATATATCTTATTTATCATATATATTGCATGCACCGTAATACTTTCGCATTACATTAACAGAGCTGACCAATGATATTACTTACCAATCATTCCTTTGAAAGAAATACTTGTTTGAGTTTACGTTCCTTTATTTAGGTCGAATTTCGTTGATATTTGTAGATTGCTAGTTTAGAAAAACCTTTCGTACAATTACCTGTATGATAAATATATTAATACTATTATTCATAATTCGTTGTCGTTGTGGATTTCAATTCATGGATGATACGACACACGAAATCCATAAAGATTGAGCATACACATTCCAATGATTCCACAAATGTCAGAACAATCAAGAGCTATATTCAGACTGGGATGAGGTACCATCAGAACCCCTTTACCCCCGTGAAATTCATTTGGTAACAGTATTTTCACAATATGCTCCCAAGAAACTTAAACATATTTATGTATATATACCGATAATATATACTTTTCCATTGTTTTATGCCAATATTATCACTCTCGATATGACTAAAATTCATTTTTAAGTTATTATTTATAACCCAATGTTATGTTCAGATAGCAAGAAAACTTAATTTTTATAGTAACGGGATTTAAATGAAGTAAACTGTAAACTTACCCCAATACAATGCAAAATATCTGAATGAATATAACGACTTTTAACTAATTTTAATTACTGTCTTTAAGTAAAAAAGACGATAAAAATGTCACAGTGTATAAGTTAAACAAGTGAAGGTGCAAAACGCTTTCGTAGATAATTAAAACATAAAGAACATCAACCTTTATCGCGCATTTTATATCATATTCTATCTATCATTTTATACTCATTGCATTATATTCTGCTTGGTTACTGTTTATGATTATTTATTTCCCTTAAGTTTATAGAAAAAAATGTAAGCTTGACTTTATTAATCAAGATGTTTGTCAGCGTCCGTGAAGACGTATTAAAATTTACAAAACCAAGTATTTTTTAAAAATTAATTTAAGAAAGATGAGTTGAGTTACAACAATAGAAAAAATAAAGCAGTAATGCAAATACAAGGCAATTAATTTTTATACATATATTTCTTTTTTCAAGACTTGAACTTTTGAGGTCAGTTCAAGCCTAATTAAGCATTGAATCATTATGTTTTGAAAGATGCGGTCTCATAACTGCAACGGTGTGTGCATACAAATTGAATAACGCGCGCTAGCGCTTGATGAAAATTTGTTTCCACACACCGTATATTTACGTTTTTTAACATTTATTCTCTTTCAGAAAACATGATTTATTTTTTAAAAATCTCTGCCTTATTCAACGAGTAATGTGCAATTAACGGAAGAGCTAATAGATCAGCCGAATCATGCTAAGAAAAACAGTGCACAGAGATTTGATAACTTTTTAGAGAATTTTATTTTTCATTCTGTAATTTGATGAATTTACTTTTGGTATAGTAAAAAATTAATCATTTGAATTCATTTTACTGTTAAAATATGTTTACATCAATGAAATATTAATCAGCGTACAAATGTAAGTATAATATCAGGTCGTGATCTGGCTTTAGGTCGCGAGAAGAGTCAGTCTTGTTTTTCGAGAAATACTAAAGGAAGAATGTATTCATACGCACCAGATTTGGTGATTGTGTCTTCCGTGTTATGCGTAAATATCACTTAAATAATTCAATGCAGTTTGATAGGGGAAAGAAAGTATATGTAGATTTTATACCATTAACACGACAGGGATATTTTTTTACCTGCATTTACACTACCTGTTACGAGAATGCTATTGTTTTTATTGTTTAAATTACAAAAATACATATCTTGTTTTTAATCGTAGGATTTTAAACGACGTCTTGTTATTTAAACCATTGTCGTTTGAGCTGCTCCTACACCTGGTTGGATGTTTGCAGTTATACAGGTATCATTGTGGTAAGATTAAGCAATCGGTCTTTATTTTTAACCAGCATAATTGCTATTGAATCGTTCACTTAAAAGATAATTTTCTCATATTTTAACAACTTGAGTTTCTGTTGTTTAAAATAATTGCAAGTTTTATCTGAAGTATCATTATCTGATAATTAATACCTGAGTGAGAGTCTGTCCGAATGAAAAGACCACTCACGCTTTGGTAGGCTTTTGGTCAGAATGGGATTCTTTTAAATAAATAACAAATCTTTATTGTAATACATATGCTCTTAAGACTGAATATCCATACGTTTACACAGTGTTCTGTGTACAAGTGTGCTTTAAACTCAACTTACATGCATAAATATTTTGTAGATTCTTAATGCATTTTCCACACCCAGAGACCTGTTTGTTACTTGCCAATGAATATTTCTTTTCACTCAACCTAAAACTGTTTGTTATTCAAAGGACAAAATTAAAAGCTTGAACGGTGTGATTTGATTTATACACCTTTTATAGTTGTTGATGAAAGCGTTTACATTAATAATGGAGTAAACCTGAAACCATATTGCGTTGACTTTTTAAGTCATGATGGATCCGTAAACCATCTTCAATAAGGAGCTCGGTGTTCAACAAATTACCTTTCAAACTTTAAATTACGAATATGATATACAGCCATGGCTACCAGTTTATCATTTTCAAATAGTAAATATCCATATATTTAAGGTTTAAATTTTAAATAGATCTTCATTTGGCAAAGAGTAAGAACTTTTTTTTAATTATAGTCCGGTGTTTTTATACTAATATTAATACTCATACAATTAATTTAAACAATCTGATATCCTTTATACATTTTATTATTTACAAATGTAAAATGAAATGCAGATCTGATGATGAGATTAGGTCGGTAAGATACCTTATAAAAAAGATAAATATAATCTTACTCTACAAAATGATATTCTGAAATGTGCCAAGAAATTGAGATCTTATGATAATTTATTTACTAACTTAGGAAATTATTTGTTATTAGAATATTTGGCTCTGAATTTATGATGACCTTAATTTGATTCTTCTTTCAATTAACAAGAAAAAACCTCCAGTTCTTTATATGATAGAGATCTGTATACTCAAAAATGGCCGTGACCTTCCAGATCTCTTAACTCGTGGAATATATGTCAATGGAGGACTTGTTCCAATACTGAAATAGAGACACACTGACGTCACTTAGCTGTGTTTGAATGATAAGGATACAATTTCAAGATTACACATCTTAATTTGTTAAATTGTCTGTGAATCAATCAATTGGATTCACAAATTTATATCGTTTATTTTCACAGCATTTTAACAATTGATTTGCCAAATTAATTAAATTACAAACATGATAACATTATATCGTGTTGTTTATAGATAGTGGGGGTTTAAATATTTCGAACAGGAAGTTATTTGCACTTCTGGCAGGTTTGCATTCGTCATGTAGGTACATTCTAATTAAAAGTCTGAAAGAAGACTATGATATTTTGTTACGTCTACCTTGTTCTAGCCGAGAATATGGACATTTAAAATCATTTCCTGTGTTTCAAAAAAAAGACATTATTTTGCAAAAGTGGATTAAATTAAATTGTTATACTTTCATGTTAAATACTGAAATCTGATTGGTTAAGACGCAGTTAATAATATTTACTATTACCCTCAGCGTTAGCAACGCACTTGGCAACGGGTAACATTAAAAAATGTTACATGCGCGAAAATTATGCGCGTACGGTTCGCTGTAGAATTCACGTTATTCCTATATAAAAGCAGTAAAATTTTCTGTAAAATTTTAAAAAGACATTCAGTATAACAAAATAAATAGTGCCTGTTTGGGAGGATAACAGTTGAAATTGACACCCCTCGAAAACCATTGTCAACCTCCGCTTCGCGTCGGTTGACCATGGTTTTCTCGGGGTGTCAATTTCAACTGTTACCCTCCCAAACAGGCACTATTTATATAATGTCATTTTTTGGCAAATTTTTCTAAAAATTTTGTGGTTTATACATGTAACACAATTTCTATTAAAAGCATGTTATTCTATACAAAAAATTTTACTTCTTTTATTTTAGAGTTAGACTATCAATATTTGTCTCATCAAAAAATCATAGTAAATTAAACATTAAGTATGTATTTTTTAAATTGAGGATTTGAAATCATTTTTACACTCGGACGTGTCTAACTGACGATTGTAACAAATTCAAGTACTAGTATTTGTTGCACTAGCCGAAAAAGATAAACGGTTTGCGATACCTAGCCTTTTCTTGCGAGAGCACAGAGAAGTTATGTCACTAAGCTTTTAGAAAAATATAATTGCTTATTTTTAAGTTAATGTTCTTTTAAGTAATTGGGAATCTTTTATAACAAATCTTTCTTCGCGAGCCAATTTTTACACAGTTGGGGCGAATACACTTCGGGTTAAAATTGTTCGGGGGCAAATACATACAGGGCAAACAAAACCACTTAGATTCGCAAAGCCAACAGTGTTATTTCTAATTTAATTGTTTATACTGTGTGGGGTTAATTCATCAATGTTAATTTAACCATGTTATAACCACTATATAAGAGCTATTAAGACATTTAGTTGTAGGCAAGAGCATGTACGAATGATCTTTATTTAGAACAGTTTGATGTTGCTAGGATACAGGTTTCAGATCCATGATTTGATTGGTTAATTTAGATATTGAATCTCGAATTTCGAATCTCGAATCTCGTATTTCGAATCTCGTATTTCGAATCTCGAATCTCGAATGATCCTTCTCGGCTTTCGTACTTTTGAATTGACTGCAGGGCATTTCTTTTCGATCCAGACCTGATAAAATACGTGTAACACTTGCCGGTTTAGAATGATTGTAGATTGTAAAAGTTTAAATTGAATTTTTGTCAAAATTTGTACATATCTTTTTATTTAACATATAATTGCTTATTTCTTTTATTTTTCTGAATTCAGTATCAGTTCGTTATACTGGTTTGGTGACCAAAATGACAAAGAAACACATAGGGTAGGTACCTTTATGATCGATTTTATAATCCCTTAACGCAAATTTAATATTCTCCATTTAATTTTTTTAAAACAATATATATGAAATTATTTATAAAATAATATATGAGACATCATTAAGCATAACGTGTTTCAATTTGTTTTTTTAACGAAAATTTTTATTGCGATTTGTAATATAATTTGAACTTTGATCCTAGCAAAGTATATTCTATCATTTAAATTATTTTGAGCATTTTCTTTGAACTTAGAACACGTATCTTGGATGTTTTTGCGCATGCACCAGGGACTTTGAAAGAAAATTTGTACTCTTTACCAGTTAATGTATTGATACTTTGCCTGATATTATGCAAGGTAAGACACATTTAAAATTTATTTCAGTTCATTTAAATTCAGTATTACCGTTCTTGGCTCATGCATTCTAGTTGTTTGTTGCCATAATCAAGAAACAAACAAAAAATGCCTATTAAGTTTTGTATTTTCGTGTACGCCCTATAATTAATAGTAGTTGTTTACAATACAAAGCAAATATAAAACAAATATTTAGTAATTTCAAAAAATACATTTTAAGAAAACCTTTTGACTACCCTAATGGTGACGATTCAAACGTTTTAAAATGTAGATATTATTGCAGTAACGATTATGTTTTTATATTTTTTTTGTTAACGTTTGTGTTTTGCAGTGCGTATCTGTAGGGTACTTTGTAATGGGTCTGGTTTGGAAGCTCCACACCGACGTTATTGATGAGAGCTGGATCAGGATTCTAAACAGGCTGTGGATCGGAAATCTTAGACTAGGGTCTACAGTCAATGGACTAGTGTTCACAGCGATATGTCTGTTTCCAGTTTATGTCATCGCTGGGACTCTCGGATTAGTGGGAGTATTTTGTAAAAAGAAGATTTGTATTGTTTTGGTATGAAAACTTGCATTGTCTCCATTAAATCTATACCAACTTTCTAAACATTGTAATTGAAATATGCCATTATCTAATTTCTGTTAATCTGGATTTGTTTCTTTTTCATAATAAGCAAAACTCGCTAATGCTGCTCAAGAATTACACGTCGTAACATTTCATAAGAATAAATAGCAAGTGAGGCAAAAGAGAAGTTTGATATGGTTTTTTATTACAGTACATGGTTTTCCTGTTGATGTTCCTAATGATAGACATAGTTTATGTATCCCTTTTTGCTGCTCTTCTCACAAATGTAAGTGTTAATGTGTTTGTTGTGGAAAATTGGAAAAAGCTCAAATTGCTGTAGCTGCTTGAAAAATTAAGAAAGTCATAAAGCTTGAAATCGGAAAAATAAAATCATTTACAAACGTATGTAATATGATGCCCTTAAAGAAATCCAAAAGTTATAAATTAAGTGATACATATAGCTATTCAAGTTATCAAAACAGTTATATCCTATATACATGTATAGTGTTACTTCTTTTGTTTGGTAGATGAAGTCTTTCTCCCTAGCATCGGATTTTCAAGGAATATATACGTCCTTTGTGCGTCTCAACCAAAATAGTCAAACTGATGTTAAGAACATCAAAGCTGATTGGCTTCAGATGTTTCAGTTGGTAAGGTTTTCTTTAAATCTCAAACTCATTTCTATC
Organism: Magallana gigas; assembly: GCF_963853765.1. Classification (NCBI taxonomy): domain Eukaryota; kingdom Metazoa; phylum Mollusca; class Bivalvia; order Ostreida; family Ostreidae; genus Magallana; species Magallana gigas. Next base: position 31,775,433 of record NC_088858.1, on the reverse strand, counting down.
AAATTTATAGCTTGCTAGTTTGTCAAAAACTGACAGATATCTTTTTATATTATTTTTAATTTCACTATCCAAGGAACATATTAAATAAACGCAACACAGTTATTTTAATATCCTTTCATTCACAAATGCTTACTAACTCGTATTCTTAATGAAAGAGGCTGCTTTTATTGAAAGACAACCCAAACCCCAATCCACACAAATAATACCCCAAGAGCAGAAAAAAACAAAAGAAAAAATAGTTTAGTTTAAAAAAAAGGAAAATGATAAGACAGTTGCAAGCACGTTAATTACCAACCAATTTGGAAAATTTTGATTTAGACTGAAAACATAAATATGATTGGGTAATGGTATCAAAAATATTTAACCAAGGTTACTACTTATCGACAAATTTATGCTTTTCAAAACATTTACAAGCAATATATTTTTCAACTTTATATTTGTTGAATAAGGATTAAATAAGAGTACCGAAAGACGTGACAATTTGCCATTTATTCAAATAATAAAACAAATATTGCTTTGAACATGAAATGATTAAATAAATAACTTTGTTATTTTAAGACAACGGAAGTTCACTTATCATAATATCAGTTATAATATTAAAACTAATTTTTGAGGCAGTAATTGGTACATGTAAATATGCAAGCTCAGGTTGCTCCATTTTGTCGATTTTTTTTCACAACTTAAGACATGTTGACCTGTCTAAACCAATTAGGTCTTATTATAGGTCATGACTATTATATGAGCTATATCTAGTATAAAAACTTAAGACTTTTTAGTGTGAAAGTTTTTATAGCAATATGTCCATAGTTTAAATAAACTAATCAGTCACAGCATAAAAACGTTTTAGGTAGTGCTCAAAGTAGTTGTACTCTTAATTAAAGAACCATTACACCATTTATGTCTTTTCTACAGGTAAAGAAATTTCCTTTTCTCTTTCTTCAATGTCTTCCATATTATATGTATATTTCTAATACATTTTCTAGAAGCCAATACTGGTCAGGTGAACTTTCTATTTCAATAGATGATAAATAAAAAGTACATGTAGTAAGAAAAGAGAGTGTTCTAAAAGTTTTCTTGGAGAAATATGAATAAGTTAAATGTTCAAAACCCTGTTAGCAATTCAGCGAGCTATTGAAAACTTTAAGCTGATATGAATTCATGTCAGTATTTTTGATCGTTCCTCAACTGTTACTGGGGTATGGGTTATATCGGTTGAAAAGTGACGGTTAGTTGCGTTCCGATGAAGGCATCCAAACTGAATGAACTAAAAGTATGCATGAACTCTACTTAGTAGTTATATCTTTTTTGGAAAAATAAATAAATAAAAGAAATTACATTATACTCTGTCCCAAGATATCCGGGATTCACATTTGGCTTAATTGCTTGATATTTATAAATACCCCTGGGTTCAAACGATGTTCATTCAAAAGTATGAACAATTTCCACGATTTCTCAGTCGAAACGCCCCTGTTAGCTTATCAGGTTTCAATACAATGCTAAAAAATGTGATGTCTACGGAGATTTTGTATTGCAGCAAGCTCGGATGATAACGTTGAAAAATTGCGCGATGTATTCCGAGTGTATTCCGAATGGAGAAAAGATGTAAGCATTCCCCATTATAAATCTCCGTAAGGAATCTGTTTTCGTTCCTGTGAATTTTTCCGAGTGAAAGATGATAATGTCTCAATGAAATTATGTTGGAAAATATCCCTTTCAACTATTTCAATTGCACTTCTTTCACAGGTATGTGTAGTTTTTATTAAAAATCGTCCAAATGTGCTGCATTAATATCTTGGGACAGACTTTAAATAGAAAATTAAAGAGGTTATTTTAGGAAAGTGCCGGTGTATCTAAATAATTAAGCAAGGAGTGCTGTCTTACTTTAAAAGCCTCAATTTCTGACAGAATGGACATTTTGAGGCCAATTACTTAAAGCATTTTGTCTCTTCATTGCTTGTGATTTTTTACGATCGTTGTGCTTCATTCCATTAACCTGGCACTATGCAGTAAGTTAACAATAAGCATTAGCCCAACAAACAGACCATTTTGAGTTTGGGTATGTAAATTAACTACATGTACATGTTTAATGAAGGAACACAATTATGGAAAGATAAACAAAAATCGTTTTGCTTTGTTCCTTTTAATCCACATTGCTTAATTAAAAAGTGTGCACAAAGGTGAACATATTTAGAAATTTCTGCACATTGGTTATATCTGTAGCGGTAGAGTATGGTGTGATTCTGTAGGATTAAAATGTTCAAACGTGGATATTTGAATGTCTGTTTTAATTCGAATTCTTTTCCAAAATCATACATAATCGAGCACTTTTGCACGTGCTATAATATTTCAATGCGTTGACATGCTCATTTGTGACGGTGGTTTTAGCTTATTTTGATTTTAGTTTCATTTACGTTAATTATGCCTTTGAACTTGACGGGAACTATCGCTTGTATTTTGGAATATTTACGTATCAAATCAAACATAGACAGCTGATTGTTTACCTGCGCAAAATGGGCAAAATCTGACTCACTAACAACATATTATAAAATACAATTCATTTCATTCGTAATTCGGTACGATCTCTACGTTGAAGAATGCAACGTGATTTGTTAGGAAGCTCAGCATTTTCAGTCTAAACGGAGATTATTTTCGCTGCTAGAAATATAAAGGTATATTTATGATGAAAAATAAATTGTGCTCTTTCTTTGTTTTAATGCAATTTTTCTTGTTTTAATTGTTAACAATTTTCTATAATTTACTGACTTATCTAAGAGTTAAGTTTCGAGTTATAAGCAAGTGCCCAATACTATGTAAACAAATAGCGAAGGTCTTGCTTTAATTTGTTGATATTTTAAATGCTGAATAGGAAATACCAAGTTTAAAAATCTTAGTTAATGTAATGAATTCATGTTAACAAAAACATAGCTCAAACCAAGGTCTGTATCTTCCTTTTAATTCTACGATTGACGCTTAGATTTTGGTTAATCATAAGAAATGTCTTGCCAAAAGGATGACATGCAGTAACTACTCTCTGGTGCCCCTTTTTATATGAATTGTATATATAAAATCTACACAAATTTTGATAGTTTTTTTTACACACAAGTAAATAAAAACGAAGGCTTTCAAACAGTTGCCATAGTTCTTGCACATTATTATGATGTGGATAAAAGCATTATCGATGTTCTTAAAAAAATTATAGCGGAAAAGTATCTTTGTTTGTAGCCATTTGTTATTTTCTGATGAAGATGAAAATAATGGATGGACCTTAGTACAATAGAGCGATGTGCCTGTCAATACATTGATTAGAATTATCATGTGACAACATTGTTCAGTTTTATAGTTTGTTCATCAGTCAAGTGAGGTTATGAAACGTCATACGAAATAATTTCACGCCAGGTACTCTACAATCATTTATAATGGAAAACCAATTACATTTTTTAAATGTTTTTGATTCGAGAATTAAGTGCATTGAGGTACAATTTTCTTCTATCACATACAGGAACTTTTTAAAATAAAATACAATAACTAGTAAGTAGCCGAAGGAGAAGATGTACCTATATGCTTTCATATATTTTGATCTCTTTATAAAGTGGTTGGGGGGGGCTAAAATAAAGAGAACCGGAGGTTAACCGTTAAATCCTTTCAAAAAATTAGTTAAATATCTTGCATATGATCTTATTTTCGGTAAAAATGGTATTTCATAAAGGTACAATTTCAAAGATGAAGTGCATGAAAAAATAAGTGTAAAATTTTCACGGTAATTTTTGTGTTATTCTACCGAGAGACCATATGGCACAATAATCTTTGAATGCCCATATAAAGTCATAGTTGCCCAGTTGAGCGATGTGGGCCTCTTGTTTTTCAAAACGCGTGTCTACAATTTTTTTGTCCAATGAAACGTGTTTAAATTAATGACATAGTGCGTTGAAGCATGAATAGTGATAAGTGAATAGTGATTTTCCCTCATATACAAAGGAAATACTGTAAATGCATGTAGTGGGCTTTGTCTGATACCGTCGATTTAATTTTTAACATACAATTCTTATGACATCTTCTTGTATTTTATTCTACGTAAAAATATTATTTTCTAATTAAAGTTGGGATGCTGTGGCATAACAAACAATGATGGTGACAGTCATTGTACCAGTTATATTTCGGTAAGATTGTTCAAACGAAATCAAAAATGCTGAGGTTTAAAAAAATAAATTCATTTGTTGTTAATTTAGCATAATCATGTTGAATGCAGCTATTTCTATTTAAAAGACACGCCCGTGTTGGGAAAAATTTTCGGATACTATGACCACATACTGCTCTTCCTATCTCAGTTTGTCCGGAATCCTATTTTTTCTTGAGGTATTTAATTTTTGTAAAAAACATATTAAGATATAGCCAATATTGTTATTATCAGGAAATACATACTTTTCAAAAACGAGAATATTTTGAGTTTAATGTTAATTCAAATTTTCCAGATAATACAACTGTCTTTATGCGACCTTATCTACAGCCAATTGTCTAGAGAGAAGAAACTGCCATTCGCTTTAGCTAAAACCTTTATATCAAAGATGCAGTTCTCCTGGAAAACGTAAATACATGTTTGTAGATATCTACGTGAAAAAATTAATTTAAAAGCATTTGGTGCAGCTATTAAATCTTTTTATAACATAACAAAATAAAACTACTAACATTCCTATGATTGTTAAAATCATAATAGAAAATAAAATAAGAGATTCTTTATTACCTTATATCAATGAAGAGTATTTTCATCAAATTATAAAGTCTAAAGTGAAAAAATAATAACTCAAAGCTATTTTATATACGTACAACTTAGGAAAAAATGATAACAAGAGCATTTGATTAATATTTATCTACAATCATTAACAAATGCATACGTAAATACATACGTTTTTAAACTTAAAACTTTAGTTCACCTTTCATAAGTAATATGATTAAAACTAGTGCGACCTAAAAGAGCTGAGTATTCAATTTCATTGTCTTTCAAGTTACAATTGACATGTTCATAAATATCTAATATATCTAGGAAGTTTTCTGAGAGTTTGTTAAATTCCTACACCATCGTCTTATTTTTTTATTCGAAGAAGCAATATTAATTTAGATGTTCATTATATGTACATGTGCTTATATTTAATTAACTATTATTATATATTGTTTAGGTCCAGGAAAACTGTTTTGACAAACATTTGTAGAGTTCTTTCAAGCGTAAGTTATATTTTTCCTTTTTATAGTTGCGTACTGAAAAAAAAATGAATGTTTACCGATGCAATTTGCCTTTTCATTCATATTTTTATCCAATATGTTTGCATAATCAATGCAAACACTCCAATTTGTGAAACATATCTTTGAATTTCTTGATCTTTATATATATATATATATATATATATATATATATATATATATATATATATATATATATATATATATATATATATATATATTTTTTTTTTTTTCTGATATGAAATATAAGTGATATATTTTTCTTAACCAAAAAAAACAACTTAAAATTAGATCAATTAGACAGAATTAACTTAAAGATCTTTTTAGCTCCCGCGGACATGTCTTATAGATACGAAAAAATATTTATGAGTATGTATTACCAATTTCAGATTAACGCCATTGTTCTCATTATACTTGGGTCGGTGTTACTAAATGATGACCAAATGACTGGAGAATATGTATATCACATTTACATTCAACTTTACTTTTGTGGACTAAATTTCACGGACATCATTAATGGACTCGGACATCTAATGATTGTTCTTGGGACTTTGGAATTATTTGCAAATATTTCAGCTGTGCTTGCTGACGTAAAGTTTCCAGAAAACAAGACCAAAAGTGCAATGGTATTGTACTGTTTCAAGTCATTCAAAAATCTAATTGAAATCGTTTACGTGCACCAACGATAGAGAAAACTTTTAACATTCATCCTTTATCCTTTAAGGGAGAAAAAATACTTGTGTCATAAATTTAACAAACACCTGCTTAATATCCTTACGTTCATTTTTCAGTTATTGGGACTTAACAGCCTGCTAATGGTGCTGAAAATTATTGTCTTAAGCTTATGCACTCAACTCGTTCTGCAGGTAATGTTGGTAATAGGGTATATTGAGCTTTGTTATATGCTATTGTTGTTGCTCAGGATTACAGCACGTACAATATGCAAAAAAGATTCCAATGCACCGAAATGTGTTGTGTTAAGCACGGAAAATGGGTCTTAAACGCAAGGGATCATTTACTGTAATATTAGTCTAAAGGCATTGTTCCTATCCTATTTAATACTTACAATGTTCTAACTTCATACTCTCAGACGAGTAAAGCCAAAGCTTTCGAGTCTCCAATCACACAATTTACAATTTAAAATAAATTCCAAAAAACAAACAAAAGAACCAAGAGTAACTCATAAAGTATTGGTGTAAATTGGATAAGAAAATATGGAGTCTAGATGAACAAAACAAAACATATTCTAGTAACAGAACCAAAAACTAGTATATGAAACTTAAATTGATATTTATTCTCATGTAAACAAATCTTTTTTTTTAAATTTGTTGCACTTATACACCTCAAATATATTGCAGTATAAATAAGATGTTTAAACAATTTATGTCAAAGTTGAACCATATCAATATTCATATTTTCGATGCAGATGAATGGCGACGAACCTCGTAAACAAATGGCATACTTATTAAGAAACTATAGCATGGGTGATATGGCACGTAATTGGATGTATTTATTCAGCGAAGTAAGTGTTGCTTATCTGGATATCCATATCATTGAATGCTTACCCTTTTATTCTATTCCTCTATTTTTCATATTATTTTTTTAATCACTAGTAGAAAAAATCAAAGACTTTATCTTTTAGGAACATTGTAGAACATCTTAAACATTATCAGTATATTTAAGAAATCAAATATTCTTAATATTCATATGTAAGAGCATTAAACAAAAAGAGACCAAACATCAAAATTCATGTACATATAAAAGGCTATGAATCATACATATACATATAATTTTTTTTCTTTCCAGCTTCAATGTTGTGGAATAATATCTGGTTATGATTTTTCTGACTTTATACCGATATCTCATGGACATTATCCAATTACTTGCTGCCGAATGACATTATATGATGCATCATATAGTCAAATACTTTCCAGCACCGAAGTATATGGACAATATTGCGACTTGATACAAACGGTAAGATATTTGTCGTAAAACAGTTCACGTAAACATACGATAACGGTAATGCTTGAAAAATAACATGTTTTATACTTTTGTCCGTCATTGTAGGGATGCCTCGGAAAGTTAACTGAAAATTTTCAAATTTACACAACTGGGTTTCTTGTCACAACGGCGATGTCCATAGCTTTCGGGGTGAGTTTAACATAGAATTTTTTTTTCCAAATCAAGATATTTTAAAAAGAAAAAGATATAAATATAAGGTAAAATATGTAATTACTTTTTAATACACAGATGCGATAAACTTCAGTAAATTTGGCTTATGTACGCAAAATAAAAAATGAAAATAACAATTTAAAGAAAAAATTATGTTAATTTTAAGATATTTCATCTACTAGGTACCCGGTATTTCCCCCTGTATTCCTTATGAAAATTGGTTGTCATTCGTACAGTTATAAACTGACAAGACATTTACGCTAATAAGTAATGAGAGTACTATTTGTAGTACACGCTTTTGTTGAAAAATGCTCTCCAATGCATCGTTGAGAAAATTAAATGTCACCTTATTTTTGGATAGCAAGAAAAAATATTTTTCACATCGTTTTATTGATACCTTTTATGCTTTTGTTAATTATTTTTGATCAATCCAAACTTATGCTACATTTAGAGCACGAACTCAACGAACTTGCAAGGGCTAACCTCAAAATTCGAGGAAGTTGTAGTTACCATGGTAACCTTCACATGTGTAGCGTTTGACGAGAATACGTCCAAAACAAAAAACAAATTTCAAAAACAAAAGTCTTCTTTTATTATGAACCAAGAAATTGTTGTAATTTGATTTGCTTTGAAAAGAACCTTATAAAACCTTGCTAAAATCGGTTTGAATTTTTATTTAACATCTTCATCGGGTATTATTTATTATTTAACACAACGAATATATGAAAAATCAATCCTTAAAGGTATATGTGGCGTATTTGGAGTAAAATGTTTAACATGAGTTTGAGTAAAAATATACATCATGCTTCTTGTAATTAGACGTTTCACAAACTCAAGGCCCGTAAAACATGTTTTTCTTAAGTTATTTGTCTCTAAACTATGCTACACGTCTGATGAATATTAATGTGATCGGCCATGAACGCCACTGTGCATGAGTGTGGGAAAACCTATTATTAAAAACACGATGGAAAAACTGTTTGTTTACAAATCAATGTCTAAAATTAGATAAGTCTTATATCAGATGTTACCCGAAATATTATTATTTCGTTATTCATTAATGTAGAACAATGTAAATTGCTTATTATGTGTAATAAAGTTGAAAAACGATTTTAACATCTGAACGACACGGCATAATAAGTGAATACCCCCTCTCCCTGAGGTATGCATGTACTCAGAGTGTTTATTTAGTTCTTAATCAAAAATTCCTCTAAAAGAAAATCCACTTGTGGTTTATAACTTATCAAGTAAAGACATGGAACACATGGAGCGCGTACTGATTAGCAAAACCCCTACAACCTCATGATAAAAACTGAAGTTTATTTCGGTTTGATTAATTCCTATTCCATTAATCTACATGGAATGGTCTCTGATGACAACCTTCCCTTTGTTCATATCCTTGTCAGTCTGTCTTTTTTTCTTTATTTGCCAAAACTGTCAAACTTAACGGTATACCTATCTTTCTCGTCGTCGCCATTGTTGTTGTGATAAACTGAGCGTGGTATCACGTGACCGATTCAAGTTTATACAAATGCTGTATTTATTGTGAACTCCACAATATTTATAAAAATTATTAATTAATTTTTATATCTTTTTAACCCGATTGATATAAACTGCGTAATTTATTTTGAAGATCTATCTATACTACTTTATTAAGATAATAAACTCGAATTTTGGGGCTGTAATACCGAGAAATCGAAAGAGTACTGTCTTTTGTTTTATATATTTTAAACATCATTGGTACTGGAAGATTACCAGTTTGTTTTAATATTTTCTCAACTAAGCTTTGCTATTTAATAATCAACGAAAATTCCTTTAAAAAATCCGGAAATCATTAGGATTTTTTGGATTTTACAATCTTTTGCATACGCATTACATTCACGCTAAATCACAGGAGGCTCTTTAGTTTATGTTTTTACAATTTCACATTTGCATAGATAAACTCAGACACGATATTATAAATACGTGTAAATTTCCATTGAAAATTTGTAATATATTCTGTTCATCAAAGGAAATACGGGAGATAACTCTAACTCAGTACATTTAATGGGGAAAATCCCTAGAGTTCCGGTGTGTAAATTCGAAGCAAATAAAAAACGTTATGAAAAAGTGTTGAATTCTTTATAAATGATTTAAAATTTTAGTTGAAAGGCATTTACAGCCTCAAAATGGTTTGTTATGAATCATTTGACTGTTATTTTTAATGCTGTGTCATTAATTTTCTCAAAAATGGTTTCGGAGCGATTTTGCAATGTTTTGCTATATTACGGGTATATGGGAAACATTTTGACTGTGTTGAAGGCCTGTCCCGAGACACAGTTAGATTATTCTTAATATGTAGTGAAATTAATTGCATTATTGTAGGCTTAAAGCTTGGTTATGTTAATGTCAACAATACGGTGTGTCGGTGTATCTATTTCGTCAATGTCCGATATCATATGCAACGTCAACCCGTGCACGCACGGGTCAAAGTCTAGTATAAACACATAACATATTTAAATATATAAATCAATCAAATATTTCTTAGCATGAAAAAATACGCCACATATACCATTAGATCCTACAAAAAGCAATTCAGATTTCTTTTTTTAAATAATTGTGTCTTTCAGAGTATGGTAATTGTGTTTACCACAGCACAGTTGAAATCCATTTATTCAACTAATCTTAAAAAAGATGGAATACCTGAAGAAAATGTAGTTGACCGAAAACACATCGCCAAGCGTCTCATCACATACTGTAAAATGTAAGTCCATAGTAGTTAATCAATTTAAAATAAACAAAAGGGGCTAATCTTATATTAACACAAGCTTTTACAAAATGAAGATTTCTTATCATAATCTTGCTTTATTAATTTCCCATAAGTTTTTACTTATCAGTCTTCTCCATCTAGAAAATACTGGTAGTAATTGTTACCGTCAAGGACGGGATGGTCGAATGCTTTTAGTCCTAGAGTGTTTGAAAAAAACAAACTATAGAATCGTTATAGGTTTTTAATAGTATTATATAGTGTGTAATATTTTAAAAGATTTATTTGAATAAAAACTAGAAAAGGAGATTAATATCAGTATGGTATAAATATATAGTATAATGTAGATCATTTCATTTCATTTAATTAGTTATGGTAAAAAGGAAATGTATCAAAAGCAGGGATGAATGTGTGTTCACATTTTCTATATTTTTTCTCAGGAACTTGGAAGATGTCATTCTTATGATTGCTACCATTCTTTGCATCGTAAGTATAAAGCTAACCACGACGCCAGCTTCTGTTGAAAAATATAACTATCTTCAAAATAAACAACAAAATTTTATTTAATCATTTTTAAATAGAATGGGGATTTCTTTTTTTCTGATACAAATTTAATCTGATTTAATATTTTAACACAATTTTCACAAGTTTCTTATTTATGTATCATTATAAACCATTTTAAGGAAAGTCCACTTGTCATAATATTTTTTCATGTTTGTTATGTTTGACAATGTAAGTGTGTAAAAGTTTGCTTTGAATCGTTTCAGATCTTTGGAAGTGCCCTATTGATAGAAGGATTTCTGTTTAAATATGATTCAATATTTAACCACCATATAATAAGAGAGGTCCTTTTTAACAATATTACATTTGAAGGGTTGTCTTTTACTGATATAAGGCAGTCACAGTGTTCTTTTATGTTTGCTACCGGAACAGTCTTGGTAGTCTTTTGTGGAAGTGGAATTTTTATGTTGAAGACGCAATCAAAATATCTTCATATTATTGTAAGTACTACCTTTTTGAAAGGACACCCCTCTTTTATGCATTTTTATTTCAAAAATCAACATGGTATGCCTTTGTAAACGATATCTTTTTAAAGTTTGTACCTATTATGAACAACTTTAAATAAAAGGTATTATAAATCCGGATCTTGATTTTAAAATACATCATATTCATTGAAACCGCGTATTGCCAAAAATAAATGAGTACCTTCTCTATTGTCTAAAAACTGTAAACAACTTTAAAGAGGCATGGTCACGATTTTGGTCAAATTCTTTTTTTTGTTTTTGTTATTTCCAATGCGTTAGGGGTGCATTTCTAATAATCATTCGTAGAGTTATAAGCAAGATACAGGGCTCACAGTTCTTTGTCATGTAAACAAGGCCCGTGCCCTGTTTTTGTTTACATAGGTTCAATATACCAGTAAAAAATCTTTTTCCAGCTTATCTTTTTATTTATTTTAAGCATAGATAAACAGTTCCTAACGTTTAACACATTCATTTTAAATTAGGTCTAAAACTGGAATTTCCACTTTAACGTTCAAATTGTAAACAAACGCTCTGTTTACATAGCAAAAAATTGTAAGCTATGTAACTTGCTTATAACTCAACAATTGACACTCAAAATTTGGTTGCCTGTTAAAAATGCCTTACTGGAGTATTGTAAATATTAAAATCCCAAAAATAATTTTAGACCAAAATCGTGACCATGCCCCTTTAAAGGTGAGGCATATTACATTTTTTTGTAGCTTTATTACATGATAGACTATTCAAATTTGACAGACAGTTTTCAATGATATAATTGATTGCATATTGCATAAATCATAATACTTGTATTATAAAGTCACGCATTTCACTTATTCTGTAGCAAATGGTGTTTGTGAGTCTTGCGCTGGCGTTGACAATCATTGGGTTAGGCCTATGGGGGAAAATAAAAGATTCGGTAAGTTTTATGGAACACTCACGTCAACTGTATTATAAATTTTATTAAATTTATGATAAGTTCTAGTGTATATTTTTTTAATTTTTGCTTTCAATATTTTTATATTTTAGATAAGTTACCAACTGCAAAATGAAACAGAGATTTTCCTGGACAGGTTTCGTTACAATTCCAATAGACAATTTGCACACTTACTTACCTCAGAAGGAGCTTTGAACAATCTTTTTGCCAAGGTATTTACATTTATCGAATCCGGTATTATAATTGTCTTTTACAAAATTTTCTTTAGATTGCAAAAATATTTCCATTTATAATAAGAACAAGGATTAAAAGATTGTAGACCTTTAATTAAGCTAGTTGTTACTTGTTACTAATTTCTTCCAGACTTCTGCTATTGATTTTCTATCAATTTCGATTTTTCATTATTTATTCAATATTATACGTCGCTGGTGACCAATCGATTTTATAATTTGGTGATTTTGTGAAATGAATTGGCCATATTGTATTTTATAACTAAAAGCAACTAGACTTTGACCCGTGCGTGCACGGGTTGACGTTGCATATTATGTCAGGCATTTATGAAATAAATACATCAAATTTGCACACCATGTTGACATTCAGAACTCTCGGAGTTTTTCATATTAAACACACTCAATTAGAGTTATCTCCCGTACTTTCTTTCTTTAGCAGAATATATAGCAAAAAACGTGGGGGAATAAGCCGAGGCATTAACCCACTTAAGTCCATTTGAAAAACACACAATTTTTTTTTTACAAATATCATTTTTGTTACAGTTATTAAGCATATGTAATCGTTTGCTCTCAGTATTGCCAAAACCTTCAAAAATTGACTTCAAATTTAAATGATATTAAGACATCAGAATATGTATATGCTAATTGAGCAACAAAATGCTAATGAAATCGGACGTTTAGATCATAGTTTATTATGGAGTGGGTCATCATACCATTTTTTAAAGGACGTATACTGATAAAACGTGTTAATGTCTCTCTTTTCCAATTTTCAAAAAATGGTACCAAGACCAACTCTATAGTAAAAAGCAATTTTTCTTCCTTCAATTTTCAAGATGAACATCAAATGGCAAAGACCGAATTATGTTTGCGCAATACTAAAATGAGGTTGTTATTCAACTGAATTATTATAACATGTGATTTCGTGGTGTAGCGGTTAGCGAGGAGTTCGTGAAACTTAGGTATGTTGAAGTGGGTGTTCGATTCCAAAGAATCGTATTGTAAATACTTTTTTTAATATCTTTGTTTACTTTGTTTAAATTCGAAAAACTCATTTGACGTAAAGAAAGTAAAAAAATGTTATTATAAATTAAACATATGGACTTAATCATTTGATAGTTTTTGCTAATTAAGTTATCTTTACTATTATTTTTTAAAAATAACTTATTACTTTGTTGAGGGGAGTACAAATATAGACTTTAAGACAAAAGATTGGAATTTTTAATTCTATGTTCACGCACATAATAACTTCTCTGGAGAAATGTAAGCACAGGAATAAAAATATTTGAAGTTAATACACGTCATACTAAATGCATGATTGTCATTTAAAAAATACTAGTGATAGGGTTGTGGCCACTTGTGGACATATGCATCGGCTTATTCCCCCAGGTTCTTTTACACGTAATTGTATTATTGTTTTTGAGATTATCCATGCAAATGTGATATTGTGGAAACATAAACTAAAGAGCATCCCGTAATTTTGCGTGAATGTGATGCGCATGCGCAAGACTGTCAAATCCAAAAAATTCAGGCGATTTCCGGATTTTTTAAAGGAATTTATGTTGATTATTAATTAGCGAAGCCTGATTTAGAAAAAGTAAAAACTAATTGGTAATCTCCAAGTACCAATGATGTTAAAAATATATAAAACTCTTCCGATTTCTCGGTATTATAGCCCAAAAATTTGAGTCTATTATTTTAATATAGTAGTATTGATAAGATCAGAAGCAAGATACTAGTACCTGTCCTTAAACTGTAGTGTTTTATTACACTAACGAGCTGCTATTTACATGCGCAGAAGAAAATTAGTTCCTTAAATTATCAAAAGTATAAAAATATTTTTTATCAACCAAAATTGTGCAAAAAAAAACCAAAGAAAAACAACTGTGTCTCCCTGGTTATTGATCCGTTTTTCACCGGAGGGGACTATAGCTTTCCTCTGCGTCCGTCAGTCCGTCTGTCTGTCCATCCGTCCGTCTGTCTGTCCGTCTGTCTGTCCCACTTCAGTTTTCCACACTTTTTTCTTTATGCGTTTAAGGAATAATATGAAATTTGCTGAACAGCTTCAAAATGTTAAACTACAGATCAAGTTGACACTTTTGTAGCGTCTGGTTGACGTATTTTCGAGAAAATTATTTTTTTATATTCCAATTTTTTAATGTTCGGGTTCGATATTCTGCATAACAGTGCATTGTTTTCACAATTTCCACAAACCGGTAGGGGACGTGTATTGCTTATCAGGAGGCTTGTTCACAATGTAACGCAAAAGCATAAGTTTGCTTAATCAACGATATGTGAAATCGCAAAGAAATCGCGGATGAATACGATACATGTAACACAAAATCACAAGATATGACAAAGTTCATCAATTTCATTGTTTTGGAAACCGTACCCAATAAAATATAAATTTACAAATTAAACTCCCTAGACTTTATTGCAATAAATTATGAAAGTAGGAACAATATTGAATATTAAAAAGAAAGATAAAATATGTACAGCAGTAGTAAAACTGTATGATTTCTGCGAAATTTTTGACATCACATAAACAGCATCAACATTATATTAATAGCAGATTAAGTAAATATGATATTGTAGCTGGTTTGGTTGAGCATTATAGATACGGTCGATTGCCGCAGTTTGTAAATATAAGTCTGTTTTGTTATAATTTAGGAAATACTGTTGTGTTGTATCATCTTATTAAAATTATTTTTGGATATACGACAGACGAGATTTTATGCTTAAGAAAGAAGCATCCTAGCAGAGGATGCTTACTCCTCCATGTCACTTGATCGTATCTCTAATTTTTGTAAAGGTTCGTGTTTGCACGGCTCCTGTTTTGTATTTTTTTTTCTTTTGATTTGGGACACTGTTCATTATCGCCATATTTCTATAGTTATGAGCCTGTGAAAAAACACTCAAACATTGTTTGTAGCAGAAAACATAATTTATTTTTTCACTGTAGGAATTCTTTGATTGTTTTTTGTAACCATTATCGGATAATTTTATAACAAATGCATCACTACATATTTTATAAACAATATACTAATTATACATTAGAATGGTGTTGATAAAAGTGCATATTATTTTTTTTTCTTACATAGTTTAAGAGAAATCTAAATTACACAAAACCTATTTCATTTACCTTTTCATTCTGATCTTATAATGTAAACATCAGTTCTTTCACAAATTCCGTAAGATCTCTATTCCAGAAAATGTCGTCTCGACGTCTTGGTGGACTTTCCAGCTTCTGATTTCAAATTTTTCCTCTTGCATTGCATGTCATTTTTGGATTTTAAATACAACAACAAAATTATTACATCATATATATTTAACATACCAGGTATTTTTTTCAGAAACTTAACTTCTGAAATTATATTGCTGTCAGCTTTTAATTTCAAAAAATGTAGAAAAAACTTTCGAAGTTCCTGTTTTAAAGTTATGCATGGAGATTTAAAGCGCAATTGAAGTGTTCAAACGAAATTGCGTAAAGCGATGCAAATTGCGACCAACAGTTTATATTTTCACTAATTAAACCTTAGCCTTATTCCAAAAACATACAGAAGAGATTTTTGTTGCTGAAGAAATCTTAAGACATTTGAATACTTTTAGACTTTTAGAATTCGAGCTCAGTCGTTTTCTTCATTGTTCATACATGGACTAAATCCTGAAAGTAAAATATGACATTGACGTGCCGTTAAACCAATCAGAATTTGTTATTAGGGTTATTCCTATCAGACTTCATTTCACTGATATGTATGTTACAGGCCGAATGCTGTGGACTCGCGTTTTCTGATGGCAGTGAACTTTCTTTAGGGGGAGGAGAAAAAATCCCAATTTTTTGTTGCAAAAGCAATCCATTGACAGAACCATCCTTATTAAGTAATGACAATTGCACTAAAGGAATAGACCCAAGCCTGCGACACAGGACTGTGGTAAGACTTATGTACACTGAAGGAATTGGATCCTGAGATCTAGTAGTGGTTAGGAGGGTTTTTAAAATTATTTGTACATAGATTCACCGCTAAGTTTTTTTTTCAAAACCATAAGAAAGTGATGCATGTTTCTTATAAGCGCCAAACATTACATTCCTGACTTTGAAAATTGTTTTACCTGTATTGATTACCTGTCATGGTTCCTGATGCAAACTTATTTATTGTAAAATAGATGAAATTGTGCTTGTTTGCACTCATAACCTATGTTCTTTCTAGTTTTAAAGATTTAACAACAATTGATTGTAAATGATTTTATTCTCAATTTACAATAAACTGGTGAAAATCGCAAAAAATATTTTTGACCGACATATTTGTTTACTGTTTTGGGACAAATCATAAAATAAAGAAATTAATGACTAAAAGTATAAGTTTAATCTAAATTTGTAAAATGCTTTAGGAACCAAACGAAGATATCCCCATGCACAATTGGCGAAACGCCATATTCTCATTGTAAAGTAGATGTAATCAGTACCATTAATATTTTATGTTAAAATTAGAAAAACATCATTTTCGTATTATGAGTTAGTTAACATGTCATTGCTGAGTTGAGCAAAATGTCAATATATTGCGCTTCATTTAGACAAAATGAATTTTAACTATATAACGCTTCATTTAAAAAAGTGTTTTTAGTTCATACTTAGTTTAAAAGGATAAATATTAATTTTATAAAATGGAAAATCTTTGATTTTTTTAGGCATGCAATGATGCAATACTGACCAGACTGGGATACTACGACACCTCCTTTTTCTGTTTCACCTCGTTGACAATTCTTTGTTTAGTATGTTGATCTTAGAAATATTTCATGGCTAACTTTAGTAAATTAATAGTCTCTTGTGATATTCAAAAATGTATGAGATAGTAAAACGCTAATATTGAATAACATTACATGTATGCTAATATTTTTTTCAGGTTTTATTGTTAGTTCACATTTTTCCATGTTTTGATCACTAAAACAGTTTTTGAGCTCTTTTTGTCTGGCGTCCATCTGTCCGTTCGTCTATAAGCTTGAACATTTTATACACAGCTCCAGACAACTACAAGAATTTGCATAAAACATTTATGGGTAACAAGGGGTATTTTAAGAAATGTTATTTTATAATGACTTCCGAAATAAATTTGTTGGTATGATTATAAATGTCATATAAGGAAACAAGCTACATGTGGTTTTCTCTCAAACTAAGTCATATCTTAATACATGTACTGAAAAAAGTTAAAAATTGACAAGGAAATATGAAAAAGGAACAAAAGAAATAAGTTTGTGCAAAACTCCAGCATATGTAATGTAAGGGTTTGATGGTTTGGAATGAAATTTTTATGATGATCCTGCATCATGAAATAAATAAAAGAGAAAAATACTCAACCCAATTGTTCTTATGCTAAGCAAACCACTTTTTGAACTAAATGAAACTCAATTATTAATTTAGGTCAAAACTTAAGTTGAGGCTTACATGTTTTTTATCCTTATGGATAAATTTCATGCATTTATTTTAATACGGTTAGTACTATACTTGGATATAATTATTGTTGATCAGGTGAGCTATGTGGTAAATAAGTCTCTAGTTAGTCTTTATGATTTGATCTTTTGCCACCTTTTTTCAGATTATTCAACTATCATTTTACATATATCGATTGTGTAAAAGGAATTTTACTCCCTTGCAAAAGGAAAAATACTTCAATCTGCTTAAAAGTCAAGGGGGAGACAGGTAACAGGTCATTTTATATCTATTTAATTTAAAATATTTCTTTCTGTAGCCATTCAGCATGCATATGGTACTATATGTGTTTACATGTTCTTTAGGAACGACTTTACATCAGTAATTGATTTTTCCAAGACATCTTATGTTTTTATTAATTAGATTATGCAAATAATTATTTTAATTGATATGTTTAGGATTTTAAAAAGGTTTGATATTAAAGAATGAAACACCTGAGTGTAGTATGAAGTTAATATAATATGTATAGCAAGCAAATATAGTAACGGGGAAAAAACTGCAAAATATTTTTAAAATATGAATGTTTTCATTTAGCATTTGTGACTTCGACCTGCACAAACAAGAATAAAAGCAGTCTCATATGCGTTTAGCCAGATAGTCCCTTTGTTTTATGAACCTAGGAGCTTTCAAGATTTGAACGATTATTGATTTTTACAATTATTTGTGAATATTCTTTCTCCGACCCTTCATGAGTTTATTTACTATTTTAAAACACATTTTCTATCTAAATATCAGTTACGAGGGATGTCCAAAAAGTTCGTGGACACCTTTAATTTTATTCAAAATAATGTCGCCATTATCAAGAAAGTTTTATTTTAATGTCGAGTGTAGTAATGTTAATGTACATGTATAAAAATAAGAGTAATGTACATTTTTGTACTCGAGTTATCATTGAATTTACATTGCCTATACAAGCTACACAGCCGCCCAGTCTGACGTTGATTTATAAGGACGATTCTATAACGTCGTCGTATAATGGCGTTCTGTTTCGTGTTTTCAGCTGACATCGCTTTTATGAAGTTTTTAAAGACATGTACTTGTCGTAATATCGTTTGAAAATCCTCTGCTTGATTGAAAATAACTTCAAATGACGTATGAAAATGACGTACAGCATACAGACTACATCACAATAGAAGAATACGAAGTTTCGAAATGTTTTATACAAACTGTAAATATTCATAAAAACTCAATTACAAAGTTTGGACAAATTTTACGCTTGGCCATGCGTATTTTCCGCGACCATTTGATACGATTAATAAAATTCAAGTTTATATCTATTGTAAACATTCAAAACGACTTTAGTTTGATTTGAAAATTAAGTCTAGATGTACAATATGTATATATAAACCCATTTAAAATGACAAAAATGCGATTGTCCACGAACTTTTTGGACATCCCTCATAAATGTAAAAAAAAAAAATCTTTAAACTAGTTTCCTAGCAATGCGTAAAAGTCAAAATTTTGGTTTTTAGTAAAGAGTGACTATTGACTATATCCTCTCTTTATTGGTTCATATAATTATCTTTGATTTTATATTCACAAATCGTTATTTAGGTAGTATTATGTGTTATTGATAAAATGCCTCGTATTTTTTAATTCTGTTGACAATCATGGTCATAAGAATTGTAGAGAATCTGATTGTCAACCAGTTTAAATGAATAATCAGGTCGTTGCGGGAACTTGTATGTTTTCTTTGTTTCAAGGATATCTGAAAATGTCAGAATTTTCATTATTTAAAATGCATTCTATTGATCGAAATCAATTTTTTAAAATACGTTCTAATGATTGAAATTCTCCATAAATTTAATAGACTTTTTTTTTTATAAAGAAATACTTTATTTTGGACCTACTCGTTTTATATCTTTTGATTTAATTTGCTGTTAAATGTGATTGGATTTTAACATGACTATTAATTATTAGAGACAAAAAGCATTAACTGACTAGCTGGACGCGCAGTAGCAATGTGCACAAAGCATACCTACAAGTCATCTCACAGACTAACCCCATCCAGACCTTTATATGCATAAATACATGTCTTAAATGATACCACTTGTGTTAAGTTCAAAACATAGGAAATTTGGACACCATTGTCAGAGCAAATGGATTTCAAAGAATTGTTTTGAGAGTACATGTTTTTCTGAGTAAGCCAATGAAGGAATGATGCAAATTTTTCAAACAGTGCACACCTTTTTGACACAAAAGGCAACATTTTATCAAAATAATATGATCCCATGAATCTAAACCCGAGCAGATCAAAATCAACCGGTGATACAGGAAGTAATGGAAAGGCCGATTTGATGTCAGCATTTTGCTAAATACGCACCCGTAACCACTAACAGAATCATATCTGCCACTTGGTCTATATTAAAATACTGTACTGAGCATGCTGAGTGATCAATGTAGTCATTAATAGAAGAATTTTCTGGGTAAGAGAGATGGTGAATAAATTGCATGTCACCATCCTTTTTAGGTTCAAGCTTTAAGGCTTAGCGGAGAAATCTGAAGGTTTGGAAATAGTGGGGAATCAAAGAGGCTAGCCACTTGTTTCTAAACCATATCTTTCTAAATTTTGTTCTTCGCCATTTGTAAATTGTTATGTAAGCTCGGAAGGTTGTTAGACCTCCGAGGCAATCGAGGATCCATATATTTAAGCTTAAAACCAAGAAAATAATTCGTGCTAAAGAAAACAGATATCCTTATATCCCACATGTGTTTACAAAGCTTTCGTAAATTAATCGGTGTTGTGCCCGGAGAATATAAAGAACCATTATACCATTATTTTTAACATCTGCTACTTAGGTATTTGTCTCCGCATTTGCTGCATGCATGTTTGTTCTTGCATCTTAGCTTTTCATTAGTGAAGGATAAAACTCGATTGTACATCAACGCTGTCTAATTTAAGGAACAAGTACATTACATAGGTCATATCTGATTCATGTAAATAATATAATATAATGAAAATATATGCAATATATGTCCGTGAAGCTTGTTTTCTCTTTGTAGACTCTCAGTCGTTTTTGAGTGGAGAACACTATTTCTGTTTCTTGTAATGGTAAGCCGCACATTACAAATTTATCAACTTTGAGTTTATATCTGCAAACATTTTCTTTAGTTGTCTTCAGTTGGATTTATTTTTTTTTCTTATCATTAGATATCCTCAGTAAGCATGGTTGTTTTCGGAGTTCTTTTGAAACACGACGATAAAATGACCGGTGATTCTGTACACAACATCTACCTGTTCCTTTATTTCCGTGGCGCCAACTTCAATGACATTGTGGAGGCAATGTATCTCAGTCTGATTGTTTTAGGCATCTCGTCCTTGGTTTGCAGTATGCTGGGACTGTCCGATATATTCAAACCTCTGAGACATACCGTAAAAGAAAAAATTGTAAGTTCATTAAAGTGTTTTACCTTTTGCAAGAAATACCTCAATGATTTTAGTAAAATTTTCTGTATTCAAGGTTTTTCTATTTGTTTCAAAATATTTTAGGTCACTTGGGGGACCTTTTGCCTCTGTTGTCGTGTTTTGTCTACTTAACATGTTTAACATATTCTTAGAAACTACAAGGCTAATTGGCATTAAGTATCTCTTAAATAAGAGGGATCTAAACTGTAAACTGTGAAATTTATTACTTTACACAACTGGGGCATCATGGACAAGGCAATTTATGAAAAACGCCAAATCTAAAAAAAATAATCTTGTCTACTCTATGTTGGTATATTTCTGCACCTTAAATTATTTAATTCTCAAATATGTCGACACGCAAAATTGTGCGAGATAGATATGTTGACAACTTGACAAGCAACTTATAGATCAACAAGATGCACATAGACATACTGATCTTGCAGGTCAATATCACAAAGTTGCATGTCAAAAAAAGTTGCATGTCAGTTACACTAGGGAAATGATGTTAATGAAAGCTTTTACCAAAATAGTGAAATTCATACCTCTTGGGTCAGGGGTTCAGACCCTAGGGCGGGCCATTATTGTTATATACTAGTTAAAATAAACTTCAATTTTAGAAAGCCTTCTTGTCTACTTCCATTTCATTCAATTTAAGAAACACTAAATGCATATAATATCTTTGAAGCCCTAAACCAATACTGTGAAATTCATAGCTCCGTTAGCTCTTTTGTCAGGGGTTTCGGGCCATATAACCAATTAGTGAAAATATATTAAATCATAAAAAAGGATGAGTGCACTTATGGGCCCCGGTAAAAAATGAAAAAATGAAAGTTCAAATTAAGCATATTTTTCCCTAACATTATATATTGATATCGATTCTATAAGAATTAACAAGTTTTAGCGCGGAATTAATTGTGTACAAAAAGCACGAAGCTTTACAACATAGTAGGGGTCAGTCGACTTTCGTGATTTTGTATAGTAAATTGAGGACGGGCATTCATTTAAAAGCCTTTGTTTACTGTCAGCCTAACCGAGTACAAATTTGTGGAAAACACGCATTATACATTTAGAAAACTCCTGTGAAAATAAGAAGTTTGTACTACATTAGGCTGGAACCCAAAAATTAAAAACGTATGAAAATTTCAAGGTTTTTCCAATAGCAAGCGAAAGCTATTAGCTGCGTGACCAATGTTTGAACCCACGCATGTCATGAATTATTTCAAACAATCACGTGGGTTCTATCCAGGTAAACGTTTGTCAAATGTGCTCACTGGAAAACATTGACACGTTTTAAATCGCTTTTCGTCATCTTCTGGGTCAGGAATTTTGGTTTGGTTACTATGGTAATATGCACAGATTATTTAAGGCATTGAAAAATCCTCAATTTTTTTAACTGTATGCTAAATTTGGTAAATTTAAGCGTGCATATAAATCAGAAGTATCCATCAGTGCCTAAATATTACGAGAAAAAAGGAATTTGTTGATATTTTCTGCATAAAAACGGCACTGAAAAAGGGCCCATTCTCTATAGCTTAAATGCACTTGTTCTTTTAGTTGGAGATCAACTGAATGCGTAGTGATAATGTTAGTGAAGCCCTCTATCGTAGTTGTGAAGTTTATGATCCGTGGTTAGGTAGGACCAATATGGCCACATATTGGAATGTATAACATCATCTATTTTCTTCTGTACTTTCACAGTCGTGAGGGATAACTAAATGCATTGTTCTTATGTCTATAATACATTATTCCTTTGCCTGCACAATATTATGACGATTTTAAAGCGCCAGAATTTGCAATTTCACATAATTGCGCCAATGCTATTAATGTCGCAACAATTTTTTTAATTATTGACAAGTAACTTTGAAAAGCATCAGGTCATTTTAAAACAAAAGTTTACAATTATTGCACCTGGAGCAAGGGTAGATATAAATGGAGATCCCCCCTTCTCATACCAACCCCTTTTTTATGAATTGATGTTTGTCGACTTCAAACAATAAAAACTGAGGTTAAAGTCAGAGGAGTCTTGGATTAGGGTTTAAACACAAAAATGAAGATAAAAATGCAATCATGAAACTCCGCGACCATATAAGGTTATGGTACTTAGGCGACCGTCAAGGCCTGTTGTTTCATTCAAGCAACATTTTTTTCTCTACATATTTCTAAACTAAATTTCTGTAACGAAATTTTTATTTAGTTCTGGTACTAACGCGCTTTCTGATTGGCTTAATAATTTATTTTATATTGTGTCAAGATTGCTGCGTACGTCATAGGAAGACTAACGTCAAAAATATATCAATCAGCCTGACGTAACGTTAAAACATCGTACCATTTGATGTCACTTTTAGTTCATATGACTCCTTTTATCTACAATTAATTACAAAATTTACAATATAAGGAGCGGTTTATAAAAATCCGTAAACTGTTCTAAACCATTTTATATCGTAGAAATTAATAAATATTAAAATCATAAAAATGTTATTTGTCCCTCAAACTTTATAAATGAAATGAACTTAAAAGGAATATTTCGATAATATTCATGTATTTTACATAATTTTTGCAAATTTTTGCACGACGGGTACAATGGAATAAAAATACAATTATATAATGTATTACCGGTGCAATGGCGACTCAAAGCGCTTTACCTGTAGATCTTCTTGAATTTAGGTGAATAAATGACCGTCATAGTACCACAAGAAGACTAATTCACATTGTCTATATAAAATATAAAAGACAGCTTTATGGTACAAAAAGGCATACAATATAGAGTTGTCGAATTTAGCTGAGGATCGGAGGTCATTAAACGTTTACTTTTATTTATTTATAAACAATAATATTTAAGTATTTGCATGTACCTCTTTAGCTGATAACATTTCCTTAACTATTGATTAATACTAAAAATAATAAATAACAAAAGATTCAGCTAATAACAATGAAGACAATATAAATTTACTATTAAAAGAAAAAGCATAACCTTTTACCATGTAAAACAAAATTCGTACATTTGAGTTCCTAGAATACTCTCCGTCAACTGCTTTTTTCCTTTCAGTTGATCTTGCTTATGTGAATATGCAAGCTTATTTTGAAGGTCTTGAAATTATAACTTTATGTATCTTGGATCATTCCCTTTCTAGTATTGATTTTATTAACTTAAAAGATGTTTGTGACGATAGAATTAAAATGATCATTCGTTTTTCCTTACAAAAAAATAAAAATAAATAAAAAAAATTGCTTTAGCATTTAAAGTGCATGTATTACATAAGCATTTTAAATGTTTGCTGTCATTTTTCTCTTTTTTTACCAGTTCATTGTTGTCCTGTTCATTTTGATTCCTGCAAAGCTCACCTGTGTTTTTCTTTTAGAGTCGATTCATTCAGAGGTAATATTTTTACTCGAGCATTTATTTGAATTTTTAGATGATGCTAATAGTTGTAAATTACGTAATAAATGAAATTAAACAATTATAAATAATTAAAATGTGTTTATACTACTATATTCTTTTCTGTTGCAGATTGATACTTATTCAAACAGTACAAACTACCAGTTTTTAAATATGGATCGACAATTTTCAAACAGATATTCCGGTGTTTATATCCATTTAAATAATTTTTACCGTCAGGTAAGAATTTTAAAAAATGGTTTGAAAAAGAAATTATTAAAATAGTTTTTAAATTATTTCATTTAGAAAATGTATTGAGGAACTATTAAAGAAACATTCAGTTATAATTTTAATTACATAATAAAACAATTTTAAAATAAGAATATATGTATTTGATGAAAATGCACGTAAAATAAGGTATAGACAATACTGTGGTTTCATTAATATTCAAGGTATCAATTTTCGTGGATAATTGAAAAATCACAGTTTTAAGGATACATAAATTCGTGTCCAATGGGTCAGAAATTGCAGTTCAATGAATATTTAATTTCAAGGATAAACTTACCAACAAAAACTGGTATTCAACGAATATTGATGAAACAACAGTAGTATATGTACATCTTACATTGTAAACTTTCTCTAGTTCGATTGCTGTGGATCTACTGGATCACATGGATTTCGGGATCTTGTCAGTAATGCCGGATATGGGTCTGTGTCCGGATACCAACCAGATGTTTGTTGTTATGGTTACACGCAAACAAATTTTTTGGGTAATTCGAATTGTGAGAAAAGGGTAAGCTCCAAACTAGTGCACTTTGTGAAATTAATAATTTGTCCATACCTTATCCATTACGATATTTATAAATACACTTAACTCAAAACTTGAATATCTGTATTCAATGTGATGAAATATGTAGTTAATGAATCTCACCTGATCTGAACGCTCAAGTGAGCTATTCTGATCACATTTTGTCCATCTTCCGTCCGTCCGTCCGTCTGTCCGTCTGTCTGTCTGTCTGTCCGTCTGTAAACTTTTTACATTTTGAACTTCTTCTCTAAAATCGCTTGACCAATTTCAACCAAATTTAGCACAAAGCATCCTTAGGGGAAGGCAAATATAAATTGCAGAAATGAACGACCGATCTTTATTCAAAGCGGAGAAAACCTGAAACTGTAGAAAAAGTGGGTGCATTTTTAAAAATCTTCTTCTCAAGAACTACTGAGTCAAATTTAACGTAGTTTAGCATAAATCATCCTTATGGGAAGGAAAATATAAATTGCAAAAATTAAGGGCTAATTCTGTTTCAAATTTGAGTTATTCACGAAACAAATAATAAGACAGAGAGAATGGGGGTCAATCAGTTTAACTTCGGGCTCGATATTTCATTTATCAAAAACCAGTCTATGTTAGAAGCAGCCATCTTGAAGTGGAACGGAGATGAATTTGGTTGTTGTGCAACAGTTTACGTGCGAAGGGAATATTTAAAACATCCAAAATATATTTGTGCCGTTTATGTGAAGTAAATTGAGGTTAAATATTTCAAAACGTTGACATTTTCATTTGTGACGGTGGTTTTAGCTTGCTTTGATTTTCGTTTAGCATGTTTAGTTTTACTTGAGAGGAACCGTCTTTATTTTCGAATTTAAAATTTTTTACGTGTAGACCGGTTAATCAGAAAGCTGATTGTTTACATGTACCTGCGCAAAATCTGATGCACTAACAACATATTAAAGAATACTATTCATTATGTTGGTACATGTAATTCGGTACGATCTCTACGTAATGGTTGATTAATGCACCATGTTTTATTAAGATGCTCAGCAATTTCAATCTAAACGGAGATTATTCTCGTGGCTAGATATATATATAAGTATATTTATATGATGAAAAATAAATTGTGTTTTCTCTTTGTTTTAGTGCATTTGTCTCTTGTTTTAATTGTTTATAAAGAACTTTATATGATATGAGTTAAATTTGGCCCCCATAATTCGCCATTTTTTAAAGTGTTTCGGGTACAAATAATATTTTGTTATTTTTTTAGAAGAGTTGATATAAAATATATTTTTCACCTATTTATTTGATAAATTTGCACTCATTGGCAATATATGAGGTCAGAAGTGACGTTTTTTTTTTCTAAAACTCAGTCCAAATCAGTCAAAAATTGACATTTTTCTTATCTTTTCACGAATGGGAAATATAGAGCGCATGCTTGAACAAAGAAATTTTTTTGGTCACTTATTAGTCTTGGCTATATTCATCTCTGATTAAAATATTTTGTTTGTTCAAGCCTGCGCTCCGTGTTTTGTGAAAGAAAAACTGCTTGAAAACAAGCTGTTTTATGCAAAAAATGCAAAAATGGCAGGAAAAGGTTATCTTTACGATGTCATATTTCTAAACTGTGGGCACTTGAATTAAAATGAACATTATGTAAAAACATTACATTTATATCTGTACAAAGGAAACAAAGAATCACAGTAAAATGATGATGTTAATTTAAGGGGGGCATTTTAGGCCCATATCATATATAGTCCTTTCTATTTACTAACCTGACAGTCAAGCTTCGACTTATAAGCAAGATACAGAGCTTTGCGCACAATGTTACTGTATGTTTGTACACAAAACTGAGGTCATGCTTTAGTTCGTTTATATTTTAAATGCAGTTATGCTGAATAGGAAATACCAAGTTTAATCTTAAAGTTGAATGTAATAAACTCATGTGAACAAAAACATGACTCGAACCAAGCTATGTATCTTTCTTATAATTCTGCGATTGGCTCTGAAATTTTGGTTGATCAATAGAAATGTCTTGCTAAAAGGATGATATGCTGTAACTACTTTCTGGTGCCCCTTCTTCAACGATGAATTGCATAAAATCTACACAATGTTTTTATAGTTTTCGAACACAAGTAATAAATACGACTTTTTCAAAACAGTGTCCATAGTCCTGACACATTCTTATTATGAGGATAAAAGCATTATCGGTGTTCTTAAAAAATTATTGCAACGGAAAATCATCTTTGTTTGTAGACATTCGTTGTTTTTTAAGCAATAAAATGAAAATAATGGGTGGGCCTTGGTACAAAAGAGCGACATGCCTGCCAGTACATAAATTTGAATTATTACTCTTTAACATATGTGACAACATTTTTCGGTTAAGTTTATTCATCAATCAAGTGAGTAAGGATGTGAAACGTCATACGAAATGAATTCATGCCTGGTAAACGACAATTGTTTATAATGGAGAAGGCCTATTTTTTTCAATGTTTTTAATTTGAGGAATTGATGGCATTCATTGAGGTACACTTCTCTTCTTTCACATATAGGATTTCTTTAAATAAAATACAATAACTATAGTCTGTCCCAAGTTATTACTTTCATCACTTTTTGATGATTTTTAATAAAAATACACATACCTGTGAAAGAAAAAAATTTACAGGGACGAAAACAAAATTCTTACAGAGATTTATAATGGGGAATGTTTACATCTTTTCTCCATTCAGAAGAACTTGGGACACCTCGCGCAATTTTTCAACGTTATCATCCGGGCTAATTAATGGCTGATGCGATGCAAAATCCCTGTTATTTTGGGATGTGTATTGAAACCTAAAGCGGTAGAGGGGGCCTTTCAAAACAGATAATCTGGACATTTTTCATATTAGTGGATGAACATAGTTTGAGCACAAAGGTAATTATTATTTTCGAAATATCAAGCGAAAAGTGATGGAAGAAAAACCTCGGGACAGAGTATAGTGAGAACGGGAGGGAGAAAATGTACCTTAATGCTCTCATGTATTTAAATCGTTTTAGAACGTGATGGCTATTATAAAGGGAACTTGAAGTTAACCGTGAACAACTGAAAATTTAGTTATTTTGCATATGATCTTATTTTCGGTAAAAATGGTATTCCATAAAGGTAAATATGTCAAAGATTAAGTATGTGCAAAAATAAGTGTAAAATTCGGATATTCATTTTTGGTTAGTCTACCGAGGGGCCACAATTCACAATATCCTATATTTACAATTGCAAATATTTTTCCTTATATGAACCTATAGAAAAACGAAAACGCTCAATTCTGTATATTTACATTTGCAAATAAGTTTCCTTATATGAACCTATAGAATAGCGAAAGCGTTCAATTCTGTATGAACTTTTTCATGAAATCACAATGATCAAAGCACGCGCTTATCGCTTGGATTATTGTAAACTTAAAATTTCGGTAATTTTAACAGTTCTGAACGATTTGTCTTTTTTCAAACGCAAATATAAGTAATAAACAGCAATGTTAAAATGTTCACCGGAATATGAAGTTGGTTGGTACGTAATTAAATCTACCGAGAAACCCTACGGGCTTCACAGGATTTGATCACGTGACCAACCAACTTCATATCCCGGTGAACTTTTTAAATTGCCGTTTATTTCTTTATTGAACGCCCATATAAAGCCAGTCTTGCTCTGGTGAGCAATGTGGCCCATTTGGCCTCTTGTTATATTTACGTTTAAATTATCAGCACGACACAATTTGCTCATGATATTATTTGCAGGCGTGTGGTGGAGAGTTCCTTTCTAGCGTAGACTATTATAGTTATGGACTAATAGCATCCATGTCAACTACAGCATTGTTTGAGGTATATCAAAGTCTAACAGAACTAACTATCTAACAATATTGGTGGTATTCCAAATTCTAGCAAAATCCATTCTGATATCTCACAGAAAGTGTAAACAAACAATCATGAATGTTATTTGCACCTTTGTTTCATCGATTATCTCTGGATTTTTATTAACGTAGGATACATGTAACATATAGGAGAAGCGCTTCATAAGAGTAATAAAGCCGACCATGTAAGATCTGTGCTAAGGAATAAAGCAATGCGCGCACATTGTTTATTTATATAGTAATATATACATTCAGTTTATATTCCGTAACTTACGTTTGAATTAGAAATCTGCATTCAACGTTCATTTTTTTTACACACCAAACCTGGTCAGGGTGTAGTAGCTCAAGTAAATGTAATCACGCGTTTTAATCAGATTTATTTTTGCAAAAATAAATGAAACGTTGAAACTTATCTTGCAATTTTGATATGTACTTCTACAAAATAATCCTTAAATCATATATAAAAAAGATATTTTCTCGACAGAGTTTCTGGCTCTATATTTTAAGTCTGGGAGGAAAACTCAATAACCTGTAATATCGCTGCTAAATCTACTATCCATATCCCTGACAAAGAGTGTATATAATAGCTTTAAAAGGAAGAAACACATTTCATACAAATAAACATCAATATGAACATAAAAATAAGCAATGGATGCTTATTTTTGGGTATCGTCAGTCCTGTAACACACCGTGCTGCTGACGAAATTAATTATCATACCTGGTGTAGTATAGGACCGACGATATCCAATAATAAGCTTTCACTGCTTAATTAGATAGCTTATAACATTTAGAAAAGAAATGTCACAAAGAAAATGATTTATGCTCCTAATAATTGAAATATAAAGAAGAACAAGAACACTACAGTAGTCCCATAGGCGCAATTAAAAATAATGAACAGAAGTTGTATTTAAAAATCAGTTTATGTGTATCAAATTTTCAGATTTGCAATCATATAACTTAATTATTATCTATAACGTAACATCACAGCATGATATGTAAGTTATATCACAAGGATCATATTTCTTTTAAAATAACAAATAATGGATTAGAATGTTTTTCAATTGCAGATCATTTGCCTAATATTTTCCATGTATTACCTTCTGTGCTTTAAAAAACAAGAACAAAGTAAGATAAAAACATGGATATCAGAACTTTTAAAGTAAGTTCAACCAATAAGAATACCAAATTACAAAACACTTTTTGAGATGTAAAATTATTTTTATCTCTGCTACGATACAACAAAAGTAAATTTGTTTGTAATGAACATGCAAACATATATAGCTACAATTTATTGTTTCTGCTTATCTAAATATTGTTCCATAATTTTAGAAAATTTTGTTCAAGAAGACATTTGTGCGGATTGGCATGTGGAGTTTTAAAGTTGGTTGGTGCATATATTATATACTTTTCGATTTTTTGGGGTTTGGTTTGTTTTTTTAATGTAACAAATATTTAAGATTATGTATTATGCTTTGCAATACATTTTGTAGATGTTGTCTATGGCATTTTTGGCTGAAACCGTTGCTCTCCGATATGATGAGATATTTTCCAACAAGCAGATCTATTTTCTTCTTGCAAGAGTATCCATGGCTGGGAACTCGTTTACCACGAACCTAGTTATTTTCAGATGGTTAATGGCTACATCCGGTTGTCTCCTTCTCCTTGACTCTATCTATTCATTTCTAACGATTTACAAAGAATCAAAGATTTTGCATGCCTTCGTGAGTACAAATCAAATACTAGTATCGTATGTTGAAGTCTCTAGATAACAAAAGCAATTTTTATTTACATATATATTTTTCTGTGTCAGCTAAACTGACTCTTCAGTTAGCTAGAGGTTTTTTTCTGATTACCTGTTGATTATCTTCTGTTTTTATCAGGGCTCTGCTGGAAGCAGAGTCCTGGCTGTAGGCAGCCAAATCACCAATGTAACTATAAATAGCACAACTAAAAAAGAAAACAAAAACCAAACAGCGTCAAATTAAAAGCTTCCGCTATACCAAATATATGTAGTTACACAAAGAGCCACGTTTTGTGAAAATTGTTGGCATTTTTTTTTTTAATTTCGAGAGAATTGTCAATTTTTTTTAGTTTTCTTATAAATAACGTGTTTTAAAAACAAGACTATGCATTTTGGACACAAACAATGCGCATGAATTTCCTTGAGAGATTTTTAGTTTTTACTACACAATATGCATTATAAAGACACACCAAAAGATCCCAGCCTTCAGTACTTCAGTACTTTGATTACATGTATTTTTTTATGCATTTTACATTTTCGACCTAAATCAGAATAACTAAATTTAATAAGCATGTAACAAACATGGATCAGAGATAACTAACAATCGGGGGAATGGATGAAATTTAAAACCGAAAATATAGGAAATTATTAGCTTATGTTGAAATTAGAGAAAGTAACACCAATCCTAAGTTTATCCATATCATAACCATATCATAACCCCTGGAGCCAGATGTGGATGACAATTGGTTATTGGAAAGCTGAATTATTTTGAAAACGTGGAATGAAAAAAAGAATAGCTCTTATTATGATCCTTTAATTGAGACTGAAATTTGTAAAACAATGTAAAAGCTATACGAATATGAGATGCTTATTAAATAATGCAAATGGGTTATCAAAATTCAACACAAATTTAACGGTTGACTATGGGTATATGCTATTTAAATTATTAAGGAAGTAGTAAATTCATGGTTTGATTTTTTTTTTTTAATTATGTTTAACAAAAATTATCCCGCCCTATCCCATTTGATATGTTTGATAAACATAGAGCAAGAACCTCTGAAATCATTCAGAGTCATTGTTCATTCTTTGCAAGCACCTTATATTATACAAACTGTGGTCTTAGGAGCAAATATGGAGCCACAAGAATTTTTATGTGGATTTTCTGGTTCAAGCATTATTTCTTGATGTAGATCTGTATTTTGATAATGATCCAAGGGTCAATTTAGGATCGTTTTTCAAAGAATTAGAAAATTTAAGGAAAGCGTCTGAAATTTTTTTGTCTTAAAACTTATAAGAGCAATGTTCATATAGATAGATTCCTGTATGATATTAATTCATAAATTTATTATGTAATTTTTGTATACCGGTCAGCAGAGGATGCTCACTCCTACATGGCAGCTGATCTTATCTCTAATTATTAGATGTCCGTGTTTGCTCTGCTCCTGTTTTTTATATATTTCTATTGGACTTCTGATTTTGAACACTGTTGGTTTATGGACTTAAACTGACACAATCAAGGGTATTTCCTAACGATACATTGGGTAAATTTGAAGTTAAACACATGTGTTTTCGGTGTACTGTCTTTTTAAGTGTTAGACAGTGAAGGAAATTATGAAATGAAAATTAATATATTTATACAGTCCTTTGTTGAGCTTATGTGACCATACATACTCTTATTTTGATTCTTTTTTTTATTCTTTTTACCAGCAACATCTATATTTGTGAATCTCATTAAAATGGAATTTTAGAGGAATTACTTACATTTGAATACACAATTATTTTTCTATACAGAACATAGCTTTCTGTGTCCTGGGAATTTCTTTCGTCCTGTCTACCCTAGGATTCTGGATAGCAGTTGATGTTGAGGTAGAGAGATTATTAGTAAAGAAAACAGATTTTTGCTAATTAGTTTGCTTATTTAATCTCGTTATATGATTAAAAATGTAGAAGCAATATTGATATGACTTCTGCACTTATGTACTCTAGCCATCAATAATACTTGGCATTTGATAAATTCAAGGATCATTTATTATATATTAGCTTTATAATACTAGTAAACGCAGCACCATTTTGTTTTTAACATTGTCCTGTTATGTTTTATAATTGATTATACGTGTACTATTGTATTAACCTTTTTTTTTTTTTTTAGAATTTTCCGAACGAGTTGTTGTCACAATCTCCTGTTATATACAATTTTTTTTCACGGTTAGACGACGGTTACCTAATGAACGAACACGGTGCCTGGAACAATTTATTTGTTAAGGTAACAATGCAACATTATAATACTTAAAACTCTTTAATCAGTTTCGGATCATTCGTTGTATGTTTAAAGACGATCAGCCATCTTTGTGTTTATCCCTTTGTCTGTACAGTTTTCATGCGGGGGTACAGTTGGCTTCTTTTGAAGATTAAAAAAATGATCAGTCGATATTGCATCTACATTTTCTGGTTGAAGGATATTAAATCTTATTGATTTATCAAGATGCCTTCTTCAAAATGTGAATGATAATTTGTTCAAACCTTGTCCAGTGAGCTAAAAAAGAAGCAATAGTAATTTTCGATAATATCCTGGACATTTTAAGAGTTTTACTCAAGGGGGGGGGGGGGGTTATGTTTATTTTTCATTTCTCATTGTCACTTCATTGCTAACAATCAGCAATAAACTTTACCAACACCTAACTTCCTTCTATTTACAGAATACGCCGATATCTAATAGTTCTGCGTGATTAAAAAATCACGCAGAACTTGGTAAATTTATGTTCATTTTTTCATTTTTTTATAAAGCTATGAAATTTATAAAAAGATGATGAAAATGGATTCAATTATTCAAAATTTATTTTTTTTACAATTCTGAACATGTATTTCCCAAATTAGAACAGCAGCATTAATCTATAGAAAGAAGTAATTCTGTGGTAAACGAGGCCCATACAATCTTTGAACTACGAGTTTGTAGCATATAAAACAAGTTAAAATGAGGAACTGTTTATATTAGCCCATGTTATACATAACTTTCTGGTGGCCTGATAGTTAATGTCGAAATCAAACATAATATGCACGTAGCTTCACAAAAAAAAAATATAAAAAACTAGCTGGCGATTTCCTATACTTTTGTTGTCAAAACCAATCGATTTTTTCCAATTATGACGTGGTTTTTTTCTTTCAAGTCTGAAACAAAATATACAGTATTAATTAAATACCACATTATATAAATCTTAAAGACAATATGTGGCAAAGCCCTGACTTTTTTATATACAATTGATTACTTTTTACAGATATACTTTTGAATTTTTCTTACATAATTCTAAACATGGCCAAATGCCTTAAGGAATGAAAGAAGACGACATAATTAAGCCAGCCCTTTCACGTTTCTTTAGTATTTGTAGTACAAAAGTGTTTTCAATGTGTTTTACTGTTTAAAAAAAAGTAGGCGTAGGATTGAATGAATTAAAACCATTTTATCAAAAATGTATCTTTCGAAGATATGTTGCTGAAAAAGAAAGACAACTTGTCAAATTTTGTGCCTTTATTTTCAATTAAAACTACAAATAAAAGTTGTCTATGTTAAGCTACCTTTCTGACGTCAACTTCTGTTTCATTCTAACAAACATATGTATTAGATAGTAGACAGTGCAAATTATCAAATACTCAGTGATATGATGAAAAAATTCTTTTTCAGCTTTTTTTTTGGGGGGGGGGGGGAGGGAAATCCATTATTCATTTTATTCATTATACTGGCGACTTATCAATTCATGGTGCTTAAATTGACATTTATCGTAATCTTATCCTTTGTAAGTTTTCTTTCTTTCATTTCAGCTAAAATGCTGTGGATATAATTACGGTAATGCATCTGATTTTCCACACAGTATTGTTTTGCAAGACAGAATGTCTACCGGATACAACTATTTTTATTACTATAGTCATCAAAAGACCCCCTTGTTTTGTTGTCACTTCAATCCGTTGACACAGACATACAACTCAGACATCAACACGTGTACCTCTCCCGGGGGAAGTGATTATCGTTATTCAGAGGTAACTACATGTACTTGTAACCACTTAATTTAAGTTGATATTAGCTTACCTGAGCTGCAAGCTCATGTGAACTTTTTGATCACTTTTCGTCCGACGTCCGTCTATTTATCAGTTTATCACTCTATTTTCGACGTCTTCTTTAGAACCACTGGGCCAATTTCAACCAAAATTCGTGCAAATCATTATTAGGTGAAGGGATTTCAAATTTGTGAAAATGGAGGTCTAAACCTTCTTTCAAGGGGGTATACTAAAGAATTATTGAAAAATTTGTATCTTTCAAAAATCTTCGTCTACAAATCCAATAGGCAAGGGCTGTAAGTAAAGGTTACATAAACTGTCCATTATATGAGGATAAGGATATGTTGATGGCCGTAAGGCCTGACAATAGTTATTTGTTTTCAGAGAATGGACAGTTTGAGGTTTGTTACCTACTTGAAACTTGTATTCTGTTGTGTTTCTTTTCTACAAATGACAATAAAGTAAACATTAATTGTACTGAGTCTGCATTGTCTTCTTATCGAACTGTCTCATGTCAAGGATTTTTTTCAAAACACTGAATAGAATTCATTGTAATTTGTTACATGTTACATGTGTACGTGTGAGACGTAGTTCTTCCCCATGAATATAAAAGGCTGCATGATTCACTTCGAATACCATTTCCAGGGATGGGGTAATTGAAAATAGTATTTGTAATTGAGTGTAATTAATTACATTTTTCAAAGTAATTGAAAGTAATGTGTACTTGAGTCCGTCTTCAATTACAAGTAATTGAATGTATTTAAATACATTCCAAAAAATATTGTGTATTTTCAATTACTTTTCAATTACATCTCAATTACTTTTTTTCCAAGTTTAGAATATAAAAAAGGTGTTTTATAATGATAAATAGATTTTATACATGTTTGGCATGGACTTTTGTTTATACAATAATTAATTAAATGTCCCATAATGTTTCATATGTTTATACAGCCCAGGGCAATAGGTAAAGATCTAATTTTGTGTAGGTGTGAACTCCTCTAATACCCAAGAACCCCCATTGATTTTAGACTTAAGGGAGTCAAAATACCTCATTCTTGTGAATTATAGCAATTATTATTTATATACTGATATGCTGTACTGCCAAAAGTTGTACTTTCTGAATAAACATAGTTTTAATATGTGAATAAAAATTAATTCACTATAGTGAAAATATTATTCAGAACCAAAAATGAACTCAATGGTACTTAATGAATTTAATGTTAAAGACATTTTTTTTTAGAAATTTTCAAGAAATCTGATCTGAACTGAACTACCAGTATACAACCTTAAAAAACATAACCGTACATAAAGCTCTGTATATCTTAATGCTGTTAATATATGTATATGTTCTCAAAATTTAAAAAAAATAAAACTAATTAAAAGTATTTGAAATGTAATTAATTACATTTATCAAAGTAATTGAGAGTAATTAATTACATTTTAAAAAATCAATGTAATTGTAATTGCAAGTAATTGATAAAATTGTCAATGTATTTGAAAGTTATTAATTACTTTTCAAAGTAATTGACCCCAACTCTGACCATTTCCTTGTGACTTTTCCTGCTGTTAGGATGTCCTTATCCGATGGAGAAAGGGGTTTTTTCACACATAACTTCTTGACGTTGCTTAACAGACATACAAAGCAGTTGGCTTTCTAAGAGTTATTTTGAATGTAGAAAGAGAAAATGTGAAAAACATATTGTTCGGTTATATAAAAGAACCAAAGGATATTACAACAGAAAGTTAACAAGAATACTAGCAATCATAGTGAAAACGAATTAAATTATCTTGTAATGGAGATGTACAGAGATTAATCTACTGTAAATTCCAAATTAAACGCCAGGAATTTATATCCGCGTAAAATCGCGAAAAGCACGTCTCGCGGATTTTAAAACCTCGCCATTATTTTTGGGAACTTTAAGAAATATTGATAAATTTTCCGCGCTTGTGAATTTATATTCTTGCAATTTGATACAAAACAGCAGGATCGCGGAATTAAGTACTTGCGTAATATAAGGAATTTACAGTATTTGGAGTATGTGTGCGCAATTGAAATTGAAATAAAATCAGGAAGGATGTCTTTCAAATCTAAACTTTGAAATTGGAATTACATGTATATGATTTCATCGGACGGTTACAGGTAACTTATTGGATTGTATTTGTCATTTCAAGCGTTGGAAGATATCAAGTGAAAAAAAGAATGCCATACTAATGTTTAAACTTGTATGAAAGTATCCCAAGGTAGTGCAGGTTCAAGATACCGGGTGTGGGTGGAAGGGGCCACAATGAGGAGAATCGAATTTTTACATAGGAATTTATAAAAAATCTTTAAAATCCTTCTTTTAAAAAACTAAGAGGCCGGGAAGGCTTTTACTTTTGTGGAAGTATTTCCAGGTAGAGAAGATTAAAGTTTGCTCAAATCATGATCCCTGTGGATAAAGTGGGACCACAGTGGTGGTCGAGTCTTTATAATGAAAAATCTTTAAACATGTTTTTAAACACCAATAGATTACGTGGGGTTGGGTTGAATTTTTACATCAATTACAAAAAGGGCTCAATGTTTAACATAAGAATATCTTTTGAAAACCTGAGAAATCTTTATATACGGGATCAATATTTTACATTGTCCATTCATTTTGTGTATGACTCCATAAAGCTGACTTTATCATATTTATTGTTGCACAGGTGAGATATGTGGCCAAGGGGCCTCTCGATATATTTTTTTAAACATAAGATTGGCAAAACATACAAAATAAGACATTTTAATAGATATCGCAAATATTAAATATAATTTATTTCGGTTGAACTCGGTGAATTATAATAAAATCATTTTCTTTTGTGGAAACGCTGAAAACTCATGTGAGCTTTTTGGTCACTATTCGTCCATCGTCCGTCTGTCCGTTCGTCTGTAAACTTTTAAATTTTGAACTTCTTCTCTAAAACCACTTGGCCAATTTCAACCAAATTTTGGACAAAGCACCCTGATGGTATGACAAATATAAATTGCAGAAATTAAAAACCGATCTTTATTCAAAGCGGAGGAAATCTCGAAACTGTAGAAAAAGGGGGCGCGTTTTTAAAGATCTTCTACTCAAAAACTTCTGAGTCAAATTGAACGTAATTTAGCCCAAATACTGCTTATGAAAAGGAAAATATAAATTGTAAAAATCATGGGCTAATTCTGTTTCAAATTTGAGTAATTTACGAAAATAATAGTAACAAGTTGCTGTCCTTTAAAAAAGGACTACAATACGTGGACCATTTGCATGTGTTTCCAACGAAAACGTGAAAGCTTTTTTTAAGATTATCAGAGATTCCACTGACTCTATAGCCCTCTGCTTTTAACCTGACTAAATTTGTACGTTGTATTACGTATACATGTATGTATAGCCCTGACTTTTTATCTCAGAATAAAAAGGGTTCATACTTCTAAAATAAATATGATCTATCTATGAATGAAGATTGCATACATGTATAGTATCAGACATTCGGTGAATTCTACTATTTGCGCACACATTACGATTCGCACTACTCTGTTAACTATGCAGTGACAGCTTTGTATAAATTGAAAAATTCAATTTTTGATGCATTTTTTCTTAAGATTTAAACTTTTATACAGTGACATAATTATTCAATCACACTAATATGCTTTAAAAAATTTAATCGGGAAGTTCTCTAGCCTCGCCTACTATAAAAGTAAATTTAAGTTACTTGTGTATTCGGAAAACAAGAAAACTTTGCAAATTATGCCATGTTGTAGTTTCGGCATAACATTAACTAATTCCATAATACTGATAGTTCATATCACATGCCAATCATTTCTTTAAAAGGAATACTTTGTTTCTGTACTGTTTACCGACAACTTTACAATTACAGCGCCTTTGAACTTATGTAATCCCGATCCCAATTCAGATAAACGTGTGCTAGCCTGGTTCCCTGAGCTACCCATTACGCACAGGAACCAGGCTAGCTCATGCGCAGGTTGAATTTTCCCCATAGCATCCGGTTTAACCTCGCTTATATATTTTCTGCGTGGACCTCAGGGTCCACGCAAAGAAAGACTTGGGGTCCATCAGTTAACAACTTCGGGTTCGATATTTCTTATATCGAAAACGGGACGGTGTAAAATTAGTCCGGGCTATATGCAGGTGTCATAACAGTATTTCACTGAAGGTTCACGTCAAAACATGGCTGAGCCAAAATAATTCCCGAATTTTCCTTTGAATTCGGGGCGTTTCCGCACGCGACAGGAGCTGATTTTTTTAATGAGCTGAAAAACAATGTGTAAGAGGTCTATATATAACTATCCCATTTTTGTAATAATGCGATGTCATTTGAATTTTTGATGCGTGTTGTTTCCGGAGGGGGGTGAAAAGGCCCGGGCTTGATTTTCAAGCACATGTGTAACTTCGAGGTAAACAAAGTCTCACGCCTTGCTGGATGCACGTGTGTATTTTGCTAGAAAATTGTAAATGAAGCGTTGTTTAAAAAGATGTAAAGAGGATTTTTTCCAGAAGTTCGTTTTGAATTTTTAATCTGTATGTAAAGTTGTGCAATTTTGGTAAGAATATATAGTAAAATTTAATACTGTAGTGACACCTGCATGTCCCGCGCTGTCCCAATTTCCTATTTCGCGTGTAACATATTTTTTAGTATTTTTTAATACTATTAAGACTAAAATAAATAAATTAATTAAATCATTAAATCAAATTGTATCATTTCTGCTTCATTAGATTATATAGGTATATTTATGATGAAAAATAAATTGTGCTCTTTCTTTGTTTTAGTGCATTTTTTCTTGTTTTAATTGTTTACAAATTTCCATAATTTACTGACTTATCTAAGAGTCAAGTTTCGAGTTATAAGCAAGATACAGAGCTTTGTGCACAATGCTATGTTTGTACAAAGAGCTTAGATCATGCTTTTATTTGTTTATATTTCAAACGCTGAATAGGAAATACCAAGTTTAAAAATCATAGTTGAATGTAATAAATTCATGTAAACAAAAACATGACTCAAGCCAAGGTCTGTATCTTTCTTATAATTCTAAGATTGACGCTGAATTTTTGGTTAATCATTAGATATGTCCATCTTCGCTAGCCAAGGGTGACGATCCACTCTGCTACTCTTTTGAAAAGAGTAGCAAAGTGGATCGTCACCCTTGGCTAGCGAAGATGTAGATATGTCTTGCTAAAAGGATTATATACAGTAACTACTTCCTGGTGCCCCTTCTTATATGAATCTTATATATAAAATCTACACGAATTTTGATAGTTTTTTTTAAACTCAAGTAAATAAAAATGAAGTCTTTTAAACAGTTGCCATAGTTCTGACACATTATCGTTGTTCTTAAAAAATACTGCAGCGGAAAAGCATCTTAAGGTTGTTTGTAGCCATTTGTTCTTTTCAGTGAAGATGAAAATAATGGATGGGCCTTAATACAATAGAGCGATATCCCTGTCCATACATTGATTAGAATTATCATGTGACACCATCGTTCAGTTTTATAGTTTATTCATCAGTCAAGTTAGTAAGGTAATGAAACGTCATACGAAATGAATTAACGCCAGGTAAACGACAATCGTTTATAATGGAGAAGACCAATTAAATTTTGGAATGTTTTTGACCCGGGAATTGAGCGCATTGAGGTACAATTTTCTTCTTTCACATATAGGAATTTTAAAAAAATAAAATACAACTAGATACGACCTCGTTACGAGTAACGAGTAGGTCTTCCGTCCGATTTTTTTTAATGATACCATGATATATCGATACAATTTTAAAATTAACACCCCTCCTTAAATTTTAAGATAATGAATAAAAATCCCTAATTACGTCAAACATGGGCCTGACGATGACTTTTCAAACCGATAATGTAATGTTCAACAACTTTGATTCTATAATGCATAACAAAATATTTATCGTTTTCAAGTTATTCGTAGTAGACTTTACGATTCTCATGACCCCTAATTCAAGGAGCCAGCCCCTTTTTCTTGATTTTATTGGAAAGAACTTTTGATTTTCTACTACTTTTGTTATATATCATTTAACAAAATATCAACTGATAAAAAGATACAAATCAAAACGTATGAAAATTTTGAATGAAAATTCGGACCCAATTTTCGTGCCTAAGCGAGCTCAAAGAAATGGCGCCACTGGCGTAAAACAATATAATAGTGCACAACTTCAAACTGCAGACTACCTTTCCTGAAAATTTCGTATTCATATCTCTGATAGTTTCTAAGATCAGCTCTGCATAAAATAGGTCGAAAAAAAATAGACAATCAGTCTTAACTCGGTTCCGGAAGTAACGATTTTAAAATTTCAAAAAAAGTCAAGAATTATGACGTCTGGCAATCATCTGTGATAAAATGGTCAAAATTGGCCGAATAGTGTTTGAGAAATCGCGTGCACAAAATTTGTGGAAAAAAATAAGAAGAAACAGTACGAAAACAATATGGTCTTCCGTTGGAAACGGAAGACCTTAATAACTAATTAGTAACTGAGGGAGAAGTTGTACCTATATGCTCTCATATATTTTGATCTATTTATAAAGTGGTTGGGGGGGACTAAAAAAAAGGGAACTGGAGGTTAACCGTTAACTCCTACCAAAAAATTAGTTTAAAATCTTGCATAGGGTCTTATTTTCGGTAAAAATGGTATTTCATAAAGGTACACTGTCAAAG
Source organism: Magallana gigas (assembly GCF_963853765.1). Classification (NCBI taxonomy): domain Eukaryota; kingdom Metazoa; phylum Mollusca; class Bivalvia; order Ostreida; family Ostreidae; genus Magallana; species Magallana gigas. The sequence continues at coordinate 31,733,706 of NC_088858.1, read as the reverse complement.
ATTAAGTGTATGCCAAAATAAGTGTAAAATTTGGATATTTTACGGTATTTTTTATTTGTTATTCTACCGAGGGGTCATATGGCACAAAATTCTTGAATGCCCATATAAAGTCATTGTTGCTCAGGTGAGCGATGTGGCCCCATGGGCCTCTTGTTTTTGATTTTGGTGTTCATTGTTCTTGCTAAGTGCAAGTAAAAAAAGAATTGATATATCAGTAACAAAGAAAATCGAAAAAAAGTTACAAATTGTTTTATAAAAGCACAGCGATATAGAATATTACTGGTTATATGATGCATATATTTCAGCCATGTTCTCTGAAACTGTCTGAGAGACTTCAACAATACAGCATTGCCTTTTACGTCATGGCTTCACTGGCTTGTTTACTTGAGGTAATATATTACACGTAACATGGCACATAAATGTTATAGATAAATCCCATATAGGCATATATACATGTATCTATCGATATACGAGTACTAGAAGTAGAATATAAATTCGTAATACTAGAACATGTATATATATTTCAGTCAATGTTTGATAAAAGGTAATATTTAAAATAAATAGAGAAATATGTATTAAGGTTGTATGGGACACGTCCATGTTGTGACATATTGTTTATCGAAATAAACATAAAAATCAAGGGTAATTATATAGGTAGTGTTTTTCCCAAATTCTTCACCTATCAGTGTAGCGCAGTGGTTTAGAGGGTTTACTACAAATCTGTAAGTCATGATGGATCTACTATCCACGGGGCGCCATAGCGGGGCCAATTATGCAAAAAAGACCAATTTTAAAAAATCAAGTGTTCAGGAGGAAAACCTTAATGCATGGTAATGACGTCCATGAATCCTTCCACTAAAAATTGTGAAATTCATTGTCCCAGGATCAGAGGTACAGGCCCTAGCCTAGGGGCAATATGGCTTTATAGTGAATAATATAGAAAATTTTCCTCACTACTCCTCTTCTCTACTCCCACGCATGTGACGAAAAAACTAAATGCATGTTTATAATGTCCACGATGCCCTCTAAAACATTGTAAAATTCATGGTCCCGAGGTGGTCAGGGGTTCGGGCCCTAAGGTTGTACCAATGTGGCCATATACAAAAATGTATTAGACCTTGGAAAACTATCTTCCTTACTCCCACGCATGTTGTGAAAAACATAATACATCAGTATGATTTCCACGAGGTCCTCTACCTTAATTTATTACCTGAGGGTGGGGTCAATTGCAAAAAAAAAAATACATTCTTTTCTAACCCAAACATATTTGAAGGAAAACTAAATGCGTTATGCTGATGTTCACGAAGTCTTTCACACAAATTAATTAACTGCTACATATCTTATTATAAATTTTGAAATTAGACCACACTGTAAAAATATATTAATCATTATTTCTTATCTTCTTATCCACTCTCTTATATATTTGAGAAAAATTAAATGCATGTTATGATGTCCATGTTATGAAGCCTTTTACCTAAATTCATCTGAATTTGTGAAAATCATGGTCCCTGGGTCAGGGGTTTAGCCCGTAGGGTGGAGAAATATTCAAATGTATTTATTTGATAATTTATCCGTACTATCGCCGTCGTGGAGGATAGGTCAAGCATTGTTATTATGTTCTTAATGTCCTGATTTTAAAGTGTGAAATTCGCTGTCCAGGCCATGCGACAGAAGTTGAGGCTTTTCATCGGGTATCGGGGACGGGGTGAAAAATATGATTGATTGTTCAGGATTATGATTGATTAATAAACATTTTGAACATATGTATTTTTACTTAAGGTAATTGCTGTTAGTCATACATAACAGCTTTAACTTCATTTTGAGAACAACAAGGCAAATTGTCACTCGGAAATTTGAAAAAAAAATATGTCTTTGATTTTAGGAAACTACTTCAATATCCTCTGCATTGTATATTTGTAGAAAAAATATGTATGCATTTTGTGTGCATTACATGTATAAATGAAAATGTAAATAGTATTAAAGTTTGTCTATTAAAGGCTTGCAGGTCTTTTATTAACAAAAGTTTACCATTTTTGGCCACTGGAGCTAGGAAATAGATACATTTTTCATGATTTAATGATTTTTAAATATCAAAAAATAAAAAGTGCTTCAATATTCAGCTTAAAATGTAAACATGAGACTCTCTCTCTCTCTCACTATATATATATATATATATATATATATATATATATATATATATATATATATATATATATATATATATATATATATATAGTTTGTTTCACAAAGTTGACGATAGTTCAAATTTTGCTTTACAGATTTTAACAATTATCATTCTAAGTAGATTGATAAAGAGTGATTTGCCCCTAAAAGAAGATCCAATTTTGCTGAAAATGAGAGTCCATCCAACAACCAGGAGGTAAACGCTATTCTAGTTAAATTGGCTTTAAGATCTGCGTTTTCCGCATTACGTCGTAAATTCTGTATCGTATTTGTTAAAAAAATTATATTAATTCGATTTATTTCTTCTCTCTTGGTTAATAGCATCATATTTTATGTATCATGTATTTTTAAATCTTGGAACTCATTTCAAACATTGTTGAAATTTGTAAGACACTGAAAACGAAAAAAAAATTTAAAAAATTTAAAGATTGGTCTACTTGAAGGAAAAACACTGTGTAAACAATGTTCAAGTTATTCTTTCATGAAATGTGCCTTCACTGTTGTAGAAAATTAAAGAAAGCCTCAGAAGAACAGAGAAATGAGAATCAGGATACGTCTGAGGTGGAGGAAAAAGAACAAAATGAACTCCCTCAAATTTCTACAACAGAAAATATGAATGGCACTGTTTTGGAGGAAAATCAGGATGAAAAATCTGAGAAAATAGAGAAGAAAAAAAGAAGACGAGGGGGTAAAGTGAAGCCAATGTCCGATATACCAAATCCGGTCCAAAGACCGTTGTCAAAGCTGCCTCCACTGCAGATGCAGCGTAATCCATAGTAATGGACCTGTGTCTATTTGGAGATTCGATTTGTTTTAAATGGTGTTGTTTGTATCACATCGAAAATATATTCTAAATGCATCATCCCAAAATACTGTTGAGCTATCTAAAAATAAACACGTGACATTTGTGTTTTAAAGCAGGGATCAAACTCTGGTTGTGGACTTTGTGATTTTTGACACACATGCACTTGATAAAGTGACATTCGATTGATATCCACAACGTATTTTGAAATAAACGTTTGCTTTTATATTTTTCCTTTAAATTGTTTTTGATTAACATATTTTCAAGTTCTTGTTTGCATTTCTTTGAATGAGTTTCAATGTTTTGATTGATTAGTATTTTATTACAACTTATTTTTAAAATATTCAATTGGTCTGTAGATGTTTGTTTTGTTATCTTTTTAATTTAAGAATTGACAATGTACTTTGCATGTGTGAAAAATTAACAGATGTTTTGTTTTTACCATAAAATTATGTCATATCATTGTCTGTTACCCTAAATATGAAAAAGTTTTCATGACGTAAAGTATTTACTAAAAGTTTTTACTCACGATGAAACACGTACATGTATTTATTGTGAAAAAAATTCTGTTATTGGCCTTAAAGTTTCCTTGTCAATTTCCTTGCCTAAGAAATTATCACTATGAATTGTGATATTTATTGTCATAATCTATCATTTAGTATGAAAAATCCTCATAAATTTTAGGTTTGTTTATTTGTTTATTTCCCAAATCTACATACAAAGCACTTCTTTTAAACGAGATTACGATATTCTAAAATTGGTAATTAAACAACCTTCGAGTGCATTAATTGAACAAATTTACATATGTATTATTCTTTAACAATTTATAAAAAAAAAAAACGAACAAATTATTATGCAAATCTATGTAAAACTAAAATACACTTAATTTGTATAGAAATTGAACAAAAGTGCATTTTCAGTATGCACTAACTGAATGTGGATTTCTGCTAACTGTCAGCTTTGAACAATGTCCCGGATAATCATGCTAATGCTTAATGTGGCATTTTTGCACCTGCTTGGATGCAGTGCCGGGTTTTACAACGGAACTTAGGACTTAAATATTACATATATGTTATCAAAATGTACAGAAGGAAATGATCCTCTAAAAATTGTGTTCAAGGAAGATCAGTCAAAGAGACTGAAAAGGTTTTAAAAAATGGTCAAAAGTTTTTTTTGAAAAACACATCCCATGCAGTTTCGTAAAAATCCGTATGTATACCCAATGATAGACCATTGTCAATAGATATAACAACGTTTGTTTCTAATGTCTTCCACCTGGCAGATGAAATATTTACCTTTAAAAATGAATATCCCCTGGGAAAATAATAATTCCCATTGATGAAAAAAAATTCCTACAGGGTATTTTGAAAATCCGGTAGGATTTCTTTGAATGAGATCCTACAGGAATTATATTTCATATAGGATGAAAGTTAAATCAAACAGGTGGGTTTTTTTTATGGGAAGTTAGATTTCTTACCGTTTTTTTCTGAAATCCTATAGATAGGAGGTTTGTTTAACTTCTATTGGAAATTTTAATTACTATAGGAAGTTCTTTTATTTTGATAGGAAATTCTAAAATCCTTGAGGAAAATTGTGATTCTCTTAAAGAAAATTTTAAAGGTAAATGTTACACATGACAAGTGAGATGCATCAATATGAAAAAAGGTCATAAACTTTTTACGCCATAGTCTATCATATGACATAATTGAATTTTTCAAAACAACTTAGATAGATGCAGAAAAATACCACCTTAGCACTGTTCTTTGCCACTCTTATGTATAACTGTTGCTCTAAATGTACCGCCCCTTCTATCGGTTCCGATATTTCATAAGATGGTCTTTCGACCCCGAACTATAACTTCCTCATCAGTGGTGGCCAATCCACTGTAATCGATGGACCACGACTTCCAGCACAGATCTTCTCCATAGTGTCATATCCAGCAGGATGACCCAATTGCGATATTTCTACTCGTGTAAGGAGCTTCCACACTGATCGCAACTGGAGCCCTCTTTGCAGCCGACCTCAACAGGAAACAGCTAAATTAGCACAATCCTCTATCCTTCGGTCTACCATCAGGCCTGTGTATTTGAAGCTTTTTCTTTCATTTGCCTTCTCACAATGTTCTTCCCATAACATGGTCAGCTCTACTGAGAGCACAGTTATTTACTGATGGGACACAAACACTGTGCCTGTGGTGTGTCTATGGTGTTAGATTAGTTTCTACAATGTTTGCTTGCAAAAACTAACTTATTATCCAGGTCCACTCAGAACTACCAGTCATGCTCTCTCTAGTCTCTATCTACCACTGACGTCCGTCTTGTCGCCCTTACGTGACTAGCTGTTGCTTCACATCGTCTCACAAACTGACGGCTTTGCTTCACATTTGTTAGTCGTCTCCTTTTCCTCTCCGCTTCCAACACATCAGCCAACTCCCGCAGGACTTTGTCATGTCGCCTTATATATCTCCCCTGAGTCGACGTCAGAGCTACTTGGCATCCTAATAAAATCACACCATTGTCCCTTTCTTTCCGCACAGCTTACAGTTTTGGTCTTCGCTTAATTAGTCTCTTCTGTTGCAAGTGTTAAAGAATATGAAAGTATGTCATACATGTATATATACTGACTTAGGTATGAATGAAACTATAAACTGGTCCGCAGATTTGTCTCAGTTAATTCCCGCATATTCAAGTCTCACTTCATCCAGCCACCCCCCCCCACCCCCCCGTGTTTCATTTTTTTGTGTCGTACGTTGCTCTAGTCTTGTTGAACCGGTGTTATATAGTGCCTTTTCCCCCTAGCCATCTTTCCTCCCGGAAAAATGGCTATATAGCAGTTCTTCCCCCCGGAAAAATGGCTATATAGCAGTTTTTCCCCCACGGAAAGCTGACTATATAGTGGGTTTTCCCCCTTTTTATAGCCAGATTACCCCCACGGAAAACCTACTATATAGTGGATTTTCCCCCATTTTTACATTCCGGCCATGTTAATTGCGGACCATTCGTGACAATAATTTGCAATAACTGATATGATATTAATTTCTCACAAAAAGGATAATTATGGCATTTATTAATGCATAGAATAAAATACATGGTTTTTCAACCCCAAATATGAACTAAGGCATGCGCCTTCATAACATTCATGTGTCATCATCGTTTATTATACCTGTTCTCACCCCATTTTTGAACACCTTTTACACGGATTTCGGAATACCTCGAATCTTTTTCATCTAATCGATGCTTATCTACAGTTTTGACTTCGACGTTATGAACACGTGAGAACACATTTGAGTAAAAATACGCCGGTTTGGAAATTTAATTTTCCAATGTATTACCATAAATGTATAAGCTTCTCCCAGGGAACTAACTGGCCAATCTTGACTAAAGAATGTGGGCGCTTAAGATGTAGATTCGGCAGGAATCTGGGCGCACAAGGAGAGTGAAAATTTCATCAATTAATTTTGAATATTTTTCGAATTATAACCGTTATTTGGTTTCTGTTGGATGTGGAATGAGTGGAAAAATATTTGAAATGCAAAAGGTTTTATTATAATATGGGTCTAAATATAGCAACAGGATGCAATTCGTGCAAAATCCTACTTATTTACAACTGTTTTTAAATGATTTTGTTGTCTCTGGGTCTTCTCTCCACAAATTTGAAACGTGTAAAGTTAACATATTTCAACATTTAAAATGTCGCTTTTTAAAAAAAGATGGAGAGATGACCCAGAGATGACTAATTATGTACGTTTTCAAATTATTTTTTGAGGGATAAAAAACAAAGTCCATTGATATGACAGTGTTGTTTCAAACAACACTTTATAGAGCATATATTGACAAGTCTCGCATGGCTCAGTGGTTTCGTCCTGGATTAGTGAATACATACTTTCAGTGTTTTGGGTTCAAATCCAACTGGTGGTCTTTTTTTTTTTTTTTTTTTAAATAGACTTTTTTGTTTTAAATGTTTGTTATTATAACATGATGTTGAATTATAATATACCGGTATATTTTAATTTGTTATTATTGATTTCTAGATCTGCTGTATGAACACTATAAAAAAAATTCTTTTGTTATTACTAGTTTTTTAGGATATACACAATATAACTTCATTAAAATATGTTTGCATTAAAATTTCCAACTAGTTATCGGTTTACCTCTCATTGCCATTTTTTGAAAGCTTTGTGAGTTTTTTTTTTATAACCGGAATAGCCATGTACTTCGACTCTCAACATAATATATTTTTGTTGAAACCTGTACATAGCCTTTCGAGGTTATAGACATTTAAATCCCAATTGATTCGTGTCGAGGATTCCTGCAAACTTACCATCTTGTGCGCTCACTTTCTTTTGTAGAGGAAGGGGATAAAAAGTGGAAATGTATTACTCCCTTCGCCAAAAAGGCTATCAATTTTAAATTAATACCGTTAGAATTGACGATCTTAAAAACAATTATATATTTCTTCTTCTAATTATCAAACGGGAGACAGGATGCAATGATATGATGAGAAACTGAAATGTTTTACCAGTAGTTTTACTTTGATTGATGGGGTTCTAAATCATGGTTAAGGGGTATTTTAATTATGTATTAAAAGCATGTGTAAAGTTAGTGTTTACCATTTCGTTTTAAAGTTACGCATATTCATATTTTTAAGCACATTTCTACAAAACGCGAGATATTATGATGTAAACATTTTAAAAAACAATGAAATGTCTTCACAGCCAGAAATCGAACAATGTCGGTATCTTTGCTGGTTACTTTGGAAAATGTGAAATGGAGCCTAAACTAACTTTATGTCTATATTGTCACTCACTATTTGCTAATTTTTCCACTTTTAAGTTTGCAACGTGATTTATAACTATACAATTTTGAAAACGATGCTATATAAATCAAGATATACGATTCAATTACCTAAAAAAATAATACTATTTGTTTCATATTTTTGCAATAAAGATTTACTTGTGTACCATAATAACCATATTATTTCTTCGAACAATTAAACAAGGGTAATTAAAAAAACAAAAAACAACCAACACATATATTGTGATGAGCTGACTTTTTTTTTTTTAGATATAAGCTTGTTCTTCTAATCAACTAAAAAGTAAAAAAGTCGTATATGCGCTAAGGTTGGTTATTTATTTTTGATTTTCGGTTTCTCCTTTTATGAATAAAAGTTCATTGATTTATGTATCTAGTTATTTATTATATCATTAGTCATCTTATGAATTCATTAAATGTTTTGAAGAATAATGAATTTTACCCGCGTACCTTTTTAAAAAATTTTGTTCGTAAATTTATAAAAAGCAGTAGAATTAAACGTAATTTTCAATCATTTTGATAAAGAAATATATGAGTGATTGTGTATTTTTAAATGATGTTTTTACTTTTAAATGACCGTAAAAATATGATCATGTGGTCATCTATAGTTTTTGAGATATGGGGCCCTAAAAATACATATTCTTTTAAATGGATTTCAAACATCGGGCTCGAAAACAACAAATGCTCCTACCCTGCATGGGGCTTAAATTTTCGGTGTCATCTACTAGTGGTATACCACTATCACTGTGAAAATATGGTTAATTGGTCATCTCTAGAATTTGAGATTCGGGTCCCCACTTATAGAACACCATTCAATGATTATAATGGGGTTTTAAACATCGGATCCTGAAACATCAAGGGCCCCTACCCTGAGGGCTGAAATTTTCAGAGTCATCTTCAAGTGGTAAACCACTGCCACTATAAAAATATGGTGATATGGTCATCTCTAGTTTATGAGACATTGGACCCTAAAGAATATGCACTATAATTATTATGATAGGATTTTAAAAATCGGGCTCTGAAACATCGGAAACAAAAAACAGAGGTTTAGCCTGGATGAAATTTTCACAAACAGACAAACAATCTGATAAATTTATCAAGAAATTCTTAAAACATTCTCGTTTAATACAATTTCAGAACACAGAATTATGCATATAAGTGTATAACTTGTAAAACTTTTTTCAATAAATTACCTAAATTAAGTTCTATGTGTAATTCCATTACACACATGTTCAACTTTCAGCATTGTCTATAAAAATTATTAAATCGGCAAAACGAAACTTAACCTGTACAGATGAATGCAGATATACATGTATGCAACCTGGGAGTGTAAAAACATTGATTTTAATCCCTACTGGATTTCCATAAATATTTTTTATAAAATCTGAACCAAAAACGTGAGGGAGAAACCCTACTATGGGGGAAAAGCTACTATATAGTAGCTTTTCCCCCGGGGGGAAAGGCTACTATATAGTAGGTTTTCCGGGGGGAAAAGCTACTATGGGGGAAAAACTGCTATACAACACCGGAACCATGACCAATACATGGCCCCCAAGAAGGGTTCAAAGTTAAACAAAGAAATATATAGGGAACGTATTTCTTTTCAAGAACTAAAAGAATGCCAAAAGTGCTATATACTGTTATGCAATCATCTTCAGATAGTGTAGATTGTCAGTTGTAAAAATTGTGACCTCCGGACCAATATTGAGCCCCAAGAAGGGTTCAAAGTTTTAAAAAGCAATACATAAGGAAAATGTTTTAAAATCTTTTTTCAAGAACAACAACGTACCCCACAATTTGTGATATTACTTTGGGGACACCTCAGATTGTATGGATTCTAAATAGGTAAAACCGTGATCCCTGGACCAGTATTGGGGTCTTAAAAGGGTTTTAAAGTTTAACATAGTTCTAGCAACACGAAGGGAAAATGTTTAAAAATATTCTTCTCAATGACTACAATGTTAGAGAACTCTAAAATTTGTAAGACTACTAGGCCCTATTTAAGCACCCTTAGATAATGTTCAAACTGTGACCCATGTCAATACAGGGGCTCCGAGAGGGGTTTAACATTCTATAAATGTTAAAGAAAAATGAAATTAAGAACTACAATGTGACAATTTGTGAGATTACTTTACATGCATGCTAAAATAGTGTTAATTGTAAATTGTACAAACCTCAAACCTTAGTTTATATAATTAATAATGGGACCCAAAGAGTGGTTTAAAGTTCAACATTCAAATTAAAGGGAAGATATTAAATTTTCTTGGCAAGGATTACAATGTAACAATAAAAAAATCAGTTTCTATGAAAGAATATGCAAATAGAATATTTATATGGAAAAAAGATGGATGTCGGACTGAAAAATTTTATTTTAAAAAATGGTCCATTCCAAAGTTTCTGTACGTAATTTAATCACAATTTTAAAAGAATTAATTATTTTAAAAAATGCCATCAAAAAAATCGATTTTCTATTTTAAAATGTTGTTGTTTTCATTAAATTATGTTGTATTTCTATGCTATCAAAATAGCATCGGGATCGAGATCCAAAATATAACGTCACTAGATATTTGTTTACAAATGGCGGACAGGTAAATAAGTCATTTAGCAATTTCTTTCGTCCAATTAAATTGTAAAGTGATACAAATTACACAAGACAACAATGATTTATGAATTTTACTGTGTTTAGATAATAAGTTTTATCCTGCTGGTCGGGGTACAAATTGAGAAATGGCATCTAAAGTGAAGGAGAAAATAAAGAAAAAGTCGACAACAAAAGTGGTAAACCAAGGTAACTTAGGTAAGCTTTTTCATTTTACCTTTAATATGATTAGATGATTTTGATTTGGTCCGTGATAGTCATAGTCAAAACGCATTCTTGTTAAGGGTGCGGTAACAAATATCTTTAGAATAAAAAACTTAAGTTACACTGATCAGTGTAAAGTCATCCAAAATATTTTAACGCCTTTGTCACTATCCTAATTTCATAATTGTTTTTGAAAACGTGTCACTGATGCTACTGCAATTGGTATTTTTTTATACCTTACAAACTGTTGATGCTGCTGTGATCTAATATTATGCATTCGAAGATCTTCAAAAATCTAAAATGTAATCATGAGTTTACAAGTTCAAAAAGTATATGTCAGAACCAGCAGAACTACACCTAATTTTCATAAAATTGTATCTATACCATATATAATATGTAAAATAAGTAAGCATTTGAGTTTCCAGGATGCAGTAAAATAATATGTCTGACAAATGCACCCTGTGGTTATCAGCAGTGGCCAATTCAATGTGAAAGAAATCACAAGAAAAATGGTGTTGAATAAAGCTATCAATACCTTATCTTTATTCGTTAGCGATTTATAGTCTACTTTATGGTAATGCATCACACTTTTACCTGAAGTTAAAGGCCGGGGCCCAGGTATAAATAGCAGCCAATCACAAAATGAATGGGAAATTCAATTTTCTTTGCAGCTTTCAGTTCAGAGAGAATATTTTCAAATTAATAGCATTATTCATGAATAAAAAATTTCTAATTTTTGGTGTGGAAGTAGCTACCAAGGCAGCTATCAATTGACGTCGAAATTTTTACAAACAAAAAATTATTAAAAGAGTATTCATCTTATAAAGTTCTGAAGCAGCTCAAAATTTTGAATTCTAAACTAGTGATTGACATTGGAGGCGGAGATTACCAATGTTTTGTTTACACAGGAAGTGGCTGTAGCCATGTGCTCTGTAGATTACTCATCACAGCATGAGAAATGTATCGGCAAAAATCTTTTACCTTGGCATTGATTAAAAGTTAATCCATCACATGAATAACACTGTTGGTGTGAAAATTATTGAAATTTATTAAAAACCTAGCTAAAAAAATTATCACATTGCTTTTAGTTCCACATAAGAATCTTCATGAGTCCGCAATAAAGATGCATAATGTCCCATCTTTGGTAGATAAATTGTCAAAAATGTGAGTTAATTCATATGCAAAACTTCCTATTTTATTAATACATCTGAGTTATGTTTGATATTTCCCAAAAATTCCTGTGTCGAAATTTAAATCAAGCTTCTGTCCTTCCAATGGTGTGAGCTACTTTACTCGATCTGCACATTCCACTAGCCACCATAGTTTTGTATGTGATGTACGAAACAACACAAGCAATGCTGACATTCTTCAATCTTCAGTCTCCCGAACCTGACTTATCACAAAGTCATCAAAATGTGGGTCACTGTCGTAAGAACTTTGTAATAAACCCATTACTGTTTTTCTCAACAGGAACTTCATTAAAATCCCAACTCAGTGTGTCAAAAGCTAAAAAAAAGTTTCTCCACGACATTTAGTTACTTCCAAAGCTGGAATATTCATTTCTCCCTGCTTATTGTGATGTCCTTCCATTTCCCTCCAATTTCACTCTGGTTCCTAGTTTCCACCAGAGGATGAGTAATATGGGGTAAATAAGGGGTATATGAATATATGTTTGCTTGTAAAAGCAAATGAAAGTTTTATAAACGTTGTATTTGAGTTCTCAACAACCAGCTGTTAATTAGTGTTCATATTTTCTTCTCACATCGTAATGACAATCTACTGGGATTTTAATCAGTTGAATGAAAAATATCCCTAGAGAACCTCTGATTATTCTTTGTAAGCGGGGAACTGCTAAATGTTATTTGGATCAAGTTTCATGCTTGAAACCATTATTGTTTTAGGGATGCCATATATCAGTATTGAAATTTTATCATCTTCACACATATATGTTACAAAACAACATAAATAAAATTAAAAACTGATCAAAATCCCTCTATATGAAAATGTATACAGCCCCTCTTAATAGATTGGGTTTTCCCAAGTATATAAACAAAGCGGACTGAGCCACATGCAATGTTTACTCTTATCAGCATCACCGACAGTGATGGAGGTAGCCCCGCCTTTTTACCCTTATAGGCTTAATTGTCTACCAGGTGGCAGAAAATCTAGGTCGACCCCGGCCTTTAAAGATAAAGTGAACGTTAAATCTTTACTTGCTGTTATAATGCCTTATACAGTATAATTGTGCATTAATATTTATAAAATAAGCAGCTGATTAAAAAAAAACATTGATTAAAAATGTATAATCATATATGAATTAATCAAGTTCACATGTAAATTATATCAAAGGTACTCATGTAAGGATTGAATTTCAAACGCAGTCATTGCTCTGAAAAAAGTTTATGCAATGTGTGATGAAATTGGGGACTAAAAAATCATTTCATATCATTCTTTCTCCCAAGTAAAATCAGGATTATTCTATTTCAAATGATTTTTTGTTCTTTGACACTGTTTTTGTTGTATATGCAGTGCAAGTTTTATAATACTTGATTCCTGTGCAAACAATGCCAAATGTGATGTAGCAATATTATTTATAGTTTATTTCTTATCTATGTAATTCCAATAGATGAAGAGAGGCCCTCGAGTGCTCATAGTCAAATAAGTGTCAAGGAAGCAGCTGCTGTTGTAGACAACACAGAGAAAGTAAGATATTGATTGGCATTGATTAATAATAATGATGAATTAACACAGGTGGTCCCTATAATAATTAATATAAAGGTTAATTAATACAGGTGGTACTTCATTAAGATGGAAATACTGTAGTCTATGAAATCATACGTTGTGAAGGTACATCAGTTAAAAGAGATGAATGTACAAAATGCATTTTGAATAACACATTTTGTTAAACAAAATTAATCAAAATTATTAAAATTTAAAGCTAACATTTTAATACATTTATTGCATTATTAAATTTATATGGTACGTAATACAGTATATTCATGTTTAGTTCCTTTTTGTAAATGAGTTTTTCAAACAATCAACTATGGTAAGTTAACTTCTCTTAATTTATATCAAAGTTCACAGAAGATGAAAGTAAACAGGAGAAAGATGAAAAGAACGCACAAGACCAAAAATCGGCAGAAAAAGATGAAGACAGCCATGTCAAAAAGAAAGATAAGAAAAAGGATAAAGTAGAAAAGAAAAAGGATGGCAAAGCTAAGAAATCCAAACATGTCACCCCTCCTTCGAAAGTGGAGGAGCTACCTGATCCAGAGCCCGTCCCAGACAAGAAGAGGAGGTCTCCCTCTCCATTTGGGAGGAATACAGTGGAACCGACCACAACAACAGAGTCAAACATGGGAAGCCTGGCCTCAATCAAGTCCCACTCTACAGTCAGAGGTTGGAAAAATAAAAAAAAGTTCTATATATCATTTGTGTCTAAATTTTAGGCCTGTATACTAAGTTTATTCAATGTATTTTAAAGTTCGGATAATGAAATTATTGATTGTTTGATTTTAAAAAATGATTTAATTACCAACTGTATTCCAACATTAATTGATATATTAAAAAGTTTATAATTATTGATTTATTGATTAAATTTTCTGTGTGTTTTGTAGAGGCTTGGACAGATCGGAGTTCTATGTCTGATGTGAACACAGGTAAAATTTGCAAGAAAAATCTGCATATTATAGTTAATTCTATAGTTTCTGTTTATATATTTTAATCATTTGTGTCTATGCTTCATATCTGTTTTATATAGAAAATATTACTCAAAATTTAATTACTGTAGATGGTGTAGGTACATGTACTAGTTTGGGTTTTTTTTTCTCTCATCCTGAACTTAGTGAAGTAATATATGTTCTTCAATGCAGTTTTGTATCAAAATAACTATTGTTTTTATGCTTTTGTAAGTTGTATTAAAAAATTAATATCTTGAAAATTTTTATGTATAAAAAGATGTTGAAAGTACATGTAGTTTGTGAGTTAGCAACTTAAAGTAGAACTAATCAATTTCTCTATTTTGTATTGTATTTTTTGTCTTTCTGGGAAAGGTTAAATTTATTTTTTTCTTTACTCAATTTACTAATAAATCGCCATTGCTCTACTACACTCTGCAGTTCCGCCTTCTGTGGCTAGTAGTGTGATCAGCGTGAGAGAGGCAGCGCGGGAAAATCGGGCCTACCTAGCCAATCAACAACGAGATGAGGGTAAAAGATGGCGGCAACAAAAGTTGTCAAGATAAAGAATTTAATCAAACATTTTCTGCTAATAGAGACTAACATTTTAAAAAAATAGTTTTTAGTGATGTTTAACTCACAATGTTAAGTAATATATGTCATAGTTTAAAAGTAACATGATGTTCTGCAAATTAACAAATATATATATACACATGTATATACATGTTTTACATATTTTTTTTTTTATATGTATTTGAGTTTATTTATATAAGTATATACTTGATGAAATAGATTCACAAACATTTTAGACTAATTTTAAATTGCATAATCAAAACTCGATCAGTAAATTTGAATCTCAAAATGTTTATAATTTGAAAGGAAACAAAGAACATTAATCACACAATATGTTTTCTTATGTCTAATGTTTAGAATTAGTTGATTTCAACTCTTATAAAATGTACTTACCGTAATATGTATACATAAGTTTGTTTATCAGTATGATGCACACTGTTGAGTATGGAATTTTGTGCTTTATAATAATGAATTGGTAATTGAATTCCCTACAGTGGCTTCCGACAGTTCTGATGAGGAAATTGAGGAGACAGAAGAAATTAAGAATGCCTACATTCCGTACCTCTACGCAAAGAAGAACATCATCAAAGTCATCAAAGACATGAAGAGAATGAGGTCCAATCACATACATATTGTGGCTGACATACAGAACGAATACAAAAGCATTGAGGACGAAACACAGGTTTGGTTCTTTTCCCTAATTTTTATGAACGATATATCACACAAGCAGAAATCCCCAGCCCAGTCGTCAATGCAAATAATTACCAATCATTTTGTGAACCTTAGTGGATAGGACATTAGTAGCAAATGTACTAATTTAAAAGATATTTTTATTGCTGTTGATACATATATTTTAAAAAACTTGTTTGCATTATTTCAACTGTATATCAATGTACATGCAGGCAGGAAATATTTTCTTGCTGAAGTCATACATGTATATTTTTTAATTTTAATACGTACTACCTGTATTCCTATAGCAAAACACATGATTGTGTACAACTATAATATTCTTTTTGTGGTTGCAGAGGCAGTTCAACATCTTTGTCATCAATCTTCGCGACACGTACAAAGGGAAAGTGACGACGTTCCGACAAGTCATAGACATACATCGCACAGAACTTCAGTCCAAGGAATCTTACTGGAACGAAATGCTAGAGGTACACTATAAGTATCTGAAACAGTTTCTGAGCTATATACTATGGTATGAGTTAAAAATCAAGATTTAAATGCAGAACTATTTTAATATGATAATTTGAGGGATTTTTTTTTTTCAGAGCTTAGCTGAGAGAAACAGACGTTTGCTTAAAGAAAAGAAAGTTTTGTTGATACAAAACAAAGTTGAAATTGAAAGACTAGAGAAGGAGAAGGTATTGTACATGCATTTGTCATATTCTAATAACCTGTAATAAAACTTGCATGCTTGGTTGATACTAGTGTTGCAAAATGTTTCTCTCTTAATTATGCTGTTCTAAGTTGTCCTACCAGGATCAAGTCTTTATTGAAACTTTCTTCATAAACTTTAAACTCCTTGTGTTAATATTGAGGCCCATCATGTAAAGATATTTTTTTATTGTCCTGGTAAGTTATCTAATAGTTTTCAAATTTTTTTCACTCCAGGCTGAGATTCAGACTGATCTATCACAGAAGCTTGACAAAGCAACCGTTGCCTTGGCTACAGGTAAACAATTTTTCATTTTAACATGATTTAATTCCACTACTAATCATGTGTATACCAGTAGGTATTTTCTGTGTATTAATCTCTTTGTTGCCATTTAAAAAGAGCAAATAAATCAACTCCATTTTACCTCTGTAGTTGAAAAGGAAAAGGAAGAAGAGAAAGAGAAAGAAACAAATTTACAGGATGAAATCAAAGTAAGATGCCAGATTTATCTCCCTGCATTGAATTTTAGAATTTTTATCACAATGATTTCAAAAGATTTTCATGCCTTTTATTCATTCTGTTAATCCCATCACTAGAAGCTTAAGGAGGATCTTGAAAAGGAAAAGTCAGCGGCATCAGAGCTTGAGAAGGAGCTGGCTGAGGAGAAGAGACTCCGCGCGGCTGCGGGAATTGCTGTGGTAGCATCAGCAACTACCACAGACAATAAATCAGAGACTCCAGTGAGAGGCTTTCATTGATTTGAATTTTGACCTGTCTTGTCTTGTTTTGTCAGAAAAACAAAAGTTTAAAGGCACAATTTATCTAGTATCAAACTTGTCTTCTTAAAAGAAAAGCAAAAATGAAATTTACAATGTAATACTGACCCAATTTTTCTTCCTCTATCTCTGGAATAAATTGGGATAGGACATTGAACAAAATTTTAACAAATTCATTGACCAACACATGACTGACTTGGAAATGTCTGCTAGGTTGTTTTCAGGAAATATTTGTGAATATCTTGATGACTAAGGTTCATCAGGTAAAAATTTCCAAAAGAAGTACCTCACACAGAAGAGATATAATGATGAAATTAAATAATTTGTAGTTTCTTTTGCTTCCCAAAAATAATCTGAACTTAAATGGGTTGTAATATTCTAATTGTTAATTTTACCTTCTAAGAATGAAAAATTATCCAAGTCAACAGTATACATTTCTATCAAATTGAAATGAGTTTTTTGCATGACACATTATTTATAATTGTACATTTCTTGCATTTCTATTGCAAAATTGGATGTGGTATATTTTTGAAGGTGGAAGTGAAAAAAGAAACACCAGTTACATCATCAGCTGCAGTGTATGCTTCTGAAAAGAAGGAAATGTCTGCAGAGCGGGAAGAACTAGAGAAAGAGAGACAAAGGATGAATGAAGAGAGAAGCCAGATGGAGGAAGACAGAAAGAACTATGGTGGAGAGAAGAAAGAATGGATGGATCAGATAAACAAACTACAGCAAGATATAGTGATTCTGACTACAGTAAGAAATTACATTAACTTGATTTTTAATAATCATAAGTTTATTTGTCAAAAAGTTTTAAGAAATAGTGCACCTTTGGTTGGGTCCTCCCCTTAATCCCCACCCATTTGCACTTAATGTTATCTTTAATGTGTAATTACTGTGAAATTTCCCCTTTACATCCAGTTTTCAGATACATGTACATGTAGTTATTTGATCTGTTTCTTTGTAAAGGAAAAGACTGAAACTATTTTAGTGGTATCATTTATATGGAAACAGTTGCATTGAAAAATGCCACTTTCTACAAGACATGATAGAGTCTAAATGAGTCTTAAAATAGAGGTTTTAATTGAATGTACCCATAGCCAATACATACATTTGTATGTAAACCATGATGTTCAAAACTGTCATATTTCCAATAATCCATTTCCATGTTATTAGTTTTGAAAATATTTATACTAAGTACTACACAGGAATGATGTGGATATAACCATCTTTAAATTTAGGAGAGCTCTGAGTGGAAAGTGAAGTATGAGATGATGAAGCAGCAGGCAGAGAAGTCGGCCGGTGTCCAGGAGAAGTACGCTGCCTTAGAGGCCCAGTACCAGGCCTTGGCGGCCATTGTCAGTGCCTTAGAAGGCACAGAGGCCATTGCTAAGGTAATTAAGCAACATGATTGTTTGTTTTTTTATCAGATATGTTGAATCTCTATGCAAAATTTTTGCACCATTGTCCAAAAAATGCCTCAATACTAGAATGTTTCATAAACATTACAGCAGGGAAAATCAGATTTATTATTATCGGTATTATTCTTGTCAACTGTTCAGGATGAAAGTATTAACATAATAGTGATGATTTGTAGCTATAATTCCAAATATACCAAATACATGTAGATGCATCGACAAATATGACTTTCAGTTCTTTATACATGTATTTAACAATATACTGTAAATGTGTCGATCATTCAGGAAAACAAGAAGAAGACAGAGGATGACCGTAACATGATGAACCAAGAGAAAACAGGGCTGGAGAAAGAGATCAAACAATGGGAGGCACAGTTCAAAAAGAAAAATGGCCGAGAACCAACCGAGGAAGACAAGTATGAAAGCCTACCATCACAAGGCTTAAACCATTATATTGATATATTTTGATTCCATATATAGTCTGTCTGAATATGGATAATGAAGTAAAATCAACAAAGTAGAGTTAAAATATAAACGGAAACATTTCATCGAATTGATCTATCTGGATACTGGTAATTTTAAATAATAATGGAAAAGTTAAAGTCGTCATGGTTTACCAATATGGATTCTAAGAATGGTAATTTTATGTCCATTCATTTGGCAGGACTGACTCTGTTAAAGAAATGTATGTTCAGCAAGAAGAGCTGAATACCATGGTCAGCTCACTGGACAAGAAGCTGGAAACTTACCAGAAACTTGAGAAGGGAGACATCCTGGACCCACCAGAGGTGGTCCAGACCACCTTGAAAGAACCGGAGGTCCAGACAATAGAGGTACAGTTTTCAATAAATGTTTGTCTCCATCCAGTTTCAAAATGTACCTAAAATTTGAATCGCTGAAAATGCGTAAAAAGATGTTTTTACTGAAATTTACTCTAAAAGATGACCTACTTGTATAAAATACATCAGTTTGAATTGAATGTGAGAAATATATTTATTATAACCTATATGTACATATTTATGTTACTGACTCAAATGTTTATATTAAATGATGAGTTTTATGAATGATCCTTTTCCAAATAGTTATATGATAGTGTGTATGTTATGCTTGGTACTGCCATGCTCCTACTAGCACTAGCTGGTGGGTTAACCCCTTAGATCATTGAGCATTGGTTTTTAAACTGAAGGGTCTTGTGTTTGAGCCTACATGTAATTGTTGTCATTCCTCCTATTACAGGTAAAAGTTCCAGATCCAATGGTTATGGCTCAGCTGAAAAAAGAGCAAGAAGAAGTGGAGAAGCTTCACGAACAGATTGCAGAACTCCAGAGAGAGAACACTGAAAAGAGCAGCCATATAAGTGAACTGAATGAGGAACTTTCTAAACTTAGAGATAAAATCAGTCAGCTTGAGGCTGCTCTCAAAGCTGGTACCGTTGCTGCTGTTGCCTCAAATACTGATACAGAGGTAAACCATTATTTAAAAATGATTAGTTGGTTTTGGATATTTGCATTTTGATTTTTGAAATTATTGTTACAGTATTTATTTATATTGCTAGTATTTTCTTCAATTTGTTTTAGGATGTTGAAGCTTTAAAGAAGGAGAACAAAGAGATGAAAAAAGACTTTAAAAAGATGTTAAAGAAATTGGAGAAAGTTGAAGAAAAAACAAAATCAACAGATGTTGGTAAGTACATTTATAAGAAACTGATCTTTCCTGAGCTACTAGAATCATTAGAGATTTTGAAACTTTGAAATTATAAATTGTTTCGTTTTCTTCTGTCAGATCCAGATACTCGTGTGCAGAATTTGGAAGAGAAAGTTACCTCCCTTGATGAGAAGATAACGGACATCGAGAGTGAGAATGAGACTCTGAAAGAAGAGAAAATAAAAACAGAGACGGAAAAAGTGGCTCTTCTGCAGCAGATTCAGGTATGCATTATATAACGGCCACATGATTTTTTTTTCTGTTACATGTAGATGTCCAGATTCCTTTCCAGATGTTGTTACACTGTCAAATTTGCTTTTCTCTTTGTATCTGTAGACTCTTCAGCAACAGATTGTTTCTCCGGCAGTGGCACCAGCAGTGGCTGTCACCTCCTCAACTCTGGTCAAATCAGAACCAGTAGATGTATGTATAGTTTTTTCCTTAACTGAATTCACTTCAAGTTTTCATTTTCTGTTTTAAAATTCATTAAACACTTACAAGTATCAGTGTTTGATTTGATGTTACACAATACAGAATGAATTGTATAGAGAGAAAAAAAACATGATTTTGTTAAGATTTATTAGATTTAAGAGTTGGTAGCTTTGTATTTTATAAATAGTCTTAATACTAGAATAAAATTTTTGCTGATATATTCTTTGCAATCTAGAAATGCTCAGAAACAAAGAGTAAACTAGAAGTGGGTTGTTTTCTCATGTATTTAGTATAAAAGTATGTATGTTATCACAATGGTACGATGTATTGTTTTTTACAAGGAGGCTGATTTGATATTTTAATAGGGGTGCAATGTTCTTGCACACAGCGACTTGCTTGAGCAGCTGGAGAACAAACAGATGGAAATCAAGGAAATGCAGAAACAACTGCAGGAGAAGGACACTCAAATCCAGGAGAAAATCATGACCATTCGGGATCTGGAGAAGGTGGGAAAAGTTAAACATATAACATGTTTTAATTTTTCTATGGGTGCAAAATGTTTTGGTTTTTTTTTTTTCGAAGTAAAATGAATATAATTTTTTTGGTTTTTTTGCAGTTTCTAAATTGATGAATATCAAAAAAATAAATTTTTACTAAAACATTTTTTTGTTTTTGAATACTGTAGATTCCTTATTTTACGCGAGTACCGTACTTAATTCCGCGATCTAAATGTTTTTCATCAAATCGCGAGAATATTAAATCGCGAACATCAAGTTTTATCATTATGTATTAGATTTTACATGCGTCCAAATAATAAAAGCGAGATTTATAATCCGCAAAATGTGATTCTCTCGATTTTTTTGCGGATATTAATTCCTTGCTTTTAATTAGGAATTTACAGTATTTGTGGGTAAGAGGAAGTCTTTTTGCACCAAAAAATGAATGTTTGTAAAACTAATCATATGATGCCAAGATATTTTTGCATGAACACACAACTTGATATGAAATGTTGTTTCTCTATATTGTTGTCAGGAGCTGGATAAACTTCGGACAGAGAATAAGGACATGAGAACGGACATGCTGAAGATGGCAAAACAACACCAGAAGCTTCAACACAAACTGAAGGATCTGGTGGAGTTTGAGAAGACCAAGAAACTTCTGGAGGCCATGGCATTCTATGTATGTACATGTCATTACTGCTCTAATGTACACATCTCAGAATAAATATTCCGTGCCAAGTTATGAAAGACACTTATTTTTTTTTAACAACTTTACTTACTTATCCCAGAGGATGTATAAGGCCGTCTTTTTGTACTATTTTATTTACACAGCTATAAAAGAACTTTTTGGTATTTTTTGGTTTCCAAAATAGCACTATTTTGAAACTGAACTGAAGTGAGCTGAAAGAAATACCTGGTATACTGCTAAGTGTTGACTGAATGGCATATACCTGCTTCTAGTCTCCAGGAAATTCAGTTCATATGCAGTTAATTGAATGCCAGAATTTTATCCTGTGAAAAACATTTAATTTTCAAACAAGATATTTTCTGAGGTTTATAAATTAAATGGATTATTTTAACAGCTCAATTAAAACTCTTTCTAACAAAATTATGAAAAGGAACATTCGTAAGATTTTAATCCTCTAATCTTGTAGGTTCAAGAAATGACCATAGTTTAGATACTAAGAACTCTTTAATCAAATTCATCTAAAGAAAAAATTTTCTGCACTTGTAGGTTCATGAGATACATGGAGAGGTGCCAGCTGCTGCTGAGGGTGTGACTAATCGCCTGGAAGTGGTCTCCTCGGAGGCCCTGAAACTGAAGGAGGGTCAGGACAAGAGTGTGAAGGCTGTGGAAGCCTGGGTCAGCAAGTTCACCAAGAAGAATGGGAGAGAACCGACAGTCAAAGACAGGTCAGTTGGGTCAGAGAGAGAGAGAGAGAGAGAGATTTATCACATCCTTGGATCGATTTCATTGTAAGCAATTTAAATAGGACATTTTCGACATGGATTGGCAATTCATTGCTGTATTCTACTGGAACGAAAATGACTATTATAAAATGGAAAGAACTTATGTTTTTAGTTTGTTTTTTGCCAACATCTGATTTTTGTAAGAGAGAGAGAGAAAGACAGAGAAAAGAGAGACAGAGAGAGACAAAGAGGTGTGTGTGAGGCTGTTGAAACTTGGGTCAGCAGTTCACCAAGAATGGGCGGTCAAGGACAGGTCAGAAGGGGCAAACAATTGTCTCTATCATATAAACCTCACAGATAAGAAAAATGTCTTTTCATTATAGCAAAGCAAAACTTGGAAAAGGGGGCAAATTAAGAGTTCAATGCAATAAAGTTAATTTTCATGTTATTAAATTTTCTTTAACTTTGTGTGTGTGGGGGGTGTTGGTGTTACTTTTTCAGAGAATCTATATATTTTTTCATAAGAATGAACAGTTTCATGCTGAAACGCTAAAAAAAAAAAGGAAACTACAAGATGTTTTAATAGTTGTTTGCAATTTTTATCCAAACAGAGATTCTGATGGAGAGAGGGCTTACAAGGTGTTGGAGGAGAATGGTCAACTTCTGGAAGACAAGAAGGTGATGGTGGAGGCCCTGCAGATCATGAAGACTGGGGACTACAAAGCTCCGGAGTCCAGGATGAGCACTGAAGCTGTGTCAGGTAACTTCTTTATTACCTATACAGGTGTACATGTACATGTATATGTCAATGGTTATAAAACATGGCAATTGTATATGTGTATATACTCATTGTATTATGTATATGTGTACATTAAGTGAACATTTTTTAAACTCTTTAGTGAATACCAGTATTCTTTAGGAGAGTTATACCCCCTTTTACTCAATAATTGTCTGACAAAAATCAAAATTAAAACTCTACAATCGCACATTATACATTGCAATTTTTCCCCTAAGAAACTGCGGACTGATTCTGTTTTGGCATTAAATTTACCGGTAATTATTATTCTTATGAATTTTGTTTTAAATTCAAACTTTGCAACTTTACTTAGGTCAGAATGCTCAAAAACTTACACAGGTAACATAAAATTCATATGTTTGGATGAACATGGTCTGTGATGAATTTGTAGAGGACTCTCCGGTGGAGAAGGTGGAACAACAGATGACGGCCCTGGGTGACAAGCTGAGTGACCTCGAGTCCGACAACGATGACCTCAGGAAGGAGAGGAACGATGCAGTGGCCAAACTCAGAGTAAGGAAACTCATACATAATTAGGAGCCAAACATATGAGGCAGATATTTGTTGTTTTGTTTACATGTTATGAATAAAATTTTTGTTATGAAATTTATAAACTTTAAAGCAAAAGTCAATTGAAAATATGCATTTTAAAGAGTTCAAACTTTATAAATTTTATAAAACAGTCTGTGATTTGAATATTATACACACCATGGATGAAACATTGAAGAACATAAACATGATAAGTTGTGTATTATGTTAACTAGATATGATATTCTGTTTACAGGATATGGAGTTACAGCTTGAACAGGCCAAGAGTGAATTACAGCTTCAGTCAAGTCTGGCCTCAGGTCTACAGGACTCTCAGGTTTGTTTATTTTGTTTTATGTGTTTCATGTGGTGGCAAAGCATAATTGTTTACTTGTAGTTATTGAATCAATCTAACAAAAGAACTGATAAGTTTGTTGTTGGGGTTTACACAGTCATGTATAAAAGTTAGAAATCCTGTTTATATACTGTATGGCATTTTGAAATTCTGGAACCATAAAATGAAACTATAACAAGAAATACAAGATTTCAATTTGGATTACATCTTGTTTGAAAATAGAGTTGTTAAATGATAAACAATTAAAACTGTTTTAAAACAAGATTTTAAACTTAAAATCATGTTGCCAGCTCGCTGTATGTGAGAGTCTCGAAAAAAGATGTACAGGTACTCTATCTGCCTGTGCAATGTATAATGTAATTAATACAATAAAATTGAAATTAAAAAACTTTATTTTTCATTAGGAGTTATCAGAACAGATAACCAACCTCCAGAGGCAGCTAAACACCTCAGAGTCCGCCCTACTGCAGGAGAAAACAGCCCACTCTAATACACAGGAAGAACTGGAGGACCTCAAGAAACAGATGGAGGTCCTCAAAGAGGAGGTGCAGACCGAAAAGGAAGACCTCAAAGCCCAGAGGGCCAGTGATAAACAGACCAAGGATGCTGAAAATAAAGCCAAAATGGAGGTAGGATGTTCAGTATTTATTTGTTAAAAGCATTTTCAATATTTATAAGTTTGATAAAAAAAAAAAACATAACATTAATTGAATTTTGCTTATTTTAATGTATGCTTGATACATTTTTAAGGTTCAATTTCTATTTCTCAGATTTTTTTTAAGGAAAGGTGTTTTAAATAATTGTTCAAAAGTAACATAAATTCAATATTGCACACTTTGATGGATGTTAAGAAGATTTCTAAGTTTTTACGTCGTTTTATTGATGTTAGGAAATTAATGCCCTGAAATCTCGAAATGAACAACTTGAAATGGAAAGACTTGCAAATGTACCTGTGGACACAGCAAAAGAAATCAAAGATCTACAGACCAAAATTGTAAGATGTTGTAGATCAGTTACCAATTACATAATTAATTCACATTTTGTACCACAATGACTTCATATAGGTCTTCTAACTGATAATTTGTTCTTTTTCAGGCTGCATTGGAAAAAGAAAAGTCTGGGGCAGGAACAGCAAATGTCACACTTCAAGCCCAGATGAATGAGCTGAAGACCAAACTAGAGGGTGCCCAGAAGAATGCGGAGACCCAGAGAGCTGCCAACAGGGAACTGGAGGTATGCACTTAAAGTTGATATATTGTAAATATGTAATAATATATGCTTTTACACATTGGTAAATGGCATGAATATGTTGTCTCCAAAGTGTATACAAAGTATAAACATTTTCAAAGGGGTGTTATATGAGGCCAAAATACCAGTATATTATAGTGTTGGTCATAATTGTTTATGATTGTTATTATTTATTTTGATGTTTTTTCTTGCCAAAAATATCCCTTTAATTTTCATCAAACTCTTTATCCTAAACCAGAATGTGGTATTTGAATCATCATTATACGACTGATCATATTGTGTGTGTGTTTTCATGTATAAAGGCTAAAAACAAAACAGCCAAAGCAGACAAGGACAAAGCCATTAAGGAGGTGACCATGCAGATCGAGAAGAGGGAGCAACAGAGAGCCAACGAAGACAAGAAGAGAATTGCCACCCTGGAGAGGAAGATCAGGGAGCTAGAAGCAGGGGGAGTCAAACCCGTGGCTGCTGCAGCAGCTGTAGGGGTAGGGCATTCTCTATATTTATGCACACCTTAAGCTATCAGGATTTACATTTAAATGTGTCGGTGTCTGTTTATCTGACAAAAAGTGTTTAATTTTGGGTAACTTTTGTTCTTTCTATTGTACTCTAGATCGTTAGATGTTTCTCAATTTATACAAAATTTAGTTTATAATGACCTGTAAGTAAAATGTACTATATTTTTCATCATATGTTCGAAATATGGTTTAATAACAGTGTTGTTATTCTATTGTACTGGAACTTAAAATCATGAACTGTTACATGGAAGTTAACTCTTAAAAGTAAAAGAAACATTCATCAATAAAGGTCAAAGGTTAAGTTTTAAAAAACTATTTATAGAATGCCCTTTCCCACAAATGTCATCATAAATTTGCCTCAATCTGTCATTGGGTACTGTAAACCAACTTTTTTTCGCGTGCGAGAAATATTCGAGAGCCTCGTCATCGCGAATATTTCTTGCTCCGAACCAGTTTTCAAATATATGTCTAGTTATTTCTTTTTAGGGCAAGGCTGGGACAGATGCTGGTGACAAGGTCCTGAAGGAACAGTTAGCCAGCCTGAAGAGGGAGAACAATGAACTCAACACCAAACTCAAACAGCTAGACGCTGAACTCAAGAGAGGGGTCAGGCAAGCCACCACCATGGGGAATGAGGAGGTAGGGGTCCCAGTAATTACAACAGTTGGTCTCTTATTTCTTTGTAGCTTATGATCATGGTGAATAATGGTTTGATGTGGGAGTTTTTTTTCTTTGCATGGTACAGAAAAATGAGATGAAAAGGAAAGAAAAGATTCTGAAAGAATTGGAGAAGAAATATGAAATTGAGAAAAACAAGACTTCTAAGCTAGACACTAACCTGAAGAGCACAGAGGAGGAACTCAAAGTCACCAGAAAGGTACAACATAATGCCAAACTAGTCCACAGTACATTGAAATACGGTTATAGTGAACATGCTTATAATGAATTCACACTTACAGCGAAGCAATTTTCATTCCCCGTGACTTATTACATACTATTTTAAAATTGACAGATATAACAAATTACACTTATAACGAAGTCAAATGATTTATCACCCATCCCTGGCACTTCGCTATAACTCTGTTTTACAGTACTGAATAACATTTAGCAGTTATCTACTCTATATGCAAAGAAGTTCATTCTGGTTTGAATGTGAATCAATCCTTGTTTGATGGCTTACTAAAAGGGATGACATGATACTTTGAATATATATTGTGTATGAACTACATGTAGTTTAAAAAGTCATACTTTCAAAATTGCATATATATATATTTATCAATTACAGGAAAGGGATGAGAAAGAACACGAGTTAAAGAAAGTAACAGCAGAGTTGTCTGCTCTTGGAGTGGCAGCTAAACAGGGAATGGAGGCTGCCACCAAAGTGAAGACACTGGAAACCGACAACAAAAAGTTAACGGAGGAAAACAAAGTCCTGACAGAGAACTACAACTCAGAAAGGGTGAGCGTCCTCCTGTATGTCTTGTTTCTATACAGTAGTACAGTTACTGTAGATATCAATTCCATATTCAGTGGAGAAATGCACTGCAATGGTTTTTTTATTTGCGAATTTATTTTAACACTGAAATTTTATTATGAATTTGTATAGTTCACAGCTGTCTGAGAAATGAAAGCATAAGGAATGCTTCTCCTTATTTTATGCAGATTTTAATTTTAGCAGGAATTAATAGTTAATATATTAATATTATTAATGGAGTTATGATATTATATTCCTGCCGTACCTCCAATGTTGAGTGTGGTCCACTTTTTTCAGTCAAAGGTAAATGTGCAGTGTTACTTTCATGTTTGTTTTTTTTTGTAGGTTTTGAGGAAGAAATATTACAATATGGTGGAGGACATGAAAGGAAAGATCCGAGTATACTGCAGGGCTCGTCCACTCAGCTCCACCGAAACTGACAGGGTACAAATCTCCAATTTATATTTCATCATTTTGTTTCTTTTTTTAATTTCGGGAGAATTGTCTATCTTTTTTAGTTTTCTTATTAATAACATGTTTTAAAAACAAGACTATGCATATTGGAAACATACAATGCACATGAATTTCCATGAACTACTTTGCTGCGCATTGTAGAAATGGGGATTGAATATATAACACTTGTTGCAAAATTCAAGGCAGCAACTGTTGAACTTTTTTCAACTAGACAGACATATTTTTGTTTATAGCCGCTTACAAAATTTAGTCGCTCTCTGACGCTTTGCCGACATTAAAAGCATGAGAGAGAGAGAGAGAGAGAGAGATTTTCAGTCTTTACTACACAATACATGTATGCACAAAGACACACCAACAGAGCCCAACTTTCAGTACTTCAGTACTTTGATTTTTCTCTGTCATAGGGTAACTACTCTGTTGTAAAGTCACCAGATGAATATACAATTAACGTGGAGTCGAGCAGAGGCACAAAAGAGTTCCAATTTGATGCCATTTTCATGGAAGATTCCACTCAAGAGAAGATTTTTGAAGACACAAATGTAAGTACTAATTAAATACATCAAAGAATGTGAGAAACTGAATCAATTATCTTTATATCAGAAAAAATTGGGCTTCTAAAGAAATTGAAAATGATTAAATGATCATCGAATTTTCCTCTTTTTATTTACAAGTATATTTGACATTGATTATTTCTCTTTGAATCACAGAATCTGATTCAGTCAGCCATGGATGGTTACAATGTTTGCATCTTTGCTTACGGACAAACAGGAAGTGGAAAGACTTTCACCATGATCGGAGACAGAGACCAGAGGTTTCCTGGAGTCGCTCCGAGGGCTTTTGATAGAATTTACAGTTTGGCTCACGAAATTAGGTAAGCTTGTTTTTTATTTATTTTTTTTTTCCTTGGAAAGATTTGTTGATAAAGAATATAAGGCTATTAAAAATAATGATAATTCACCATGTGAGATTATGAGATAAGTGCATGTGTGTGTGTACTGTATATTGATTATATTTGGCTATGGTTTTGACAGAATGCCACTGTCACTAGATCAAGTACATTACTAAATGCCATTTATGTATCATGTAGAAGAATAGACACTTTCAGAAATGGGTTAATTCAAATTTACGCTAACCTGTTGAAAAATGATTTTCCGCCAAATATCGTACCTTCACGCTAAATAAAATATGTTTACAGTATTCAAATTGAAGGTATTGAGTATTCTATACTGAATGCTAGTATATCATGAGTTACTATACCCTTTATGTATATTTCAGAAACAAGTTCAGTGTGAAGGTCTCTACCTACATGATGGAGTTATACAATGATAAGCTGATCGACCTGTTTGCCAAACCAGGAACCTCAGATGATGTAATTTTTTTTTTTCTAAGTTTTGTTATGTTTATATATTTACATTTTCCAGTGTCTTTGCCTGTGATAACACTACGTATTGATTTTGTACTATATAAAATTTAATATTTAATCGTACGATGGCGTAAAGTTTTATAAATATAAATAATAAATATTCTTTCTTTGAATATTATGAAGTAATAATTTTCAGTTGGGACGTGATCAAATCTATCATAAAGCCCTTCAGGGTTTATTGGATTTGATCACACCCCGACCAAAATTGTCACCTTAGAATACTCAAAAAATGATTTCTTGTTCCGTAAATAAATGTAAATGACAAATCATAAAAATGTAGATTACCTACATGTATATGTAAGTTGTTACTGATTTCTTCTTCTTCTGTATTTGACAGGAAAAGATGGACATAAAGAAGGACAAGAAGGGGCTGGTCTATGTACAGGGGTCCATCATTAAGGAAGCCTCAAACTCCAAGGAACTGTTTGCTCTGTTCGAGGAGGGAAGCAAGAACAGGCACACTGCCTCCACAAGTAAGCTAGGAATTCAAATATGTCAACTTTGGACTTTTTATTTTCCTTATGCACAAAGTTGTTTTTTTGGGGTCATTATTTGTATGTGTGTACAAGTATAATCATGCACAAGTGTGTGTGATTTGCTTATTATGAGATCAGTATCTATGCATGAAATGTAAAATATGATAGTTTAAATGTACTTTTTAAATATCCTTTGAAAGCAAACCGCAAGTAGACAAAACATTAGTTGTCATGTTTTGATTTGTACACACAATTTGTAGATTTCTGAAGTCACACAAATTAGTTCTTGATATGGTTAGTTAAAATATTATTCCTTTTGATAGAAATGAATGCTGAGAGTTCCCGTTCTCATTTGATCATTGGTATCACCATTGAAACTACCAACAAAACAACTGGACAGGTTCTCACTGGAAAGGTAAGAATCAACCCCCTTTCTCTCTCTCTCTCTCATGGCAGGTTCAGGATAGAGCCAAAATTTATCTCCTTGTTTTTACTGTCTGTCCCTTCCTTCCTACTGTGTTATAAACAAGATATAATTTTACAGCTCAACTCCAAATAATGGACTAGATAATTAGTAGTTATTTAGATATAAATCTGGCTTGATATGTATTGGTGTTTTTAAGTTAACTTAACATCTTGCATCTCTTACAGCTGAGTTTAGTGGATTTGGCTGGAAGTGAGAGGGTAGCAAAGACAGGGGCAACAGCAGAACAACTCAAGGTGATTCATCCTGTGTACTTCAATACTGATATAACATTTTCTGACACAATAACCATTGATTGTTTTATGCCACAAACACATTATATTTGTATTCACATCAAGGGTGCAAGAAAAAAAATTTTCGCTTGAAAAAAAATTTTGTACAAAGATTTTGTAAGATTTATAACATATACATGTATTTTGAATTGAATTCTGACAGGAAGCTATGTCCATCAACAAGTCTCTGTCGGCCCTTGGGGACGTCATCTCGGCCCTGAGCAGTGACCAGCAGTTCATCCCCTACCGTAACCACAAGCTGACCATGCTCATGCAGGACTCGCTGGGAGGGAACGCCAAGACCCTCATGTTTGTCAACATCTCGCCGGCAGACTACAACCAAGACGAGACCATCATCTCGCTCATGTAAGTCGAATCACTGAAAAGAGTTCCTCAATTCAGCTCCCTTCTGCCATTGAAGGTTACTGTTTCAGTAACATACAGTGAAGAAAATCTTCATTTTTTAAAGTAAAATCATTGAGGTTTATTGTACACTGTTTTTGGGTTTGTCTTTTTGTCCTGCTGTATACAATATTTTAAAATATTAACCTTCAGTCTAAATTCTGTATAAATCCATGTGGTAAAGATTTAGAAAATATTTAAGAACTCTTAAGCTTTAATACCCCTACAACTAAAGGCTGAAAGAGATTATGATTTTGAAAAATTGTATGCATATTTTCAGCATGTAAATAATTAAAAATTTTATTACAGGTATGCATCCAGAGTAAAATTGATCACAAACGATGCCTCCAAGAACGCAGAGAACAAAGAGATTAACCGACTGAAAAATGCAAGTATATTCTGTCTATTATTCCAAAGTCTGGTACATGTACCTGTTTACACCTGTATAACTCGTCATCCAATCAATAAAATGGCAAATGTAAGCATGTATTGTCCTATATTACAATGTGTCAGACATTTAGGTATTATTGGTTTTCCTGACAATGAAAAGTTCTCTCAAATTTTGTCAGTTTGTTGAAAACTTTGGCTTATCCCCTAGACAGTTTTCAAGTTTATTCATTTTCTCACAATTTATAATATCGTATGTCGTTGAACAGATTTTTTTCTTATTTAAGTAATGTTATGGTTGCTTCTTTATCATTATTCTATAATGGTGTTTTTATTTTATAGATCATTGCTAAGCTGAAGAAGGGAGAGAGTATCAATGAAGATGATGAATAGAAAAAAAAGAGTGGAAAAAAGAGGAAATAAACATTTAGAAACACACGGCACTAAAACTTTACTAATACCTACAAACTAATATGTGAATTCACATAATGTTTTTAACTTTATTATTTTTACAACACAAGCAAGCCAGTGTTAATGAGATTTATTTTAGAAATTGTAGGTTTATTTATTAATATTTTAATTGTTACTGTTGATCTTTTAGGCGTTTTCCGTTCATTATGCCATTCTCCTTGATTAATTTTGATTTTGTTTTTATTCGTACTGATTTTTTATTTTAATTACAAGTTTTTTATACATGAATGTGGTATAATCCGTCCTGATTCCAATTTTATCCACACCCCATTTATGCTATGAGATTGACTCTCTGATTATTTTACATGATTTTATTTATGGAAAAATAGAGGTAACATGTAATTACTTTATACCAAAAAAATGTTTTACTATAATTATAAAGTGAATTTCACTTGAACTCAGATAATGATAGTATTCTGAACTATGATTTACACATATATTTGTTCATTTGTGTATCTTTTTTTGGAAAGAATAGTGTTATTGATAATATATTTTAAATTTGGCAAATACATATATTTATGATCCCTAAAAACTCTAAAAACCTGAGGAACAGACATATATGATACATAGAAATATACCTGATTATTTAATCAATATTTTAATTAATTTTTTGTAGTTATATATCATGTAGAAAGGCTGGTCCTTGCATTTTTTTTTTATATCTATATTTTTTCTCTTGCCTGTGATATAATTGTTTAATATATGCAATGATTTATTTACATTTATTTTTGTCCAACCCTCGGTAATATTCAACAATTTCTAGGATTTTTAAAAAAAAGATTATTTGTACTACAGAATTTGTATTGATGTTAAAAATTGGCTTATACATGTACCAGCTTTTTTTGTGTGAATCCTTTGGCATTCAGGTTACATGTTATGCGGGCTTATATGTTAGCTGTTCTAATCAGAATTTTTCATTTCACATTTTCATCACCTTCTCTTAAACTACATGTCAAATCTCAACCAAACCTGATAAAAATTACATTTTAGAAGGGGGGGGGGCTTTCAGGTTTGTTGAATTAACGGACCCATCCTTTTTTAAGAGAAATGTTTCAAATTCCATTTACCATAAAGATTGCTACTGGGCCCAGATGAGGATCACAATTCGGAAATGGCGTGTCCGTTTCAAATATGTAGAAATTCTTCAAAGAATTAATATTTTTTTGTATGAAAAACAGGATAACTTTAAAGGGTGTGTGTTTCCGCTTGTGAATTCGAGCAAGTCAACATAAAAATAAATTTTTCCATCAGAGAATCAATGCATGTTTTTATTTTGGTCATTTAATGTTGATTTGACTGTAGTCTTGGACTTTTTAATTTTTTATTTTAATGTGATTTTTTTATATTATCAGTATAAATATGTATATGATTATGTTAATCATCTTCCAGATCCTATCTAATGTGCAATGACTTATAATAATTATAATAAAACTGTTCTATTTCTTACAAAATAAAAATATATAATTAATTATATTTAACTGCATTCATTTGTGTCTAAAAAAGTTCCAACGATTGTATTCGAATGTGAATTTGTCAGCCAAACGTGCAAGGTCTTTTTTTTTTCTAAAACCCATCCCTTTGTCTATGAATCACTTGAAAGTATGTTTTAAGGAAAATGTGATATATACATGTAAATGTAAATTTTACATGAAATCCACAGACAAACTATGTACGTTTATCAATTTCCTTGCGTTTGACACGGCGCCGTGCTTCAGTAAAAGATGGTTTCTGCTTGCGAGAAATTTACACCATGTCATTTTTTATTGCTTTTCTATCGCACTTGAATTCAAGTTTTAAAGATGATGCACCGAATGTTAGATTTCATCATATACAAAGTGTAATGTTCAGATAACATTAGAAGTCAATCAAACGATGCTCGATTTTAACTGTGGAATGGGTTGGATAAGGGGGGGGGGGAGAGGGCATCTTAATTGCATATTATAAATATTTGATGCGTATGAAAAGAAGAGAGCGCATGATTTATAAGATAATTTTATTGTATTTAGTAAGATGTTGAGTTAACTTTGTGCTCGCACAAGCCGTACATAGTGGAGCCCATGTGTTGTGTCTCGACAGCCGCCCCGTGGACATTAGCGTAGCTCTCGCAGTACAAACCTGTGTGAGAGAACAAAAAAGTTAAAAATTTCAATCTTTTGAGCATCCAATTGTTTGCGGCAGTTCTTATACAGGTTAGATTCCAATCTCCACTCTGACGCATTCTGAATTATCACTGTGATTCATGCTCTAATATGTGTTCTTTAATTAGAGACTTGTTTATCATACCTGCCAAAGCGAATTTGGTTTATTATTTTCCTTTTTATAAACATTTTGTCGTTTTCAATTCATTCTCAATCGCGGCACCTATTCTGAGCGCGGTATATACAACTCGAAATCTGCTAAGATTAGCGCTCAAAATAAGCGTTATTAAAACCGAATACCCGATAGTTAGCAGACGTCTATGTCAATTTCCATCGTCTGAAGCCTTGACCTTCCCCAGATAGGTTCTATATAAGTAAATTTTGTTTATTGTGATAAAATCTCTTTAATGTTCGCACGTAAATGGATAGGAAGACTTGACCTGTAATGGAGATTCTTGTGTACACTTATGTTTGTGTCTGCTTAAATGCCGTTTCTTCGTTCGCTCTTCGTATTAAAAAGTCATGATTATAGTATATAAAAGATTGTTAGCGATCGACGAACATTGAACAAATAGAAACACTACAATTTTTATTTTAACCAACAATATAAACTGCCCAGTCCTCATAAGCAAAACTGATTGCACATCCATATTAACTGAGGTGATTTAGAACTTTACGGGGACTTTTCGTGAATATCCTTGAAATATTTAGGAAGAAATTTGAAGCAATTTTGGGTGAAGAAAGCTTGGCCCTCTGCTAAAACAATAACTCACGAAGCCAACCCCTAGGCCTGTGTTAGTAAAAAAAATAAAAAGAGCAAAGTACGATATTATGAATATGCATTATGTCTAATATACATATATGCATATAAGGTATCATACATATGCATAGATTAAGACTAATCAGCGATAGTGCTCACCGCTTCCGCATCCACAGCTGTGGTGATCATGTCCGTCCATGCGGCATTCCTGGAGGTAGTGAAGGTATTGGTGTACACAAGATTTATCGCCGAATACGTCCGTCATACAACATCCGCCGGAAGAGCAGTCATCATCCGATTTACATCCGCCTGATCCAAAAAGACTGTCAAGAAAAAAGGCCTGCAAATTCCAGAAAAATGGTTAAAGGATCCCTCATCATGAATGCAGTAAGAAACACCGAACATTCTACAAGTATTGAACGAAAAGCTGGATTTATTCGCGGCCGAATATTTTGGTTATTTTAATAGTCGCAAATAATTTAAGTGTCTGTTTCTAATGCGTTTGTCATTGGCTTCAGCGATTTTTTTTTATTCCTGCGTAGACTAAGATCTTCCTTTCGTCACACCAATATGCTGTAACAATTCGCATGACGTTTTTGTACAATCTTTTCTTATTTAGGAGCAACCTTTAATGGAATATGTCTGGTAACAACAAATCTAGTATATAAACTGCGTTGGAACAGTTTACGCTTGTTGTAAACCACGAACTGTCCAAAAAAAGTCTACAAAATGTAAATCTGTATGTATTCAGAAGCGATAGATTAATTGCTTATTCAACTCTTAAAATGTACATCTTTGACTTTTTTATGCAATGTTATGAATTGAAAGTATCCACTCTTTCGATAGATGGGGGTGTTTCCAACTTTGGGTAGCTTATTTTATGTGTAAGCTTTTCTGTAAACCAACACCGTGAACCAATTTAAAAAAAAATACCTTTTTTCTATTTCTTGTCGTATATCATCAAATCCAATCATTCTAGTGACATACCTGTGAACAGGCAAAAACTGCAAAACAGAGGAAGAGCTTCATCTCAAGGAACAAACAATTAGTCGACCAAATTCTAACAGTGAGAGAAAACAGGTGTGAAATGTTACGACCGAAAACCGGAGCGGGATTAGGTATTCTTGAGGTCAATAATCGGCGGAACGAGATAAGGTTTAGAAGAGAGAGTGATGATCAATTTACTGGAACCAGGAAAAGGGTTTTTAAAAAACACTAAAGAATACGTACATTTTTTGCTTGTTTCTTGTCAAGATTATGCGATTTTTCAATTTGGTTAAAATGTGCGACAACAGAGAAAATAATAAATGTACCATATAATCAGGCAATCAATTAATTTATCAATTTATTGCCATGGACTTGAATGTATGTATTTTGCTGCAACTGGTAGTTTAACTTCTTTTATATTATATATTATTCATTAATAAAGATATTTATATATTTTTATTGTATATGATGCATACATACTGCGCTTAAATACATTTTACCAAAACTGGCAAGTGCTTATCTTATGTATTTGTAACTTATGTATATTTGTGATTCCATTGGGGAGTGGAAGCAGTTGAAGGGATCGAGGTCTATCGAAACATAATAATGAAACAATTTTTTTTCTTCATATAAATTCAAGGCCAGGCAGGCAGCAATTATTTTTTTGAAGCTTTGTTGAAATCTTGTCTTTCTGCTAATTGTATATCAAGGCTGTTAACCATTACGCGGTCTCTTTGTATAGTTCTAAGCGACAGTCGTTGATCCTTGATGATCGCTTTGGCAAGGTTCAAGATGTGAGGTCTTTGGCAAAACCGATCTTTCGGGTTGATGTCAAGTGTCTAGATACAAGCCTTTTCCTTGACTCACGTTTCTTTTGCGATATCTTTTGTTCTGCGATAATGAATCTTTTGTTGCGTTTGATATCCTAAGTGGCTTTTTATCGTGGGTATGCAACATGGAGGTAAAGAAAGCTCGACGATGCGTTTTAAACGCACTCAATCGTTATGCAGTTGTCCAAATTTTCAATTTTATTTTTTGTACTCGTTTATTCTTACGAAACCCCGTGATATGAAAAAAACCATAAAAGCATCACTCAGTATGCCTATGTTTCTAAACAGAAATAAAAGTCGAGGAAGTTTTTATTATCTGCCCCCTTGTAATTAAGAGTCATATGTTTTGCCTAACTACATCTCCAAACCAGATAAATGAAGCTCTTGTGCTACTACCTCCCCAGTTTTCCGCACTTAGAAATGTTTATCGCGAACTGGCTTCGCCGTGTTTGCGACACCGTAAATATTTTTAAATAGGTACATTGCGTAAGAAAACTTACACACGGCGGGCGGAGTTCTTCATCTATTGGATCTTATTCGCAAAAGTTTTTATTTAAAAAAAAAATATTTTTTTGTTAGCGGTCATCATCCGATTTTGCCGTGGCAATGCCATTAGCAGCAGAGTCAGATATCATTGTTTTGATCTGACTTGTCTATAAGAGGACAGGGATGAGCTCTTCTCTATTATCATACAGTTCTAAGGGTAATACATTCCGCGCTGGTTTGTTTATTAACACGGATCAAGTTTTTACTATCATTTCATTTGCAAGTCTCTTCTTTTGTGAAGGCCGGGCTTACAAAAGTATGTATATATATATCTCGTATCTATCAATTTAAAGGGCCTCCCTATGCCTTCTGGAGACTTGAACAGAATTATCGAGCGAGAGAGAGAGAGAGAGGAGGAGGAACGAGAGAGTGAGGGAGAAAACAGAACTAGTTCCACTCCGGTGGCAGGGGCTACAGGCTCGCAAAGATGTGACGGAAAAATCCAAGTTTATTTTTTTTTCTTTTTTCTAGTAATCTACCCAAAATGACGGATTCTATATCAAAATGAAGACTTTGTATGCTTATTTATTCATATGGATTTCTATGTGTACCGTAAGTAAATTTTTAGTTTATTTTTTTTCCCTTTAATGTTTATGATGCGAATGTTTATGTAAATGAATTTAGTTTAACTTCGGTTTCAACGGTGAAAAGGCGTCGCTAAAGAACATTATTTGGTCTGTTTTGAGAAGACATTTCAAACGTGTATTGGAATTCAATAGACTATAGGTGGAACTTATACAAGAATGTTTACTTTAATCATTTTGTACATTAGCGTTTAATCCACAAATTCCAGTGTTGTAATATTTTCGGTTTAAAGTTTATCTTTGCAAATTTAAGACTAAAGTGCATACATAAATGTTATTCTTGTCTTTCGCCTAAGTAAACCGCAGGTATTCTATATGAAATTGTGTATGTTTAATTTACTTGTATATCACAAAGAATAATTAGACCGTATACTAGTAGTATCCATTAAATTTCGTTCTCTCCCTCCCCGTTTTTCATATGCGAGAATATATGCTTAGGAATTTCAAGGTCTTATGACTTTCAGATTAACTTATTTTTGACCTTCTAAATGTCCGACTTAAGTACTTCAACAACAGAAATTGAATAGTGCGTATATTGTTATAATGAACATTAAAATATGGAATGGGGAGGGGGGGGTGTTGACACAATCTATTTAAGCAAAATGAAGCTTCATATTGATTACATATGTATTACGCATATATATTTTCCATAATAAGTTTTCAAAAACACGATTATTTTATGCATGACAATTGGTGCATGCCTGCGTTTTCTTCATTCATAAACGTATAATTTGGTAATTTTGCGCTCCTTGCTTGACAAAAGGTGTCAGACGACAGATTTTTTTTTTCTTTGGGTAAGCTGGAAAAAAAAAATTGAAATATTTCTTTCTCTGTAAAAGAAATAAACAAGGCCGAAGAACTTGTTTTCACTTCACGATTTCTTCGCTTGAAATATATGTTCACATCTTTTTGTTGTTATTAAAAGACATCATTAGGATGGGAAGGGGGGGGGGGGGTAATTCAAAAAGAATTACATGTACTGAAAACCTCAATAAATACTACTTTTTTTTAAGAGATACGTTTTGCTCATTATTTGCTTTAAATTGAGTTATATCTACTTTGTCAAAGTATGTCCTGTTTTCCCCTTAGAGTTTACTTTCACACATCTTTATGGATCTGAAATCCTAAATCTCGCAGCAACCCACGAATGATAAGAATTCTTGTTTAAATTAGCAACTTGATAGTTTATACATATTGTTGCTAAAAATAAAATCTTTTTTGAAATAAAAAGAGAATTAAAAGAAACAAAGTCTGATAATATATGAGGCTTTAAAAAAAAGACCAACGTAGATGTTGATATTTTCGTCTTTTTCAAAAGATTTCGTGATATATATATTGCAGACAATATTATTGTTTTCATAAACCTCCAACTCTTAGTGTCGCAATAAAGCATTTGCGATATACATTAAGGTTCTGCATATTGTTAAGATTTTTTGATGGCGTAGAGGGAAATCTAGTAAAACTTTGAACTTAATCAAATATGCCGATAGAGTATACACTCAGCAATTACTTATGATTGCGTTTTACATATAATAATAAAACCACCCAAATTGTC
Source organism: Magallana gigas (assembly GCF_963853765.1). Lineage (NCBI taxonomy): Eukaryota > Metazoa > Mollusca > Bivalvia > Ostreida > Ostreidae > Magallana > Magallana gigas. The sequence continues at coordinate 31,694,527 of NC_088858.1, read as the reverse complement.
AGTTGCCGACCGGCTGGAGACAGAAGTTTGTCTTTATATATACTGCCCCACCAAACACGCAATCTGTCCGTTAAAATTTAATTTGGAGTTTTTATCAAAACCAAGATTAACATCTTTTCTTGTCCATACTAAGCCGAGCACTAATGTTCACGTATTAAAAAAATTATCTGATTTTCGTATCCTTTTTTATATTTGTATTTCATTTACTTTCATTTATCTATATAACCATCAACATATACATTGGATTAAATGGGGAGGGGGTCGTACTTTCTCCACAGGTATCATGTGACGATTGGGCTCCTTGGACACAATGGGGTACGTGTTCCCGTACCTGCGACGGTGGCGTCACCTACCGCACCAGGCGGTGTCGCAAAGATTCGCCGATGAACCGGGGATGTCGGGCCGATGACGTTCAGTATAGAGCTTGCAACATGCAGGTAAATTAAACCAATCAGACAGCACTTTGGTTTGGTTTAAAGTATTGAGTGAAAACCTTAAAAATCAATGAAAAATTATACGAGAGTGTTTTAATATGGGTGGAGCGAGATGGTCGATAAAATAAAAAAATCTTAAACCCATTTTCAAAAGTCTCTCTCTCTCTCTCTCTCTCTCTCTCTCTCTCTCTCTCTCTCTCTCTCTCTCTCTCTCACAAAAATCAGATTGTTGGCAAAAAAAAGAGTAAGTTTTTTCGATTTTCGTTCCAGTAGAATACAACAATGAATTGCCAATCCATGTCGAAAATGTCCTATTTAAATTGCTCGCAATGACATCGATCTAAGGATGTGATAAATACATATACTATAAAATACAAAGAAAATTCCTGTTCTACAAAGAGTCTGTACATAGCTCAAACAATCGGAATGATTTGCAAAAGAAACTCCCACACAAATGTTTTAAAAGAAGTTTAATTCTATATTTTCCCCCTGTAGAATATGAAGTGCATTGTATTGCATTATCAATACCAAAGCAATTGTTGGTCGTGAAGATCTTATCTAACTTACATGAGTCTAAATCAATAAAATCTGTTTGGCATCAACAACGTCACTCTAATTTGATTTCGAAATAACAACGAATTGCATTTCTCCAAGTGTTTGTGATTTATACTTTTAAAGTTTCAATGCAAATTCCCTTCAAAGTAGAGGTTATTTGGATGTAAATAAACCGATTTTTGATGTATCGTTTTGGATATATCTCTCCGAAATAGTGTATATACATGGCAAGATGTTTTGTCTTAAAACAAACAATATCAGACCTTTGCATAAAACAACGGAACCCAAACAGAAGCGGTGTATGTTTATCTTGGGAGGAGAGAATATTTTGTTTATTGTAAGCACAAGCTTTACGCGATGATAGTCAGTCCGTCCTGGGAAGACCAAAAAAAAAATAGCTGGTGTAGATTGTTAAAATATCCTGCCGAAGAATCACGTTGTAATTTATGTTTTCATACCTACCCGCCCAGTTTCATTTATATTCGTTTAATAACAGACAATGGTCACACGGAGGTCACACTAAAGAGCGATTAACCCTCCCCAAAACCAGGCATTCCGTGTCGGGTTTCAATTAACCACATACCTTGGAAACCATTATATCGTGTGTTACAAGATATGTTTTTTTTCGTTTTTGGGTAAAATCTCTCTGACACCCAAGAAGAATAGAACATGAATAATGGCCATGTTAAACAAGAAAGTAGAAGTGAAAATCGTGGCCCGAACACCGGTTGCTGGGTACAAGGTCGCGGAGTCGCTGATCGTACCCGCCATTCTGTGAATATTTTCACGGTGATCTTGGTACCACAGGCACGAAAGTGATCAAACTTGTAGAACAAACTGTAGTTAGGGGGAGTTTTTGACAAATGACAACTCACCTTTGCAGGTGCGGGTGTGGTTTTATGTAATGTCGTTGGGGGATATCTAACAGGCATGGCTACAGGGTTTTGACCCTTGCTTTTTCGACCATGGGTTTTGGTTCTCGTTAAATGTTTTAAATTGGAAAAGATCGCGGAAACCCACACTGCTGATTATCGAAATCCATCAAAATGGAACCAAGAAACTTAAAAATGTCTCTCCTTCTAATTTGTCATTGTATGTGGAATAAACTAAGAACCATTTTTCTCTTTTATTCAGGAATGTCCAGGAAATGTACTTGACTATAGAGCGTTGCAATGTTCAGCGTTTAATAAGAACCCGTATTCAGGAGAGGTGCTAAATTGGGTCCCATACCACGATTCCAAGAACCCATGCGCCCTGTATTGTCAGGCCGAGGGACATGACGTCATCCACCGATTGGCTAATCATGTGGTTGACGGTACAAAATGTCGGAACGACTCAAAGGATATGTGCATCGACGGAAAGTGTTGGGTATAAAATCTGTAATAATTTTACTATCGTGTGCATTCACTTCCAAAATCCCAAACAAGAAAAACATTTTCGACCATGCATATATTTTTTTAAGTCTTGCTCACAGAATCGATATTTTTGTACATGTAGAATGTGGGATGTGATGGTATACTGGGATCAAAGAAAGTACTGGACAGATGTGGGATATGTGAAGGAAACAATTCGTGTATGTCCCGACCGACACCGAAATTTACGTGGTCACTCTCGGGATACGGTGAATGTTCATCGACTTGTGGTGTAGGTAACCTGCTCCTTTATGTACTTTTCAGTCTTGGTTTTAAGGGGGCTGGGTGAAAGCAGCCATTTTTTGAACTACTGTGGTTTCATTAATATTCAAGGGTATCAATTTTCGTGAATAAAGTGAAAATCACAGTTTCAAAGATTCGTAAATTCGTGGCCAATGATTCTATCAATACAAAATGTTAATAGAAAATTCACTTCAATGAATACTTAATTTCGTGGATCAACTTGTTAACGAAATCCACGAAAATTGGTATTCCTCGAATATTGATGAAACCACAGTATAGCAATCTCCTTTAGAAGAACAGAAATTTATTAAAATTAAGAACCATTTTCTTACATATTTTTGGAAGCTACAGTTCATGTAAAAAAAAAATTAATATCTAAAATTTCAAGATAGATCTAATTTGCAATTTGTTGACCACACATCCTCCGTAATTATTGATCGACATAAAGTTTATGCCACTGTTAACCGAATAAAAATCCTTTTAAATAACTGTTAATGTTTAAATATTGATGTTTACGAATACCTCGACAACCCACGTCAAATTTCTGTAAATTAAAAGTATGCTTTATATTAAGGATACAGAAGAGCAAGGCCGGTCTGTATTAATAGGGCATCCGGGAAACGGGTCCGCAACAAAAGATGTCGCTCTGCAGAAAGACCGAAACAACAGACTCGGTCATGCAAATTACGGGACTGCAAAGGAAACCCAATGTAAGCCCCCCCCCCTCTCTCTCTCTCTCTCTCTCTCTCTCTCTCTCTCTCTCTCTCTCTCTCTCTCTCCAAAGATATACAAAGACCTTATTGTTTCAATTAATTAAACGTTGTGTATTGAATAATAATACAAGTGTTTCAGTTGTTCTTTCTTCATTCGCATCAAGGTATAAATGGGTGTTTGGCCCTTGGAGCAATTGTTCCTGCGCAAAGAAGTACTCTTGGAGAGCCAGACGATGTGTAATGTTCTTTTCGAATTCCACACAAACATACGTCAGCGAAAAGTTTTGTGACACCCGAACACCGGTTACCAAACAACTTTGCGATAAAACACTGTGTCCTGTTTGGCATGTCGGACACTGGGCACCGGTACCTTTCATTTTCACTATTTGAATATTTCGTATATTAAGCTTTTTCTTCGTATACATGTAACTAGCCTTTCTCTCATTTTGATGAAAAGTATTATTTTATGGTGAATAAATTTAATCAAAACCTCATGTTTGGGCTTTTTTTTCTCGTTTCAGTGCTCTGTAACTTGTGGAAACGGTGTCCAGAGGAGGGGTGTCGTCTGCCAACACTTCGGAAAAGAGTTCTGCGACCTAAAATCCAAACCGATAACGCTTCGATCTTGCAACACGTCAGTCTTATGCTTTGTTCAGAATGGTACGAGTCAAAATTCAGAAACATCGTTTAAGTATGCAATTTGCATAAAATGTTCTACAAGGCATGTAGATTTAGTTCTCGTGTAAGAACATGGGAATAAACAAGAGAAAATCCACACCCTCATTTAAGCTACTAGATAAAACTTTGTTGTACCAAGCGAACTGAATTTTTGTTTTACATAATAACCTCCTTGGGGAAAACGATCTTTATTTTACATAACTCTTCGATTTGGGTAACAATAAAATCTGTTCACATGCTTGCTTGACATTATAGCGAATTTTAAGGGTTTTCTCTATATGTATAAGTCATGCAGATTACATGCTCAAAGGTACGGCGTTGAAAGATGAAGCGGCATGATATTGCATTCTTATTGTACATCTATGCTCTCAAGTTAACATAATAAACTTTCTGTATGTAGATGTAAGATATCTTTATTTCAAACTCTCGTCATTTACATACCTCTATAGTATTTAGCAATTCACGCTACATTCTGCAGTATCATCATATTACTTAAACTTCAACGATCACAGCATATTGTTAGTAAGAATCGGAGAAATATCCAAGGTGATAATATTTCATGCGTTTACGGAATACCGTAATTAATGAATTAGATACAATAAAGTAGATACAGTAAATATGTTAAATGCGGTAACAATTGTGCGTTTATGTTAAAAGTTATAGTTGATTTTTTTTATCAACTTTCTATGCAATTTTCAATCCGAATACAGACCAAAATATATCGAAAAGGGGTTATCTTTTAATTGATTAACGTCATAATCAATATTTTTGTTTTATATTTAGATAATTTTATTTTTGTTCTCATTTTAAATATTTTTTAAAGATATACAGGAGGTGATCTTAGGGGAGTCGGACAGTAGTTCCATAAAACGCCTGCCCCCGCTGAAGAGTACAGAGAGAACAGGGCCCCGCCCAAGGTATTTGATATTAGCACTAAAGTACGAAAAAATAAAGAAAAATACAATCTATCTGCAAATAAAGGCGGCTTCTTCCCATTGAAACCGAAACCTCAAGCAAATAAGTATGTGTTTAAAGGCACAATGCCTCTGTAACTTTACGCTGTTGTCATTTTGAAATATCGAGTTTTTAAATTGTCGGAGGGTGGACCTAATATGTTGTAGGTCAACGTTTAAACTCTAGATGATAGGGAATGATTTGTTGGGGAGATATATAAAGTATGACAACTATTTCTGAGATAAAAGAGGGAGAGAAAAAAGGTGTTTCTGGTCCAGTATTTAATTTCTGAATGTTATTTTCTCCATTTAGATTGGTATAGATAATACCTAGGAGTAGTACGCAATGTTACAGCGTTACATCAGGGTTAATACAAATGTGTTCTATAGCCCAGAGTTACTGTACTACAACAGTGCGTTGGGAAAGATAAAATATCATTGAATATTTCGTAAATATATACAGTTAAAGAATGGCGTGTCGATCTGAAAGTCACCAGGAACCACGATAAAATTGGCATGGGCGTTTCGAGAACTAAAGATTTGCTCTTAACTTTTTTAAAAGAATTCCCCTGCTATGACGGGGGATCATAATAAGAGGTATACCCCCCTCCTTCCCATGGTGCTTCAATGTAGTACATCTTACATGTATGAGCTCTAGATAATGACTTAAAAATGTTCACAAACATCTAGGTGTACGATTAATCAAGAGATAAAAGATACAAGTTTTTCCTTACAATTTGTTTTATATTCACAACAGATTTGTGGCAAGAGAATGGCAGCCCTGCAGTGTCACGTGTGGTAGGGGCCGGAAATGGCGCTACGTCACCTGTCAAGTCTATGTCCCGCGCATAGGAAAAGATACGGAACTTCCGGATAAAGAGTGCAAGGGTACTAGTATTTGTTTAAATTTTTCACATCATTTGATTATAATTAATCATGAAGATTATAATTGTGTTTTATCTTTTTCCAGACAAAAACATACGTGAAAATGTAACTGGTAGACCAAGGGAATTTTTTATGATAGTTAGTATGTCTTAAATGTTTGTTTATTTATTAGGATTGAAACCACTGAATTCCTCTCCTTGCATCATACAGGAATGTGTGGAACAGTTTGAGTACCGTGTAGTGGGTATGACGCCGTGCAGCAGGAGTTGTTTGGGCGGTGAGTGGTTTCCCTGTAAACCTCAAAGAGAGGCTTAGACACAACACAAAACAGCGCTCCGACATGACGTCATAGCACTTGTTTCCTTCCCTTTGTCACTAGATCAAAACTCGGTTATACAAGACTTTAATTCTATGTTTCCTTCATGCTCTCAGCAATTTTTTTTTTAGCAAGAATTGTAATTTAGGAAAATCTTCACACGCACTGAATGAAACGGCAAGTGCTCAGACGCAGTTGGGCAATTCCATTACCCTTACCAAAACAATTGGCCATTTAAATTCTATCAAAACCATTTTTTATGCTATATTAATATATTAATATATCAATATGTATATAAATACGGTCGTGTGTATGTGCTATTTTTAGGGGTACAGGAAACTATCGTTCGATGTGTTAGCATACACAACGGTTCCACGGTGGATGACAATAATTGTAAAGACGTCCACCTGGTTCCTGTGGAAAGAAGAGTTTGTAACGACATCAATTGTCCACAGAGGTAACTACTAGTATATATCTCCCCACAGTTTGTTGTCTTTACTACCACCTTCATCCTCCCCCCCCCCCCCCCCCCCCCCACTTTTTTTCGTACACGGAAACTATCATTCAGATACAAGAATACGCAAAACGCAACACGGAAAAATCTTGAATGGACGAATAAACCACAGGGGCCAAGCCCGTTTTAACATTAATTTCAATGTAACCATAAATAAAGAAATTAATGTTAAAACGGGCTTGGCCCCTGTGGAATAAACAAACAATATTCATGCGCGGATCCAGAAAATTTTCTGAGTGGGTACGATCGAGGGATATATAAATTTGGTATGGGGCATATTTTTGGTCATTTTTACTATGTAATTAAAGATATTTGAATATTCAATGGGGTACCCCCGACCTTTCACCACTCTTGATCCGCGCATAAATATATCAGACCCCATGGCCTCACAGCCTGCATATTGCGTTTTATACATGACGCTGTTTTGATTAGTTGTATGCTTAAAAAATACTTGTTATGAATACATACATGTAATGTATGTAAATATAATCACCAAAAAGTTGTTTAAAATCCTTAAATGAATTTGGAGTACCAGGTTGAGTTCTCCGTTGATCATGGGTTCATTTATGCGATGAATTCATTTTACATGTTTTGTAAAATTCATTTTAGTTGAGCATTGATATTTAAAACATAGTATTTTTTTAAACCCATTAAATATATTGCATTTCAAATGCCCCTCTCGTACAATATGTTGCTTTTGTGCACAGATGGAAAGTGGGAGATTTCGGGATGTGTTCAGTCAGCTGTGGCGGGGGAATCATGCACCGTGACGTCGAGTGCATACAGGAGTTTGCTGTTGGCTTCCGGAACGCGATCCATCTTCCCGATTACATGTGCGAGCAACCCGTGCCAACTCGCAACCGGAAATGCAACAGCATCGACTGCCACTCTGAGTGGCTGTCTGGTCCGTGGTCGAAGGTGAATTACTATCATTACTAGTACATTTTTGTATGTATACTTTTTTGTGATGTACTTAATTGAACGAAAGATATATTCCGCCAAAACGCAAAATAAAGCACACTGAAGTTTATATCATTGATATAATATATTTAAAGTAAAAGTTCCCCGTACATATTAGATAAAATGTTTTGTTTTTATTCTTCATTTCTTATACAAGTTTGAAAAATCATTTTGTTCTTATACAAATCATTTATACTACGGAATTTATCCAGAAATTGATATTTACAATCAAATTTAAATTAATTTTGTGATTTGTATCTTCAGTGTTCCGTGACATGCGGTCAGGGATATCGGTCACGTGATGTGTACTGTGTGAAGAAGAATGCTGGGGGAAACTACATAAACATTTCGTCTACTCTTTGTGATTCGAACAAGCATCCCATGGATGTGCAAAAGTGCAATCAAACCGTCTGTCCAGAACCGAAACTACGCGCATTAGAAGTTCAGTTTTTTCAAATGGACAAACTTAAAAGAGTGAAACTCACCATTGGCATGACTGCAACTATTTTGCCAGGGACAACTGTTCTAATAAAGTGTCCGACGCGTGGGATACAATTACAGGATATAAGATGGTTCAAAAATGGGACCACGATCCGATATTCTAAAAGGGTCAAGTTAACCCGGAAGAGATTTTTGAAAATTAGAAATGCTATTCCAGAGAAAGACTCGGGGATATACTCCTGCAAAGCTGGAGCCTTGCAGTCGAGTACCCCTGTATCTTTCAGCAGTGTTTATGACATATTTAAAGCGACAATGCTGCGACAGAAATATATTTCTGGAAGTCAACCAATGAATTTGGTAGCGCGAAGTATTTCTACGAAACAGATGGACCCCGTGTCCAGGAAATATAGTCCACTTTTCCTGGTAAAGAGTGACTGGAGTGCTTGCTCTGCTACGTGTGGCGGAGGATTGCAGTCGCGAAACGTCAGTTGTGAAATCATTACGCGAGATTACTTTGAAGTGTTTCCGGTGAGATTCTGTACCAAGGCAGGACACAGTGCTCCGTTATTGATTCAGAGTTGTAATACGTTTCCGTGTTTGGAATGGTCTCTAGGGAATTGGTCCGAGGTAAAAATTCAAAATAAAACTATAGCACAGAAAAAATTAGAAAAAATCTTTTTTAAGGTACAATATACCTCTCAACCAAGACAGACAACTCGCACGTACTTACCTGGCTGTACTTCGAATTTCGGAAAACATATTTAATATTGAGTTAAAATAGTAATTCAATTTGTTTTTGCACGGTATGCTAAAATTGTGCGTATTTTGAAAATTCTTCAATAAAATCATTTTAAGAGAAAAGGCATTTTTTGCATAGAGTAATATGTACCGTATCAATAGAATTATTGTGTTTTAATTATTTTTTATGTAATAAAGTTTATGAAATGATTTTCAGTGCGCGGCTTCAGAGTGTGTTAGGGACAAAACCGCATTGATAAAACGAGAAGTCAGTTGCCTGTCAAACGATCAAGTGATGAACGACACCTCACACTGCGAGACTCTGGGTACAATCCCGCCCACAGAAATGGAGTGCTCCAACAAAGACTGCAAAGCCGTGTGGATTGCTTCCAAATGGACAAGGGTACTAAATCGTGTGTTTGTGATAAAATTTTAAAAGGCGGGGGGGGGGGGGGGGGGGGTTACAACTCGGTCAAATTAAAAAAAACAAAAACAAATAATCATTCGTGCGCATCACACTTAATGTTTTCGGTCTTATTTTTGTCCTTCCTGGGTTTGATTTTTAAAATAAAACGCTTTTTCTTTTAAAACATCATATTTTCTTACACAGTGTATTGGTGAGTGTGAGACGAACGGTTTCAAAACGAGATCACTCGATTGTGTGTGGTCTAAAACGAGGCTATCCGCCGGAAAAGAGTGCTCTTCTCTCCAGCGACCAAGGACAATGAAAATGTGCGAAATGGGCAGCTGCTGTAAGTATAAAAATAATATTTTTAATATAACGTACATTTTGCTTCTTATATTAAGAGAGCTGAATGGCTGTGCCATTTTTAGACTATCTTATTGATCTCCTTGAGAAGAAGAGCTCTATTTAAAGATAGAGGAAAGCATTCAAATTTTGAAGCTAACATACTGTCAAAGTTTAAGGCAGATCTTATATTGTTAATTTGTTGACAACTCAGCCCCCTTAAAATAAACATGTCAGCTGATCATTAAGGTCAAGATATTTTTCTCTGATCTTCAGCTGAAGCTCTGCCTTCAAATACAAAGTGTTGTAGTTACAATTTTTTGTGTTATTATAAACTGGAATGAAGATAAAATAGTGAAATGTTTTTTTTTCTGTTTATACAATTATATCTTAATGTATAATTTTTTTTTATTTTCAGCTTGCACGGACGAATCGGAATATTGCAGTGTGGTGAAAATGATGAAATTTTGTAAATTTGAAAATTTTCGCCGGAACTGTTGTGTGTCTTGTAAAAAGTCATAATGCTCTTAAAACTAAATGTATAACATTTCCATCCTACCTCAGAATCAATACTGTCAACAGAGTAATAGTTATACTGTATCATATTTTGAAGTGATAAATGTGCGTTTATAATTATGAGAAGAATACATATTTTACTTTAGTTAACAACGATCTGTATTTTGGATAAATGTTCAAGATATTAAAATGCAGTTACAACTTACCAACAAAATATAAACTGAAATTTTTTCTTCGAAAATCAAAGCTCGTTGCTTTCACATTAAAATTTGTTGCTGTTTTTTCTTCAATAAATGCATTTAATTTATTTGTATTTCATTGATATACAGCAACAAAAATATATTCACGATATGATTAATTTTTATTGCTTTGTTCTATTTTGATGAACTTTAATAGCATGCATGTTTTATTTTACCAAAAAAATAAAAATAAATGCGGATAATTAAGACGAGTTTAGTGTTATTTTTTGTGATCGGCTTCGGCCGATCACTATTGTGTCCATATGAGGCATCCGGCACACATTGTGCACACATTCCGCTTGCATAAGTAGTTCTTTTAAAAACTTGAAGTTCGGTTTAGTAGTTATGTAACATTTTACTCAGTTTTATTTAAATTCATTTACCTTAAGAGATGCAAACATACATAAAATACAGTTCGACCTTTTCATTCAAGAATGCACATTTTGTCTCACGCGTAAGAATTTCGATCGAAAGATTCATTCAGTAATGCAGTTGACCTCGATGAACTGACCTCAATCATAAGAAGATGATCCATGAACTGACCTCGATCTATTGATGTTGCATAATAGAAGCTAGGAAGACGGCTTATTTATAAACAAGATTACGTTATAATGCGACCTCAATTATAGCAAGTTATGATTGCATTCAATGTTTTTCAGTCGCATTAAATTATTTTAATACAACTCATTCTTTATATACGTGTTAATGCTCTGTGAAGAGCCCTACTCAGTATTCTAAAGAATAAGAAGATACATTAACATTTAATAATTACGTTAAAAATATAAAACTAGACAAGAAGTTCACGAACGGCTTTCCCCAAATTTATTTCGAAATTAAATTTGTTGACGGTTTATAATGATGAAATTATGGTATACAGATTCAAAATATTCTATATTTTGTAGATATACAGTACTTTTTAAAATTATTTTACATTAAACTGATCATGTTGATTGCTTCTAGCTATCAATATATCATTATTGCCGATCATTCCTTTAAAATGAATACTTGTCATCACCATGCATTAGAAAGTCAAGGATCCCGATTGCATGTTTTATTTGTTTTAGGAGCGCGCACACGTGTGTATACATGTATGTATTAAACAAGGACAAATAGATGGATCATGACACATTAGAAAGGACATAATAATGCTTAACTTGAATTGAAGAGTTAAGTTACTACGGATTTGCAGGCATGTTTACGTAATCTTACTAAGAAATTCTTCCTCAAAAAGTTCATTAAAATTATATTAAAGAAATTTTAGGACCATCTTTACGCAAACTTAAAGGTGTAAATCAAAGCCGTCTTGGAAATATCTTAAACCAAAATGTATGTATTGTCTTAAGCATTAATTTTGATTCGTGATACTAGTAATCAAAATTTGTAAACGACACATTTTGTATATAAAAGGGCTACGCAAAAAAAAGCATTTTTGAGGATTCAGATCATAAGTATAAGTGTTCATCGATATTACATGTTAAAATCATAAACATTTATAATCTCATAATATACATGTATTATATAGTCCCTTTTAATCATTCGATTTCTTGAAATGCATGACAGTAACCCCTCCCCCGGTGAATTGTCTGGTATTCTTGAAAGTTATAAACTACCTATTGTAGGCGTTGAAAAAAAGAACAAAAAAAATTTGTTTAGAAACTGACATGAAACATTCTTCAAAGAAGTTGAGGAAAACGATGTTATTTAAAAACCTCAGACTTTTAAGCATCTAGATAATTTTAATTTCATAAAATGAGTACACAAGGAAGTAGGAAATTAAAGACCAAAAAAGATTTTTATTTTTAAAAGTTCTCCAAAGAATTCACTTAAAATATATGTGTAAAAAAACATCAAAGATAGAAACGCTGGGCATTGCAAGCAGGACTAGGAATTAATTGGTTCTTTGTGGAGCCAGCAATAATATGTAGGAGTACTATCGTGTCGTAATAGACCTTCGACGTAGTCACAAGTCTCTCTTATATATTCCTTTGTTTCAAGATAGAATATGACTTCTTCAGCAGTGATTTTTTAAAACCGCATTTACACTTATGGTTACAAGAATTCCTGAAGATTCTTCTTATATAAAAGTTTTAAGAAACTTTTTAGACCATTAAGACATTTAGTAATGACATAAGATATACGCAGTGAAGATTCTTCGGATATTTGTTATGCTTGTGCACAACGATAATTCATTATAAATTATCAAATATTAAACTATTTAAAAGTATACGATTAACAGGAGCTGCGCATGCTTCACTCAAATCAATGATTTTCAATACCGGTAATTCTTTATATACACTGTTTTAGATTATCAATCAATATTTTGGCAAACTTAGTAGCTCAGTGGAAATGGACCAAGTAGACCCCGGGTTCACATTTGGCAAGTTTGTTTATAACATGATCGAAATAAATGTAGATTTTTGCTGTGACTCCCACCTCTTCCCCGAAAAAAATGCTGTTTTTTCTGTCATTTTGAAATTCTATACGTTCTAAATTATCACATCTTTAAAGAGTACACAAATTTGTACTGGTTTGAGAGACTTTCCCCAAGGAGGTATAATTTCATTTTCATTACGTGACACGGGACAGGCCCAGTGTTATAAGACAATTAAACAAACTACTGTGAAGTATTTTCTTTATACATATATAATATACGTGAAAATTTCTGAGATAACTATAAGATTAATGTGATTTGATCATGTTATTCTTGAAACAAAATGTCTACACAGCATGAAAAACATGATTAGTATTTTAAAATTAATGATACATCGTATATTGAAATTGTTTGATTAATCTGATTATTTTTTGTCCTCAATTCAAATTATACATTACTATAGCATTTAATGAGCGCAACGGGCAAAACATCGCAAAAAGCTTATAAATAAACCTGAACATATTTATTTTTTTTTTCTAATTTTCATCTTTTTTTACTCTCACATAATTTATTTTCATGTCTCAAATCAAGAAAATTTTCAAACACTCAATCGCTTTATAAACACAATATACAGGTGTACCTTTAAAATGTTGAATGGAAATTTCCGTTTAAGTTTCGGTTTGTTTTTAAACGAAATTTTCGTTCCGTTGATATACCTATCAACTGTTTGTATTTTTTTTCTCAATTGGTCTTTATATATATCTGATGGGTTTATAGTGATCGTATACTGTAGTATATATCACTCTGATTTTATTTCATCCGCATCGAATAAAAAACGTACTTTCGGTTTGAAAAATATCAATTGGGGATTTCCATTTGACAAGAAGAAAATGTAGTCTTTATATAAAAATTAGAAGACTGGTCAATAGCAGATTACAGGTAAGACTATGTACATGCATATAGACTTTGAACAAAAAAATTGTTTCGTTAATATATATTAACACTACCCAAACTTTTGTAAACATGTACTATCTTTATCCGACTCTTTGTATCATTTTGATGTATAATATGATTCAAGCGGAAAATATCCTTCATTTTATTTTCGTCATAGTTCTACATAAACACTGTAGGACTTCTCTCGGTTCATGAATATTCTACCCCCACCTTCTCATACCTAAATCCTGGTACCAGACGTTCATTAAACCCAATGAGAACCTTAACCCATGGACCACAATGACTAAGTACTATTTAATTAGGGTGATGCATTTTTAGTACTTCACAATTGCATTAAGGTCTACCTCGATGTTTTGTTGTTGTGATGTTGTTGTTAAGGGTCACTTGTTTAAACTATCATCTACAACACAAAAGTGTAGGTCGAGTGCAGATGGTAAATTATTGACGGGCCCTCGAGAAATGACATATGATACAGACATATGTTGAGTGCAACACAGTGTGTTGTTGAACTATTTACATGTAAGTCACATGTATATACAACACAATACAGTACAACAGGTATATTTGCAACACTATACAAAATGTATGTTCAACACAACACTATTACTGTACAATGGGTAACACTTTACTGAATGTATGTAGAATCTAATACAATCTAATACAGTGCAACCAGTGTAAACAACACTGTACAAAATGTATGTACGGCACATACTTAATGTATGTACAACACAACACCGTACAAGAAATATATACAACACTGTACAAAATGTATGTACGACACAACACAGTACAAGAAGTATATACAACACTGTACTTAATGTATGTACAGCACAACACAATACACAAATATACAACACTGTACAAAATGAATGCACGGCACAACACAGTACAGCACTGAATAAAATAATGTACGACTCAAATGATGTTAAATAATAAAGCTGTTGACCTTGTGTACAACATAGAGTAGTTGAGGACTAAATGATTTAATCTATTAAACTTAGAAATGAAAATACAAATGGAACACGCCGTGCACATCATTGTATATACGTCGATAACACCATTGTTCAGGTCGGGAACGACATACATTGTTGTATCTATATTACAAAAGATTTATATGTATATGTTTTATAATACCATGTTTCACAATTATGGCACATTTTGTATATTTTTAAATTTCCACCTTTAATGTACACGCATATTAAAATACGAAGACAGAATTTTTAATGCATGTGCATTTGGGGGATATTTCCGTTACCATAATCTTAAGTGTTGACAAATTTTGTGAGTATATATGATCGCATTTTCATAGACAAAACACTTATACCATAATATTCCTATATTCCCCTTTGCTACATATGTCATTGCCCTAATCTAGGACAATGTCGCTTTCTCTCACTTCCAGAATGAACAAACCCAAAAATATAAATACTTTTTAAATTTCCTACAAACAGAACATGTTCCAATAGAATATTAAGGATATATATATATATATATATATGTAGACAAAGGATCAATAAAAGGAAATTTTGTGCTTCGCGTAATTAAATAGAGTTTCGGTCGAATCGACTTTTGAAAAACGATTTTATGTAGGCTCTGTCAAAGATAGATCTGATGTGGATATAAATTATCCATAAATATATTAGGGATTATCCAGTTTAACTAATATAAACTGATAATTTTTTCGATAGATATTACACAATCTCCGTTGGTTTATTACAAGTATAATGACCTTAAATATCTGTACTTAAGATTCAATATCCTGACTTTTCGAACAATTCTAAACATAATATATTTTGAATGTTCTTGGTGGATGAAAAATTATGTAATGTATTTGTAACATTTCGTATTAATTTTATAACCATCTTGCTGATCTTTATTTTATTGTACGATAGTTAACATTTCCATACGCATCAATATTGTAGGCATGAATTGAAGAGATTATTTAAAAGACAATTTCTGGACTTTTTTGCCACGGAGCTCTGGTCTAAGAACTGTAAAAATATTTATTCAGTGTATAATCATATATCAGAATCAAGATCGAATTTGACATCCCAAGTGACACTTCGTCAGTATACATTAGTATCCAATAATGGCGGAAAACGACGGACAAGAAAATAATGGACACGAGAATAGTGAAAACAGTGAAAATTCAAACCAACAACAACAACAACAAAATGGCACAACAGCACTGCCTAGTATGCCGATCCCGGCCACCGGGCCTTCCGCCGAGGTCCAAGCCGAATATAGCACGGAGTACGCCAGGCGGGGCCTGCAGAGGTACCCCGGACCCGTGGACGCCGACAACGTGGACCACCTGATTCTCTCCGGGGACCACGTGTTAGATGATATTCTAGGTCAAGGTGAAATTGCGACCGAATTCGCCAAACTCCTTGAAGAAGGTAACATTTTGAAGAATTGGTCATCATGGAGTTGTCTCTCCTGTATAGATATTTAATTTACGTTCTTTTTCTTGAGAATATTTGTACTGTGTGTATCTATATATGTAGGTGTATATCAGAACAGTATACCAACTTATTGTGTGTTAGAGTCTGTGAGAAAGTGGTTTTCTCTCTGTCTGTCTGTCTGTCTGTCTGTATACTATAAAAATATGAAAAAAAAAATTTGAAGACGTCAGATTTACTATATGTAATTGTAGATTTCGCCAGAGAATCATTTATGATGTACCGCGTTGTTGTTTTTTCGCGTGTTGTAAATTTTGCAAAAATATAGTAACACATTAAAAAGAATATGCACGTAATAAAAATTTTGCAAATTGTATTTAAAGGAACAAATGTCGGATCTGTTTGTTAACGTTTGATCTTTATTTTTAAGGGGAAGGAGATCAAAGACAAAAAGTTAAAGCTTTCTTGGAATCGCAGGGCATCGACCCCTCTGCAGTGGACGCCCCTAGGAACACCAATCAGCAAGGAGGGGGTGCGGATTTCTTGAGTTTCTGTCAGATCACTAGATATGTTTAAGTTATCATAACGTGTACTAGTGTTTCAAATATCACATGGAATTGCGGTAGATATGAAATGTTCCATTTGTTACAATTTTTGTCGGTTACAAATTTGTAACTTTCGTGGATAACTAGTATCCGTAAATTTTAGTTCCCACGAATTTTGAACAGCTTTTGGTTTCTTGAATGCTTAATTTGTTTCTAAAACTCCTCTACCCATGTAATAGTAAAATAGACAATATACACTGAAGGAAATTACTCCCTAGTACACACTAGTCCACACTAAACATTTATGTATATTATTGTTGTTTACTAGTAACTCAGCATGCATTGATATTACCAGAGTTAATACAAAAACGTATAAACAAGGTATATGAATATGAATTTCAGGAAACCCGTTTGAGACGGGGGGACCGATGTCGGGTATGTACGGTCCGGGGAGAGGAGGGATGATCTCGCCATTCGGCAACGGCTTCGACACGCAGCGGATGTCAAGGGGAGGTGGCTACATCCCGTACTCGGCTAGGAGACAGGCCGGCCCGAATATGAGGAATCCATTGGCCCCAAACTTCGGGGCGGACCCCAGCACAGTGCCCCCGGTGTCACAAGTTAACGGCAGCCCGGGTGTGGTCACCGATGGGCAGGGTCCTCAAGTTACTCGCCCGTCCCCGTCAAATGCCCTGGTGCGATTACCGGCTAATAATGCCACAGGTCCAGGCGGAGGGCTTGGACCCACCTCATCGTTACTACCAAGAAACCCGGGGCAAACAAATATCCGTGGCCCTCTGAACAATATGGGGATGGGTGGTGGTGGATTTGGTGGTGGATTTGGTGGTGGTGGTGGACTGGGTGTCAATGGTGGGGGTAGAGGAACGATGGGTTCCATGATGCCATATCAACAGCCATCAGCAGGCAGAGGTAAATATTAAGCTGTAGACACTAACATACCGAGGTTATTTCTTACCCTTCCAATATGATTTTAATTTTTCCTTGATATTCATCAACGCGAGTCCCGTTTCATTATTTTTTTTTTTTTTGTTAATTGTGCCAAAATGTTTGGGGGACATAAGGAATCAGTTCATCACAATGAAGATATGTTTCAATTGCTAATACCTCAAAGGATGGACGATTCAATAAAGTCTTTACTGATCAGTTTCTGATTTTATTTTATAAAGGGGACAGTGGCGAATTGAGCCAGTTAATTGAAGAAGAAAAACGGAGAGGTAATAACTAAATCCTGATGAATAAATATAATAGTATACGGTATACGTCAAATTTTAAAATGAAAAAAAATTGTTTGGAAGGAGTCGTTTGAATAATTAAAAAAAACAACTTACATCCACAGCCACAGAATGTTCAGATTCGATGGGACAAGGCCTCAACACTTTCATTCTTCTTGACAATTCTACCAACATGGCTGGAGAAGGACTCGAACAGGCGAAAGAGTTCATTGAAAACTTCTTGCAAGGTTCTTAAACACGACTGTTTTCTTTCTAGCTATGTTGATTTTTTGAAACTGGTTCTTTAAAATCTCAATTTTTTTCCCCGATCAAATTTCGATTTTCGTTTTCTTCTAAAACCAGGATTGGAGGAAAATTCAATGGACTATGGACTGGAAGAAAACGTGTCTCTGATTACTTTCGGCGGGGATCGGGCGAGGGTCGAACAGCACCTCACAAACGAGTTTCAGTGTTTGAGGTCAAAACTAGGTGACCAACATAAAAATTCAAAGTCATTCAAAAAAAAAATAATAAAATAGCTAAAATGTGTTCAATTATATTCTGAAATATGATCATTTAGCACAACATTTCTATCGATTCACGTTTTTTTTTGTTTTTTTTTGGTCTGCAGCATCGATTCAGTGTTATGGACCCGACCATCTCAGTCATGCGTTAATACTGGTGACGGGAGGGCTAGAAAGAGGTAATAAAGCTTCCTGGGATTCGTAATTTATTAAGGAATAAGGAATCATTCTTTGAGTACTATGAGGTGATAATTTCGGTCGGGGCGTGGTCAAATCCAGTAAAGCTCGAATGGCTTTATGTTAGATTTGACCACGCTCCGACCGAAATCATCACGCATGAAAAGCCCAAAAATGCATTTTATTTTTTAAATGTTTAATCGAAATTCTGTGGCAAAAATACCATAAGAAGGGTTAACTGGAGACTTATTGATTACGGCTACAACTTATCAAAATCTTTACCAAAACCAAAATTTATTTACCCACGGAAAATGTTCAAAAAGTCCGGGGGGGGGGGGTTACGAATAAAAGGTTAAGTTGGTAATGGACACTTCCATATTATGACGCACTTCCTATCGAATTAAACAATAAAATCAAGTATAATTTTATGAAAATTTTCTTTTCTAAAATTGCTAAACCTAACGGCGTAGTGCAATGAGTTTGAATATTGCATAAATTAAAATTAAAAGTTATTCTTGTTTCAAACAAAATATATATTTCGGTTACACTAGGTTTTGAGATGATCATCGGTAATCACTCCATTGTACCAAGGATTCTGCTATTGACCGATGGCGTGTTTGCAACCGCTGGATTACAAGGCATGACGGGAATGATGGCAGGGGGTGGAAGGGGTCAGGTAATTCTCACCTGTTCAGTTGAGCAATTGTAACATTTCACATTTAGCTGTATGCCGTGTATAATTAATATTGTCAATAAAATGCTTTATTAATGTAAAAATGATTTTATTTGAGAAACTACCCAATTAAAATCAGATCCTCGATCCGCTCCTTTATTTTTTTTTTTTAATTTAAAAAAAAACTGGATCAAGGATCTAATTTTAATCAGATTGATATTGAAAATTTTTTAACAATTTTGCAGTATATTTATTCTACATGTACACATTGTATAATCAATATAATATATTTTCAAACGCCAGGATTTCACGGAGACCGCACAGTTGTTGCAGAACATCCTTCAGTCAAATCACATGAAGTTATTCTTCATACCAGTTGGAAATGCAAATATGGTTTGTATTTAAAAAAAACAAACCGACATTTACACAATAATAAAAATATTCTAAAATTATATATTGTATTGAAATTTGTTTTGGGGTTTTTTGTTGTAAATTTATTTATTTATTTATTTTTATTTTTTTTTAAAGAAAAACATTGTCCAATCATTTTAATTTTACATAGCTTAGTACTTGTAACATGCACTTAACCATGAGAACTGTTGGTTCATACAGGAATTTAAAGCCATAATGCAGAACTTTCCGTCAACCAAAATCGTAGAAGCTTCCGATTTGAAAATAGTGACAAGGAATCATTTACATCACGTAAAATCACCTCTCTCTCTCTCTCTCTCTCTCTCTCTCTCTCTCTCTCTCTCTCTCTCTCTCTCTCTCTCTCTCTCTCTCTCTCTCTCGTACCGCACTATTGTATAGCTCCAGCAAAAATTATCTCATGATCATTATCTAATCGAGGAGTTTTTTTCCATTCAATTCAGTTAATGTTATATAATTAATTTCTTCCGGGTATAGCGCATCGCAGGGGAAGTCACGGAATTGGGTGTTGGTGGAAACGCATCTCGAGATATGGTGAGAGAGGTGGCCGCTCAGAGCTTTACGGACCTTGAGGACAGAGATTTTGTAAGGCTATATCATTTTTTCATTAGTTCGTTCGAGCTTGTCATTGCATATGATAGGAGGAATGGTTTTAATTTCCACTTAATTGCCCACTACATTAAGGCATTTCTTTGTGCAATCGCGTTTGTTGAACTTGTTTAAAGTTATTACTTTAAGTATAAAATGGAAGACGTATACCTGTAGTAATGTCCTACTAATATGTACCATAAAGCCAAGTACAGTCAAACGTGATTTATACTAAGGCCTATTAAAAAAAATTGTGTGTTTAGGGTAACACTGATGAACAAATTAGGTAAGGTAGGTAAGGATTTTTTTTTATTTTATCGTATTTTTTTCTGCATGAATCCTAAGAATATTGTTTGTGTCATATTTAAAAACGGACTTTTTAATAGAAATAATATAAAATTCACAATCGGATAAAAACAGACATCTAAAAATGGTAGGATCGGGGCATTTTTGTAGGTTAGGTCGGGTTACCCTAAACACACAACTTTTTTTTTTAGGCCTAAATATAAGTAAGGTTCGATAAATTAAAATCAACGTATAATTTTCTTTTTCAGAACGTTGTTTTAGAACTGTTGCACGAAGATCAGCAACATGAAACCCAGCGTCGAGAGAGGCGTCACCAGGGAGGAGGGGGGCCTGGGGCCGGCGGCTTAGGGGGAATGTCAGAGTTTGGAGGTGGTATGGGAGGAGGAGGAATGGAAGAATATGGGGGAGGTGGTATGGGAGGATTAGGTAGAGGGGGAATGGGAGGTTTAGGGAGAGGGGGAATGGGAGGTTTAGGGAGAGGGGGAATGGGAGGTTTAGGGGGAAGTGGTATGGGAGGTTTAGGGGGAGGGGGAATGGGAAGGGGTATGGGAGGACTAGGAAGTGGTATGGGAGGAGGAGGAATGGAAGGATATGGTGGAGGTGGTATGGGAGGATTAAGTAGAGGGGGAATGGGAGGTTTAGGGGGAAGTGGTATGGGAGTATTAGGGGGTGGTGGAATGGGAAGGGGTATGGGAGGACTAGGAGGTGGTATGTCAGGATTAGGAGGTGGTATGGGAGGTGGTGGTATGGGTTTTGGAGGTGGTGGTATGGGTATGGGAGGTGGTGGTATGGGTGTGGGAGGTGGTGGTATGGGTTTAGGAGGAGGTGGTGGTATGGGTTTAGGGGGAGGTGGTATGGGTTTAGGGGGAGGTGGTATGGGTGGTTTAGGGCGAGGAGGAATGGGAAGCTTAGGGGGAGGTGGTATGGGCAATTTAGGCGGAGGGGAAATGGGAAGGTTAGGTGGTATGTCAGGATTAGGGGGAGGGGGTATGTCAGGATTAGGGGGAAGGGGTATGATGGGATTAGGAGGTGGGAATGTGGGAGGTTTAGGGGGAGGGGGAATGGGCAGTGGTAGGGGGCTCAATAACAATTCAAACTTCCAGTCCCCTGGTCCTCGTCAAAGATTTCCCTAAAACTTCTATCAATGACATTGAAGTGTTTTCATTTCTTGAAAGAATGTTCCCCTATTTAATGTTACTGCTGACAATTCAAACACAGAGTTCATTCATAAATCATTTGTTTGATACATCCAGTGTACGTTAAACTAGAAATGAATATAGACATGTATACATACTGAATACCGGTTGTTTTCTATAGACCTATACAAGTATGTAAAAATTGTAATT
Organism: Magallana gigas; assembly: GCF_963853765.1. NCBI lineage: Eukaryota > Metazoa > Mollusca > Bivalvia > Ostreida > Ostreidae > Magallana > Magallana gigas. The sequence continues at coordinate 31,672,635 of NC_088858.1, read as the reverse complement.
TAATAATGTAATATTTATATCTCGCATGTCATCGCTCTAGTAAAACAAGATATTATTGTAGAAAAACATTGTACATGTATAAAATTGAAAGATTTGATGTGTCTATTTTCAGAGTCAAAGGGATAAGGGGAGGGAGGGATATGCAATATTTCATGTAGAGGCATTTTCAACATGCGTTGCATTTGATTTACTGTTATATATAGGCATGTACAATGTATATGCACATATACATATGAGAAATGCCAAAACGGTGTGACTTTGAACAACAAATTTAAATGTGCAAGTTATTGTCTTATTATAAATATTGTGTTATTTTCTAGCAGGAAGTTTCTTGTCTCTGATGAAATATATTTATTGTGTTATTGTGTTTTTTGTAGTACATGTATATTATTGTTGTTTTAATGTTACACCATTTCATGTAAATATAATGCTGTGTTGTACATCATTTCACTTCAGTGAGAAATAAAAAAAAAATCAATGATAAAATGTTAGTAATACCAAAGCCGTGTGCTCTAGCGTTTCTCTTAATATCAGTATATTTGCGCAAAGGAAAAGCTTTAATTTGAAAAAAAAAATGCGTTGCAAACCATAGCCAGATGCAAATACGTGTGAGTGTAGGTATATTGGAGAGGTGTCTTTTCCTTGTATTTTAAAGATAAAATACATTTGGAAGCCGATGCGGATACCCAAACCATTCTTTTTTGTGAAAGTTCAAAAATTGGTATAATTTAATTTAGGTAGAACCCCCCCCCCTTTTTTTATACACACGCTTTACGGCTATATACACTGCTATGTACATCCGCAACCAAATTTTAGATTGTGATTTTAAAAAAATTGTTTACATATGTTTGTACGCTTTACTTATGTATAAATGTTAAACCTATAAATCTTTTGGGTCTTGGTAATAACCAATGCAGGACAATACGGCTCTATGAGCATAAATGCTCCTCCATACTTATAGGAGTATTGGGGGGGGGGGTAAATTAAAATGACGCAATGGTCTCTGTAATTCAAAGATAATCATGTATCTATCACTTTTACTGATGCGAATGCAAACAAGACTCCAACAAAATTATGATCATAAATCGTCTTGATCCACATAAACATCTTTGCTAAGCAAAAATTTTCAATCATGCCATAAACGGAGAACAGAGAAAACTCTTGAGTCTATAGCGAAAGATGCCTAATCGTCGATCTATATTCTTTAATAAAAAAATAATAGGACACTCTATACAATTTTAATGATAAATCCGACTTTCTAGTGATGTGTCATCAGAATTTTTCTTTTCGTAGGCGATCCGTAGATCACGTACTTTCAGCTCTTAAAAGGATGTATATTCTTCACTTTTCTATCCATTTACAGTTGTTTCTATAGTTCAACGGGTAGTTTATAATAAATTGGTAGAAATGATGATAATATGACTTGAGGATGATGATTTTGCGTCCACTGGTTTATCAAATGATATCACAGATAAAGAGTGATATTCTGATATATAATTATATATATATATACATGTATTATATATATATATATATATTCGCATGCCATATTTATTCATTTATTTACAATGTACTTATTCATCTATTTATTTATCTTTTTTATTTTTTTTTCATTTTTTTTTTTAAATTTTCTTTATAAATTTATCCTTTTTACTGGAATTTTCAAAGATCTGCATAGTGCTATATAATTTTGATTCTTACTGATATGCGCGTGTCCTTAAAAAGATATAAAAATGTAACCAACCATTTTTAAGATGTAATAAAATAACGACGAAGGCTTCGAAGCAAGATGAGATGAGTTTAAAAATCAACTTAATATTTTAATAAAACTCCACAACTTTATCAATCGTGGTATATTTATGTGAACATATCGACCAAATACTCTCGTCAATCGGAATATTATTGGAATAAAGTGTAAGTTTGGTTGTTTTTTTTTATAATATGGTTTTGAAAAATTAATTTACATGAGTGTAGATCATTTTAAAAATTGAAAGCACTGGGTATACATGGTATATGAAACATCAAAGTTCAACAACTAAAAGCATTATTTCCTTATCATAGTTACTTATTGTCGTGATGAACAACATTTTTCTCCATCAATCATAAAATAAGTTTCGTAATATTCATGCCCATATTTGATAAACTTCTTTACATTTACATATGTATCTAAAAACATCTTTTAAACACCCCTCCCTTTTCATATCATTTCATTAATCGGGATCGGAAACCTACATTGTCTGGTTCTGTTGCTGAAATGTGAACCAGTCCATCAAACCGGAAGTAGTATTAATGAGTGATAACAGTCATGGAAGAGAATTTTTATTTCAAAAGCGTGTAGAATTGTGAGACTTCTTTGAGGTGCAGATGGCGCACAACCCGTCTTTAGATTCGGGTATTTTAAGAAGAAACCCACAAGATGACTTTGAGCTCATTCAACGAGTTGGGAGTGGCACCTATGGTGATGTTTACAAGGTGACGATCCTCAACTGTCAAAATAACATCTCTTTTCATTGTGTTAGACAATTGATGAATTATTTGTTTATCTTTTGAAAAATCTCTAAAATAGTTTAAAGATAATTGTCTTTGTCATCAGAACAATTATTTCAAGTTATTTCTAATTCCGAATAATACATTTTTGTAAGAAGAAGAAAATATGCAACTATGAAAAGAGAATGCAGTATTTAATTGTATTATAGAAAATTTCAAATGGTTTTCAATCAAATTAAGAGACAATACCTCTTTTTAATTTTAGATAAATTCACCTCATATTGATCAGATGTATTGATCAGCATTAACTTCCACTGTGTGAATTTATTAATATTGTTCATTACATGAGTTGTTTAACATTGTCTCACATTTTCTATAACTGTACACTACCCCTTGATTTTTAAGTGTCCTAGAATTTGTAATTTTCTGGCACCTTTTCCCCTTTACCTTAATAAGTCCGTAATATTTTTATTGTCAGTCCTTGTAATGCATCTTTTAGAATTTGCAGCAGATACGGCAGTCAATTTTATGTGAAAAGGACTTTGACGTTACTATAGTGTGAAAATTTTCTCACATAAAAGTTTTATGAAATTTGTTGTGCTTATCTGCCAGATGATGCAAAATATAGATGTCAAATGCAATGAAATTTATATTGCTACAATAATTAAATTATTTTCAGAGTAAATCCAGTTTAGTGCTCTTTTCATGTAAAATACATGCAAGATAGTTGCCTGTGTATAAGAAGAAGACAAGACATGAAAGTACAGTGGTTGTACTCACAATTTAGTAATCACAGCTATGGTTGGGAAAAAAGTCTTTAAGTAATTCTCACAAGTAAAAATTGTGAACAACAGATACAGGAACAGGCTCATATTAGGCTTTCCAATTTACAGAACATTTTGGAAATCAAAATTTGACAAAGGGTCCTTTAAAAACATGTCTGCCAAAGTAATGGATGCATAGTTTAGAGTTGTAATTAAGCACACACAATGTTTGTTAATAACTTATAAAGAAGCTACAGAGAGTGAGAGTTTAAATTCTAAATATCTTTTGATCCTTTTTTCAGCAGGAAGTGCAGTTTTTTGTATGAACAAAAAGGTCTTTTTTTTATGATACACTGTGTGTGCTTAAGTGTTGTTTTTTTGTGAGTTTAACCTTTCCTTTTTGAAAACCTAACTGTAGCTAAAAACACTTCAAATTACATGTACCAGTATATATATTATATTTAAATACATGATATGTATACCTGAATTTACAAATTCATTTTGTTCAAAGAAGTTTCAAGATGACATTTCATTGTTTCAAGAATATTGTTTTGAAAAAGTGAAGAGATTTTTCATACATCCATTAAACTATGTTGAGTTTATCCAGTCACAAGATAAATTTTATCCAGAGATAAAAAGTACCCAAGTACCCTAATATCTTTAACTTTGACATTTTCAACCTTACCAACGTTATTGCTAAGTGGGATCACATCATAGAGATATAGACTATAAGAAATTTTTAGAAACGACTTGTGATAAGCAAACCATTCTCAGCATTAAGAGTTATCAAACCTTTGAGAGGAGCAGATGCTAATTAATTATGTATAATTGAAGTATAAAGAATTACAGTACATGTACGGGTACTTGAAAGAACGTATGATATTTTAAAAGAAAAAACGTCTGGTATATAGGCTTTGTTTTGTTTCTATGAAATAGATTTGACTTGTGGTTAAAACTTGAGAAGTGTTTACAAGAGAGAGAGAGAGAGAGAGAGAGAGAGAGAGAGAGAGAGAGAGAGAGAGATGTCAGGAATCAATACCGAGTAAATGTGGGGGGAGATATTAATTAATTTTTAAAATCATCAGAACAGGAGTCAGATATGTAAAAATGTATATATACAACATGTATAAGGTATAATATACATGTACTTTGAACTGTTTGTAGGCCAGAAACTTTAGCACTGGTGAGCTAGCAGCAATCAAAGTCATCAAATTGGAGCCAGGTATGTGAACTATTCCCCTTGAATTGACTGTTTTTAGCTCACCTGAGCCAAAGGCTCAAGTGAGCTTTTCTGATCACAATTTGTCCGTTGTCTGTCGTCGTTGTCGTTGTCGTTGTCGTTGTCGGCGTTGGCGTTGGCGTTGTAAACTTTTCACATTTTCATCTTCTTCTCAAGAACCACTGGGCAGATTTCAACCAAATTTGGCACAAAGCACCACTAGGTAAAGGGGATTCAAGTTTGTTCAAATGAAGGGCCACGCCCTCTTTAAAGGGGAGATAATTGAGAATTATTGAAAATTTGTTGGTATTTTTCAAAAATCTTCTTCTCAAAAACTATTCGGCCTGAAAAGCTCAAACTTGTGTGGCGGCATCCTCAGGTAGTGTAGATTCAAGTTTGTTCAAATTATGGTCCCCAGGGGTAGGGAGGGGCCACAATGGGGGGATCAAGTTTTACATAGAAATATATAGACAAAATCCTTAAAAATCTTCTTCTAAAAAACTATCAGGCCAGAAAAGCTCAAATTAAAATGGGAGCCTCCTCAGATAGTGTAGATTCAAGTTTGTTCAAATCATGGTCCCCGAGGGTAGGGTGGGGCCTCAATGGGGGGATCAAGTTTTACATAGGAATATATAGAGAAAATCTTTAAAAATCTTCTTCTAAAACATTATTAGGCCAGAGAAGCTCAAATCAAAGTGGAAGCTTCCTCAGGTAGTGTAGATTCAAGTTTGTTCAAATCATGATCCCCAGGGGTAGGGTGGGGCCACAATGGGGGGGATCAAGTTTTATATAGGAATATATAGAGAAAATCTTAAAAAATCTTCTTCTAAAAAATTATTAGGCCAGAAAAGCTCAAATAAAAGTGGAAGCTTCCTCAGGTAGTGTAGATTCAAGTTTGTTCAAATCATGGTCTCCGGGGCTAGGGTGGGGCCACAATTAGGGGATCGAGTTTTACATAGAAATATATAGACAAAATCTTTAAAAATCTTCTTCTAAAAAACTATCAGGCCAGAAAAGCTCAAATTAAAATGGAAGTATCCTCAGGTAGTGTAGATTCAAGTTTGTTCAAATTATGGACCCCGGGGGTAGGGTGGGGCCACAAGAGGGGGGTCATGTTTTACATAGGAATATACAGAATTTTTTTTTAAAAATCTTCTTCTCAAAAACTATTCGGCCTGAAAAGCTCAAACTTGTGTGGCGGCATCCTCAGGTAGTGTAGATTCAAGTTTGTTCAAATTATGGTCCCCAGGGGTAGGGAGGGGCCACAATGGGGGGATCAAGTTTTACATAGAAATATATAGACAAAATCCTTAAAAATCTTCTTCTAAAAAACTATAAGGCCAGAAAAGCTCAAATTAAAATGGGAGCCTCCTCAGATAGTGTAGATTCAAGTTTGTTCAAATCATGGTCCCCGGGGGTAGGATGGGGCCTCAATGGGGGGATCAAGTTTTACATAGGAATATATAGAGAAAATCTTTAAAAATCTTCTTCTAAAACATTATTAGGCCAGAGAAGCTCAAATCAAAGTGGAAGCTTCCTAAGGTAGTGTAGATTCAAGTTTGTTCAAATCATGGTCTCCGGGGCTAGGGTGGGGCCACAATTAGGGGATCAAGTTTTACATAGAAATATATAGACAAAATCTTTAAAAATCTTCTTCTAAAAAACTATCAGGCCAGAAAAGCTCAAATTAAAATGGAAGCATCCTCAGGTAGTGTAGATTCAAGTTTGTTCAAATTATGGACCCCGGGGGTAGGGTGGGGCCACAAGAGGGGGGGTCATGTTTTACATAGGAATATACAGAATTTTTTTTTAAAAATCTTCTTCTCAAAAACTATAAGGTCAGAAAAGCTTAAATTTGAGTGGAAGCATCCTCAGATAGTGTAGATTCAAGTTTGTTCAAATCATGGTCCCCAGGGGTAGGGTGGGGCCACAATTAGGGGATCAAGTTTTACATAGAAATATATAGACAAAATCTTTAAAAATCTTCTTCTAAAAAACTATCAGGCCAGAAAAGCTCAAATTAAAATGGAAGCATCCTCAGGTAGTGTAGATTCAAGTTTGTTCAAATTATGGTCCCCGGGGGTAGGGTGGGGCCACAAGAGGGGGGTCATGTTTTACATAGGAATATATCGAAATTTTTTTTAAAAATCTTCTTCTCAAAAACTATAAGGCCAGAAAAGCTTAAATTTGAGTGGAAGCATCCTCAGATAGTGTAGATTCAAGTTTGTTCAAATCATGGTCCCCAGGGGTAGGGTGGGGCCACAATTAGGGGATAAATTTTTATATAGGAATATATAGAGAAAATCTTTAAAAAAAATTCTTTTCAAAACTTTATGGCCAAGAAAGCTCAAATTGTAACCATCCTCAGATAATGTAGATTTAAGTTTGTTCAAATCATGGTCCCTGGGGGTAGGGCGGGGCCACAATGGGGGATAAATTTTTATATATAGAGAAAATCTTTAAAAATCTTCTTCTCAAAACTATAAGGCCAGGAAAGCCCAAATTTAAGTGGAAGCATCCCAAGATCGTAAAGATTCAAGTTTGTTTAAATAATAGTCATGGGGTATGGTGAGGCCACAATGGGGGATGAATTTTTACATAGGAATATATAGAGAAAATCTTTAATATCTTCTTTTTAAAGACTATTTGGCCAGAAAAGCCTAAACTTGTGTAGAGGCATCCTCGGATAGTGTAAATTCAAGTTTGCAAAATCACAGTCCCTAGTGATAGGGCTGGGCCGTGACGGCAGTTTGAATTTTTACATAGGAATATATAGAGAAAATCTTTAAAAATATTCTGGGAAAGTTTTCGGTCCAAAACTCAGTACTTAGTGTGAAAGCACAGGTTATACAGATTTAAGTTTGATGAAACCATGATTCCCTAGAGAAAAGGGGGGGGGGGGCCACGAAATGGAGGGGGGGGGGGGGTAAATTGGAATAGAGAAAAATCTTCTTACAGGTACAACAACAAAAGGGGCTTGGTATTTACCCAAAAAAAGAGGTGGATAAAAATTGACAGATTTTCTATTTTTTTTAGCAAGATCTACTGTACTTAGTTGTCAAGATATTTTGATACTGTAATGCTAATTTGATCAGAATTAAGGCAATTGTTGCTCAGGTGAGCGATGTGGCCCCTGGGCCTCTTGTTATACAACCATGCAATACTATCTATTGCAGATTATTGTTATCGCTTTGATCTTTTACTACATGTATTATCAAGGAAAGAAAAGTATTTTAAATGAATTTTGTTAGCAAATATAGCTTCAGGTTTATATTTACTTATCAGGTGATGACTTTGCCATCATACAACAGGAAATTGTCATGATGAAAGACTGCAAGCATTCAAACATTGTGGCTTATTTTGGAAGCTACTTGAGGTACTTGAACCATCCGTAGATTTTGTTGTTTATTTTTGTGTTAAATCTGTAATTTAAACTAAATTATGTATGATCACAGCTGAAATTTGCATTTTTAGACATGAAATCTTTAAAATTTACATATAAATAAAACAAAAACAAAAAGACAGTATCTTCCAATGCCCACCAGTATTTACGATTGTAAGTTTTTAGATTTTTTTTCTTTCAAGTATGAAATAATCTATGTAGACTGTATATTATAAAGTCGTGTGTTATGAGGTGTTTCTAGCTCCACAATTTTATAATTCAATTTCAATCATTTTTATTCATTTATTAAACCAATTAGGGGCTCCCTATTGGGCAACAAGAAGATCATACAATTATGTAAATAAACACAATGAAACACACTGTGTATAGGATAGTATTGTAAGTTTTGTGGTTTGATTGCTTTACAGGAGGGACAAACTATGGATTGCCATGGAATACTGCGGGGGAGGCTCAATGCAGGATATCTATCACAGTAAGACCTTGCTTTAAGGGGTCATGACCCTTTGTTTTACCCTTGCCCTGTAAAGCCCATTAAATGAACGTGTGGTCATTTGAAGCATGCTAACATTCGGAAGTTGAGGAGCTACTCTAAACATTTAAATATATATAAGAGTCTCTTAGACTCTCTCTCTCTCTCTCTCTCTCTCTCTCTCTCTCTCTCTCTCTCTCTCTCTCTCTCTCTCTCTCTCTCTCTCTCAATTCTAGTTCAATTTAAACATTTTCATTTTCAGTAACTGGGCCACTGACAGAGCCCCAGATAGGCTTTATTTGCCGAGAGACTCTGAAAGGACTGATGTATCTACACAACAGAGGAAAGATGCATCGAGATATCAAGGTGGGGTTAAACTACTAAAGTACTAGATTACATTGTGTGTAAATGGGTCAATGGAGTCAGGTTACCTGTTGATTCTATCCAGGTGTGCACACATGACTTCCTGTTTTCAGTTAATTTTATTGTTCTCGTCAGTAAATGCAGGCATTGGGCCAGGTTTACTTACATTCAAAATAAGGAAAAACAGTATGTAAAGACATACTGGTATATTAAAAATAATTGTGAACTGTCTATATTGGTTTCACAACAACAAGGAAATATTTGGAATTATATATTATGTTAAATGTATTTGGAATTATATTATTGATTGTAATAATAAGTATTCAAAATTGAATTGTAGGACTTTAATGCTATTAAATTTTAATAATGATTCAGCCAAATGTGTAACATATACTGATCGAGTTGAATTGGTTTTAACAATATATAGGAAGTCGGTTGTGATATATATACATATACATGTTGGGAGTTTGAGAGTTTGTAATGAGTGCAATGTGACACTGGTATATATGAAAATGTCAGTTTTTAAATTTCCTCTTTTTTATTGTTATAATTTTCCTATAATTACCAGGTATATATATATAATTTGGGGGAGGGGGTATGTTGTTAATTACAATAACACTTTAAGTTAGCTTATTCATGGCGCATGAGTACAAATATAAAAAGTCATCACGCGTTTTGAATATATTTTTGTAAGATTAAATGAAACGTTCAAACTTCAAAAACAAATTTGATATTTACATATGGAAAATAATGAATCTAGATATAAGCATTGAATGTAACATTATCATACCGTGTTGATGCACAGTATTTAATTTGTCTGTACATCTTAGTGTGTTATAGGACCGACGACATACAAAATTAAGCATTCAGTGTTTAAGTAAACTCACTTATGATATATCATATTTTATTTGTTTGTAAATGGGTATATCATTGATAACACATACATTGTACTGATATATCTGTGATAATTTTAGTTTTACCTTCCTGTATTCCTGTACCTTATTTTACAGGGTGCCAATATTTTGTTGACAGATGAAGGGGACATTAAATTAGGTCAGTGTTCATATGCATCTATTATTTTGCTCATTTTTCTAAATACATGTATATTTGAATGCAATTCACAATTATGTGTAGGCTTCTAAAATTAAATTTCTAATGTATTCTTACCACCATTTTTTTACAGCTGATTTTGGTGTATCTGCTCAGATAACTCAAACCATGTGCAAACGAAAGTCATTTATTGGTACACCATACTGGTAAGGTGGCTCTCTCTACTATGAATTCAACAAATCATAGACTATATTTCAGATTGTCAGTGACTTTATACTGTCAAATAACAAGTGTGACTAACTTGTACATGTATACTGTAGATTTCTTTTTTACGAATACTTAATTTTGCGACTAAACGGTTTCGCATCTAATCGCAAGAATATAAAATCGTTAAAGCCGAATGTTTATCATAATTCAAAATATCTGTCCAGAAAATAAAAGCGAGATTTTAAAATCCATTAGTATTTGTGACGAATTCTCTGTCTTTTCTAAAGAAAACAGTCATCAAACTTCACACTGATTGGTCATGACTGGATGGATAACAGAAAAATTTATATTTAAAAGTCATGATTATCGGTCATATTTTGTTTTAATTTTCATGTTTAATTTTCGTGTTTGGACAATAAAATCTCAAGAGTTCATCCAGGCTGATCTGCATTTTAAAAGTTGAAAGGTATCACTGCAGGTATTTTGCAGAAATCTTAATGTACATTGTATATGCATCTGATCTGTTGTAAAAGGGGCAGTGAAATAGGAATGCATATCAATCTATACAAGCAGTGTCGTTTTGGAAGTTATCATTATTTAACTTATCCATCCACAAGCATCATGACTTGCTTTTTGGGTATTTTGGGGTTTTTTTTATAAAAAAAAAATCTTTAAATTTTGAAGAAAAACACAACTCCCACACACTCATACCACAGTGACATATCGATTTATTTTTACAGCTTTAGAAAAATGTGATAAAGGTGTACGTGTTTGAAGTTAAATTCAAGATCTATTAAATATGTTTTAATAGCAAGAGTGTCTTTTTGGAGCTAGATCCATTGTGATATCATAATTTATTTGATATATTTTTCTCGGCTTTAAGGAAATTAATATGAATGAAAACATTTGCTTGACCTTCCATTTGAACTCACGTGAAAAGTATTCAGGATACTGGTACTTAAATATTCAATTTGGTATCATTTGTAAGAAGAGATGATATGGTCATTCTGGATGTATTTAATTCATCAAACACTAAAAAAAACCTTAAAGGATTTGTATTTGATTTTCTTCATATTTCAGTGAAATTGAGAGTTGAAAACACTACCAGTATTTTTCATCATGTATACAAAAAAATTAAGTGTAAATATACCTTAATACATTGTAAGTAAACTATTGTTATCAAGCATCATTAAAGAGTATATATATCATATTTCATATACTGATACCTGTAGGCTTCCTTCATTTACTAGATCTTGACCTTTAGTGTGTTTACAGCTTTACAGCAGTTTATGTTTACAGTTAAGCCTGTATAATATGAGAGAACATTTTTACAGGATGGCCCCAGAGGTGGCAGCAGTGGAGAGGAAGGGGGGCTACAACCAGCAGTGTGACATCTGGGCGGTGGGGATCACCGCTATAGAGTTCGCTGAACTTCAGCCTCCCATGTTTGATCTCCATCCCATGAGGTAATATAGACTTACATTGTTTTGAAAGGTTAAATCTCATTTCCATTGTGAAATTTCATTTCTAAACCTCTTGTTAGATTGATAAAAAAATTATTTTAATAAATTTTGAGTCTTATAATAGCCCACTGTATTTGCAATCCTCAATTGTTAAAAAGAATGTTTTTTGTAACAGTTAATAAAAAATAGAATTAAAAAAAGATATGCTTCAAATGTGAACTAGTGCCAGACATTTCCAGTATTAAGTTTTGTTCAGTATTCTTTTTATGTTTCTTTCGTAGGGCATTATTTCTGATGTCCAAAAGTGGATTCAAACCACCACAGTTAAAGGACAAGAATAAATGGTACTGTCTTTTATTTCACGCTGAATTACATGTATAATTGCCAAGTTTCTAACTGTTCTTTTTTCATACAGTATTTATTGAGTACTCTTCCTTATAAGGATAATAAACTAATAAAATTGGTCTCCATTTGATTATGTTATGTTTCTTTTTTTTTAAATATATGAAAATATCGATCACTACAGGTCCCAGGTATTTCAGCATTTTATCAAAGTTGCGCTCACAAAAAACCCGAAAAAGAGACCCACTGCAGATAAATTGCTAGAGGTTTGTACAAAATGTGAAGTGACTGTCTTTATTAACTGTTCATTTCAGGAGTTAAATCTTCTACTGTTTTTTAAGCATTTTAAAAGCAATTAGACCATCTGCATACAATTGTTATTTTTTTTTACTTCCTCTTTTGTTCAGCATCCGTTTGTACTGAGCGACCACTTGTCCAGAAATTCCACTCGAGAGCTGTTAGATAGAGTACACAATCCCACATCCCCAGGAGATTTTGATTTACAAGAGGATGATGATGGAGTGAGTACATTCCAAAGCGAAGAATTTTACTAATGCTCTGCAGTGAATAAAACAGCCCAATCTGTATCTGAAATCATAATAATGAATCAATGTCTTCTACAAAAAAATTTAAATCTTTTGAATTGTTTATATTTTCCTAGGTTTTACAAAATGTTCCCAGAAGAATATCTTCACAGAACTCTTCACAAAGTAGTGCAGCCCACAATAGTTTGGAATTCCAAGGTGAGGGCATATGTGTGATGTGATTATTGTCAGTATCACTTATATTGTAATACATTGAGTTTATTTGATAAATACCGGTAGCATATTTTATTGGAAATTCTCTTCTTTTTACAGTGAACATCCCAACAGAGCATGTAAGTTCACAAAGGTCAACAGGCCCATATTTTATTTGATTGATATATAAAGTATCTCTTTTGAAATATTGAAAATAGAGTTTGACTGGTCCATGGGAGGAATGCCTGTATCAACAAGCCTTGCTCTCTGTCATGGTTTCTTGTCCTTGCTATAATTATATCATTGCATATTCAAACTGTTACACTTGTTGCTAATATTTTGATAAATAATACTAGACTGAAAAAGTGGAGATCAAATTATCTTTCTATCAATTTGAAAATAAAAAAGAAAATCATAGAGCAGTCATTCATCATCTCTCAGGAAAACTTTAATCATTAACTTTCAAAATGATTTTTATAGGATGGAGACTTCAAAACAGCCCATTCCTATTTAGATGATCCCGTGTCTGAGATGTAAGTTTTTCATTACATAAAATATGTCATATCGTGTTAAATGCTCTTATCATGAAAAGTTTCAGTGATGTTTCTGTGTAGTGTTTAGTCTGCAAGTCCTTGTAGAATTTTGAATGTTTCTGTTGTAAGCAAAATTAAATGTAAGTGAGAAATGCACAGTATGGTAGTAGTGCCTCTTTACTGTAAACCAACTTTTAGGTTCACAGGCGAAAAAGTTTTGCAAGATTCGAGAAGGCCTCGTATCGGCTAATGTTTCTCATCTTAAACCAGCCCTAAAATGTCTGTGGTATATCATTTTCCAGAAAATCTTCATCATGTCATTGATCGTTAAAATCAGTCACCACAAACCAGTTTATTTCTAGTAATTAAATCATGAAAATTTAATAAAGTCCTCGCAAATGAAAGTTGGTTTACTGTATATGGTACAGGTATCACGATTTACCTGCCATATTTAGTTTTCATCATAATTTATAAAATTGAAGTAATAGGTTATTTTATTTTCATTTTAAAAATAGTTTGTGATTTCATAGTTGTAGCAAGCATGGGATTTATATTCTTGTACAGTGTATGTGTTATTCATGTTTTGGTGCTGTTTTCCGATAATTCGTCCAGCAAAAAAAATTAAAAGATTTTTTTACTTTGGATCATAACATAAAAATTTCAAAAGTCTATAGGTAATCAGAGGTACATGTATTAAGTTGAAGGGTAGAAATCATTAGTACATTGTCGTTCATAAAATGCAGTATGATACTATGAATATGTATGTACCTGCAAATATTCTCAATTTTTTTGTATAGAAAAAAATCTATACATTTTACCTTTCAAATTTGGCTATTTTTCCATATTCTTATATATAGATCTCTTCTAAAGGAGATCAATATGTCTAAAAATGGCTACGGCCATTGAGCCCTCTTAAGTTCTCTCATCTGAATGTAGGAGTTTATAATTTGATCTTCTCATTGACTTCAGGTCACCAAGAAGGAAGTATGAACCGGACCCTATTTACATGTAATTTTACAGTTTAACCTTTAAAGTTAATGTTTGAATTGTCCTATATGCGTGGATGCTATCAAACTACTTTTAAAAACTATTATTTCAGTATCACTATTAAGTGCTTTAATTACCCTTTTACTGAAAAAAAAGTGATGAACTCTTTCAGTCAATAATTCTGCCTTGTTGCTTTTAGAAGAAAATGTGTCTGTTTTTTCTCAAAAGTCTTAAAAGTTGCATGTAACTGTCATGATTTTGATTCTTTACACTTTTTTGTAGGTCACTTAATATAGATTTTTATTTTTAATATTCCTTGCCATTGTTTGAACATTAAAAATTATTGATGTTCTAATACATAACATAGTAACTTTGTGAACTCATTAAATGACACTAAATACGTGTATTAGGCTAAATTACCGGTAGAACCATTTTAACAAGAGCTTGGACTTAAGGTAGTTGTGTCAAACGGCAATGTGACGTAGATCTGTCTATTTCATTGTAGGCCACTCAGCCATGGCTGTTTGAAATCCACAGGATTTGTCTGGCTTTTGAGCGCATTCGATGTAGATTTCGCTTGAAACCAGCGTCAATTTAACTTGTTTTGATGCAAGAAATTGATTGTTACATCCTATTAAAAGTCCAAGGTCTTGTTAAAATGGTTCTAATGTATAGGATAAAAGAATTATTATATAGTTAATAGGCAAAAGTTATTTCCCTTTGTTAGTGGTAAATCTGGGGTCAGTTGGTGCAAATCAGGCAAACTTCTTCTTTTTATGGCAATGCATTGATAAAAAAATTTATCCACAGTTGCCCCATTCAATGGCAGTAGAAGAATAGCACAATCTTAAAAACATGTTTTGCCTCAGACTAGAATTTCTTGACATAGTTGGATGAAACGCGTCATGTGATTGCCTTGCAAATTTTTTTCAACAGCGAGCATCAAAATTTATACGTACAGCAACATGGCGGACGTAACATTATTTGAACTGATTTTTTGCACAAACATTTTTTTACGTATAAAACTTAAGGTCCTCGACAAAACAAAAGTTAACACTTATTAGGTTTGTTACTGACTGTTTACAGAAATTTGTGGGATCGGTAAAGTCCATAGAAGGTTCGGCTTAGCCTCGCCTTCTGTGGACTTAACTGACCCCATAAATTTCTGTAAACAGTCAGTAACAAACCGAATAAGTAATATTTGAAGGTTTAAAAGTACATTGTATATATACTGCTATCTTACAGAGTATAATGGGAAATTAACAAAGGGAAATAACTCTTAAGAACATGAAAGTTGTCTTTTCCTTGCCCTAAGAAAACCTTGGATGTTTTCTTTTATTCCATTTTCACGAATAAATTGTCAATGTGGGACAACAACATATTATTATATGTACATCATATTGGTAGGGTGACCTACAACACAAGTATATACTAGTATTTAATTGAATCAGACAATAATGTAAGCTGATGAGCTTGGCTCTGTCTTTATCTAGGGGTCTCTTGGATTCTGTGAATGAGGAACTCATTCAGAGGTAAAAAAAACCCAGCAACCATCCATGCCTGCTGATCTAGTTTGTATCTGTTTGTAGCCTTGATGTGTTTTCATCATCTCACGCCATTTCATTTTTTTTTTTTTTACTCTAACCCCTGTGTCGATCAGCAGACATTTATGTAAATTTTGGGAGGGTGATTAATACGTGTTGATAATATAGTTTGTAGTAACAGTTGTGTAGTCTAAGGAAAGGGAGCTTCATTAATCCATAATTATGTGTTTTAGGTCATATAGCTTTATTCATGGTGTTAATTCAGAATAACAAGAAGACTGAAATCCTGTTTTTCAGAATAAACATTGAAAAGCTGTCAAAATAATGGTGGTTGGGTTATAGAAATTAAGTATTGTCAAAAATCATAATAAGTACCTGATAGTAAGACACATGCAAAAAAAAATTTTGTTCATTTTACCAGTAATTATAATTGTTGTATATACTGGAATGACATTTTAGAACATTCTTCTAGATATAGAAATATAAAATATTCTCAATTTTTCTGTTACTATAATAGAAGATTGGCATGATGGTATATAGGTTTAGATATTGGTAATATTTTAACATTATAATCATGTCAGAAGTATTTATAGATCTGTATAAAAAAAAATTGTTAATAATCAATTTGAAATAGAATATTTGCATGATTGATTAGGGGGGGCATATACACAATGGTGGCTATTAATTTTAACTGTGGGATGGAATTCTATATTGTACACTATATATAACATCTTGACTTTATACAACCAGGCTTAATTGCAGTGTACACACGATAAATATATATTCAAATGTAACCAGAAAGCCAAAGAATTATTATTTAATAGAATATTCTGCACTGCTGCTTTAAGCTTCCACAAACTGGAATACTGTACTTGGAAATACAATACATGAATATGACTTTTTTTGTATAGTTTTAGTCCCTCCATGTAGCTTTTCTGTCTGTCTTTGTACAGAATTATCAATATTTACCTCTCCTGTCATAGTTTTTTCAATATTATATTATTTTTTTTTTAAAGCACTGATGCTATAAATGCACTGTGATACTTAATTATGCCCCATATTAGATATAATTGTTTCTTTCAAACAGCTTAAATAGTTTTTTATGATTTTTTTTTTCTTGTTTTTTTTTTTTTAAAGTTGTTAACGGTACATTGCATTCAAAGGGGGTTTTAAGAGTTCTTCGTTCATTCTTCATAACTAATGATTTTTATGTTTTCAGAGTTTCCCTGGCAATGAGATGTGTTCAGGCTTACATGTACTATATGAAAGTTTTCAAGTTATTCACAGCTTCTTGTTGTTGTTCAGAGATGCTGCACAGATTTGGCCTCCTCCCTTCTCCAAATCAACAGCACAAAGAATATATCATATGCCCTCTTTCTTAAAACTTTTTATTGAATTGAAACATTGATAGCAAAAGATATTCACTCAGAGCATGATGGTAGGGAAGGAAATCTCCAGAATGGTGCATGATTGGGTAGTTAAATTTGGATGTTGGGTAGATTTTGTATTTCCTTAGCTTCATTTTCTTGTGAATAAATTTTCTGATATTAATAAATTTGATGGTATAGATTAGAGAGTTGTGATCATTAATGATTCACATTGAAATTTTGTGTTTTGTTATGATAATGTATGTAATTGTGCCACATTTTTAGTACTTACATAAGAGAGAAATATTCTAAATTTGTAATAACAAACTATTTAGGGGCCATGAGAACCAAATGTCAGTTCCAGCCGAGGATATTCCACTGTCCGAACAGTAAGCCAATGAAAACTGTTGTTATAAACTCTTCCCACTACTACCAACCAATTAGAAGGAATGTCACTTACATAGAACTCTTTTTACCCTAATTCATCTGTGAAGTTATTGAATGATCTATAGTACAGGGTGTTTCAGGTTGCAAGATTTTCCTGAATTCTGTTTTTGTAGAAAGTTTTAAGCTTTTTACATTGTGTATCTTCTGTATGCATGATTTTGTGTAGAACATGTACTTTTGGATGATTTAAACAAATATTTACGATATTTTAAAACTAAATATTAAATGAAGTATGAAAGAGGTGATAATTATCTTCTTTTCAAGAATCCACAGTTTAGATGTGCCAGTAAAAAAATAATATGCATTTAATGTGCATATTAAATCACCTTGTTTATTGCCTGTATCACAAAAACAATAGGGCTATAACTTTCTTTTAACTCAATTGCTTTTGTCAAGGACCACATTATACAGAGGGAAGTCAAAGAAATCAATACACACTTGATAAGGACAACCTGCCCTTTGTCTCTCTATGTCATCACCTCCACTGAAACGGGGAATGTATATAGCTCCATACAAGCATGTTTATGTATTGTATGTGAGGGGGAACTTCCGTGAATTTCCTGTCAGCTGTTTATAAATCTGAAGAGCCCTTAATACTCAGCGAGATTTATAGCTCTGATAATTATATTTAGTGAACTTATTTTCTATAAATTGCAAACACCAATATTTATCTTGCTCAAGTCCAGCAGAAAACTGTAATACATTTCTGCACTGGCCTTAAGATTTAATGTTGTTTTTTTTGCCCCACCAGTCAATTTTTTGGAAAATTTATTTTTTTGGATGTATTACTATTATAATAGTGACTACCTTACTGGACATACTAATATAGTCAACTAAGTTCTGATTTAATTGATCCTTTTTCATCTGTTAATTCAATAAAAAGTTGTTCATGGACCTTCAGTAGTGTAGAACCACTCGAGGGAAATGTTTTTTGATTAATTAGTTCCTTTTTCTATTAAACTTAAAATACTAATTCACTCTTGTTTGTTTCAGCCAGCACAGTTCAATCTAATTTGTGATTGCATAATAAACTTGTGTTAAATATATATAAATCGTAAACATGTAGATATGTAATAAGCATAAAATATACTTCAGTGCTATGAGTCATATTAATCTATGAGCATGCAGGATGTATTGCAAGCAATTCAAAATTTTAATACATGTATCATTTTGAAATTGATGACATCACATGACATTTATTTATGATCGGAAACAAATATATTTGTATGATGTGGAGAGAGATTACCAAACTTCTGAGAACCATCTGGTACTTTTGGTTTATTTTCAGATCAACATTACAGATTAAACCACCGCCAAGACTGCCAAAGGTAGGTACACAGGTACTGTGATTTTTTTTTGGGGGGGGGGGGTGTTAAAGAATTAGATTCACTTGGCATCTACTTTTGCATTTATTTGGACTGTAATTGGACTTATAATTTTAAATAGATTCATTGTAAAAAAAAGTTAAATTGTACAAATCCAAACTCCTTATTTGATTTGTTTGATGTCACATACAAGGACATTTTCTAACTACACATAAGAATAAAATTCAGAAATTTGATGAACATGATGATTAAACTGTAAAGCTATATTGTTGACAATTGCCTCAAATGCTCACAATTAAAAGACTAAATATGTCATATCAAAATTAAGAATTGTTATTGTGTAACCTGTAGCCATTGCCACAGTTACCGAAAGACGACAAGCCAGAGGATGATGGTAGTCCTAGATTTGATGACCACGGTCCGGACCTAGACGCCATATTGGACAGAGAACTCACCCTTGTCCCCGGTGCTAGACCGCCAAAGGAAGCAGACGACAAGCCGCCAGAACTCCCGCCAAAACTCAGCAAACGACAGAACGGGGTGCTAGATCTCGGGACGGGGGCAGGCGGCAGTGGAGCCACAGAAGAACCACCCCCAGCAGTGCCTCGCAGAAAAGACAGAGCCAGTAATATGGTAACTATAGAAACAGATTTATTTTAAACAAATTTTTATAACAACTTTTTGTGTATTAGTTTGCAAATAGAAAATTTTATAAAAATATGGTGTTTTGTCGTACTGGACAACATTTAAGGTTTGATGGTTTAGTGATTACATTTTATCATTACATAAAAATATTTTAGAATCTTCTCAGTTTTGATCAGGTAAGTGCTGGAGGGAAGGTTCTTTGTTTTTTTCCTCTTTGCTTTCTTTGTTACACTGTACTAAGGTATTTTGATTAGCAACCAGCATACGTTTGAATGATGGCATTCAATTTCAACTTTTTTTTTTCCGAACTTCGATTATAATTGTTTGTGCATGAAATTCAATGATCATGAGAGTTGAATTGACATATTATATAATTTTTTGACATTTGTAATCAAATGGGACAGTAACATAGGATGTTTTACTTATTAAGACTGTGGAACATTAACTGGCAAGATTAGAAATATCAGCTTTCGTCAATTTTACCCTTTACAGTCAAAACATTTGAAATGGGCGGGAACTTATTCATGTGGACGTTTAATTTTAATGTGTCATGGCAAGTCCTGTAAAATTCTATTTGTCTGTCCTGGGTGCTACCGGTATATGTTACTGTCCTCATGTGGTTTTACTTATGGAATTGAGAAATATACTTGAGAAAGAAAAAAACCCAAATCTTTGTGCATGCAAGAATATGTGAGATTTTTGCATCCCTAATATTGTCCCTGTGACCTTACTATGACCAGTATTGATGAATGCAAGTAAATATATAATCCTTATGGGTAGGGCAAGAATAATAATAAAAGTACCGTAATACATTGTATAGCTCACTTCAAAAGAGTGTTTTGTTTTTAAATGCTAAATACAATCATGTACTAAGAAAGTAAGTTTGTTTTAAGGTGTATGGGTGGTTTTTTAGCTCACCGAGACGAAGTCAAGGAGAGCTTATGCTATACCCTCGGCGTCGGCGTCGGCGGTGGCGTCGGCGTCCGGACCTGGTTAAAGTTTTTGTTGCAGGTCCTGTATCTAAGCTATTACTCGTCCTGTCTTCACCAAACTTGCATGGATGATGCATCTGGACCTACTTATGGATTTGAAAGACTTGGATGCTGAATCTGGGTCCTAAATTTCAGATGCTGGAGGAGGTTAAGGTTGTTGGACCAGGTTAAAGTTTTTGTTGCAGGTGCCCTTTGATAGCAATATCTTAGTTACTGCTGGTCCGTACTTCACCAAACTTGCATGGATGGTGTGTCTTATGATACTGATGCACCAGACAGGTTTGAGTACTGAATCTGAGCTATAGGTTTTGGATGCTGGAGGAGGTTAAGGTTTTTGGAACAGGTTAAAGTTTTTGTTGCAGGTGCCCATTGATAGCAATATCTAAGTTACTACTGGTCCTAACTTCACCAAACTTGTATTGATGATGCGTCTTATGATACTGATGCACCTGACAAGCTTGAATGCTGAATCTGAGCAATAGGATTCGGATGCTGGAAGAGGTTAAGGTTTTTAGAGCTGGTTAAAGTTTTTGTTGCAGGTGCCCTCTGATGATTATATCTTAGTTACTACTGGTCCTAACTTAACCAAACTTGTATGGATGGTGCGTCTTATGATACTGATGCACCTGATAAGCTTGAATGCTGAATCTGAGCAATAGGATTCGGATGCTGGAGGAGGTTAAGGTTTTAAGAGCTGGTTAAATAAAGTTTTTGAAACAGGTGCCCTCTGATGATGATATCTTAGTTGTTACTTGTCCTTACTTCACCAAACTTCCATGGATGGTGCGTCTTATGATACTGATGCACCTGACAGGCTTGAATGCTGAGTGTGAGCCATAGGTTTTGGATGCTGGATAAAGTTAAGTTCTTGGAACAGGTCACATGTTTAATAGATTATAGTACTATTTCAAACTTGCATAGTTGATTTAACATGTAATATGAATGAATCGCAGAGGTAGCTTCAGATGCAGAGCTTGATCTCCATTATCAAGGATGCTAAAAAATTAATCTTAGTTGTTACAGGTCCTAACTTCACCAAACTTGAATGGATGATGCGTCTTATAATACAGATGCACCTGATGGGCTTGAATGCTGAATCTGAGTCAAAGGTTTCGGATGCTGGATGAGGTTTAGTTTTTTGGAACAGGTCACATGTTTTATAGATGAAAGCTTGCATAGTTGATTTAACTTTATTATAAATTAAACGCAGAGGTTGCTTCAGATGCAGAGCCTGATCTCCATTATCAAGGATGCTAAAGAAATCTCCTACCTCACTCAAACCAGATTGATAGATACATGTGTTTGTTGATTAATGATATAACATGATTCCTATGATATAGTATTGTATGATATGAAACAATATTGTTTGATATGATACAATATGATATCATATGTTATATTATAAAAAGTTATACGATACGATATGATATTGTATCAATTTTTTTGATATTTTATGATATGATATTGTATCATGATATTGTTATGTATAGTATTGTATATTATGATACAATATTGTATAATATTATATTGTATTTTTAATTTATTATTTTATCAGATGATACAATTACATAAGATATTGCAAAATATTATATTGTATCCTATGATACAATATTGTATATTCTATAATATTGTATCATACAATATTTATAATATGATATTGGTTTCAGTAATATAGAATTATATCACATGAAATTGTATTATATGATATTGTAATATTATATTATATTGTATCATACGATATTGTATGATATGATATTGGTTTATATGATATATTATCATATCACATGAAATTGTATTATATGATATTGTAATATATATTATTGTGTCATATGATACAATATGTATAATATAATAATGTATTTTAAAATATTTTACTTTATCACATAATATTGTATCATTTGATAAGATACAATGTTGGAATCAAATTATATTGTATTATATGATATAACATCATATAATGTATCAAATATGTTTCAGTGTCATTTAATACAATATCATACTATATTATACAATATAATATCATGTTTCAATGTTATGATGTATTATGTTATATGATATTGTAATATAATACTATATTGTATTATATTTTATGATATTGTATTATGTGATCAAATACAATAAGGTATAACACAATACAATGTCATATCATACGTTACAATATCATATCTCATTATTGTTTATTATGGTATTTTATTGTATTATATGATATATATTATAAATATGACATGATGCAATATTTAATTTTATATCATTGAATTGATTAACATATGAACATATGATTATCATAAAAAAATTTATCAGATGATATACAATATTTTGTCAAAACAGAATCCATGAATATCCAAGATCATAAAGTATGATTTTCATATAAAATGATAAAGGTGGTTTTATGAAGGTGATGTCTCATAAGGGTGATGCTCCGTCTCGGTGAGCTTAGTAATCTATGATTAATTATGTTTCTTATAGGTTTGGTTTGGTATATCACTTGGCTTATATGTACATTCAGCATTATTCAAATCATGTTTTTTGAATTTTTATTTTCAAATTTTTTGGTGGATGAGGTGTTTACTAATAGAGCATGCTAAGAGTGGGCGTGTTTACATGTATCTATTCAAGTCATTCAGAAGATTGCATTTCAATCATGCAGTAGTTGTTGATTAGTAAATACCATATCATCATGCAGCCATTGCTTTTAATACACTCTACATGCATTACACAAATGGCTGAAAATAAACCATACTTTGCATTGAATGGTTTATATTGAGAATTGTTTATATTGTGGCATTTTGTTACAATTGGCCATGAGTGACTTTGATGCATATAAAGATTGCCGGTATATAGTCTAGCTTGCATGTGCCGATTATTTCAGTCATTCTCTACAAATACATGTATTAAAGGCACCATAACTGTATCAAGTTCAATAAGTTCCATCCATTTGTATTACATGTATCAAAAACATATTATAAGGCCAGTTTTAATTACCTTACTGGCCATGTATTGGCCAATTCGGGGATGATTTCTTTCAAGTGAATGATTGGCACAGTATCAACTTTACGTCTAAAGCAGAAAAGTGAATGTAATTTTGGAAAACCAATTTATCAATTAATATCAAGATTTTGATTATAAAAGATATTCATTATAAGTTTGCCCATTTGCAAATGCATTATTTTGAGACTGGCCATTGGGTTCCAATGATACTGTGTCAGAAGCATGTTTCAGAGGAGAACAAATTACACTCCCTATCTTATACATGACCATACATACATGTAACATGTATCATTATCATAATCTAAATATGGTATTTCTTTTCTCCTTCAAATATCTTGATAATACATGTATCTCTTTAAATATTTATACTTTGCTCATCACCATAACACCATTATTTTATATCATAAATGAAATACAGTGATACACAGCTTTGAATTTTTTTTTTTCAAAGTTTACACCTGTCCAGTAAAAGGTTCACATGTATTCACTTGCTTTAATTTATTACCCTGTCACAAACCACTTCCAATTTCAGTGTGAATTATGCTTTACATTATAAAATACATATTTTTTGAATGCACATACACTTTATTAGATAAATATCAGAATATCTTCAAGTTGGTTGAAAAGGATTATCTTTATAGTAAAGATTTAAAATAGAATGTGCCGCCAGATATGTGCATTTCTTTTGTGATGACAGAATATGTTGATCTATATGATATTTTTTTGTTCCAGAACAAAGCAGACAGACCAGTCAGCAATGGACTTCCTCCCACTCCCAAAGTACATGTAAGTGTAACAGTTATAGCTACCACTGAAATATATAAAGAAATACAGTAATACTCCCACCCACAAAATTATAACTACGGTAACCGCTTAACTTTATAATGTGATAATGAAAGTAATGCTCTGCCTCCCCCATTTGTTTGTATCTGATAGATACTTAGTAGATTAAATCTTAGGTAGATTTGTTAGATGTCAGAGTTATTATACGTTAAATATTAAATATTAATAAAACAGCAGAAGGTTATTAAACTTATTAATTCACACCCTTTACACGTAGTGTACGGTACATGCTGCATTGCAATAATTACTCATCTCGTAAGAAATACTAGTACAAAAAAATTGAAGGAAAAAAATCCCAATAACCTAATTGTGAAACCTATAATCATGAAAATATCTAATTCAGGCATCTGATTTCTATCTGACTGTAATGAGACGTATTAAAACTGTTTTTCAGCAATCATGATAAATCTTTTGCTTTCAACTTAGAGAGTTAAAAGAATAGTATATATGTGTAGAATAAATGTCTTTTTTGTCAATTGAAATTCTGTCTTTGTAGATGGGAGCGTGTTTCTCCAAAGTGTTCAATGGTTGCCCTCTACAGATTAACTGTACAGCTAGCTGGGTCCACCCCGACACGAGAGGTAGGTACTAGTGTGTCAGCATTAGAGAGGTTAAGCATTTCAACGTGTACCTGTACGATAGACGTGTAACTAGGGGAATCCCCTAATGTTATGTGTATTACGTCACATTTTCCGTATACCGCGTAATTCTACAAGTTGTACAAAACGTGTAGAATCAAAAGTACATGTAGATGAAAACTTGTAGCATTCTTTGATAAGAATATAGACTAAGTGTATATCAGATGTTGTGTAATGTAAAGCAGCTTTTGGTTTCATCAAAGTCATAGAATTATTTTATAAACAATGAGAGTGGACTAAACATGTTGAAAACGTTGAATCTAATTATTTTACACGTACGCGAACACTTACAGTTATATAACATAATCCAAATTTTGGTATGTGTACATGTAAACAGACTTGTAGCTTCACACGTACCCATAGCCGTTCACGTTTAAATGCTTAACCTCTCTATTATGTTGCATGGGATAACCTGTAGTGTTTTTCATGGCCAAAGATTTAAAGGAAATTGAAAATGACAGCTACAGTCAGATGTGGCCCTTTATGTTATAACTGCAGTTATGGAAGGAAATTGCTATGAACTTTTATCAGGATCAGGGAATGTAGAAAATAATTCTCTCTGTCAAAAAGTCTATATCAGAGAGTCTGTACTTTTATTTAATTTTCTCTTTGCCCTCAGATCAACACATTCTTATTGGTGCCAATGAAGGATTATATACTCTGAATCTGAACGAGATACATGAATCAAGTCTGGAACTGGTGAGTTTGTGACTATAGGCAGGCCCCCAAAAAATGTTTAATGATCTCAATTATAGTTCAAGTATTTTTGTGTGATTTATTCAAGATCTTTCATTTATCTTTCAAGATCAAATCCATGCTCAAGGCTATGTGCAATATTTATCATTAATACATGAAAATGTACAACATTCTTATTTGATTTTGTTTTTTTTTTTTTACTTGACAGCTTCATGCAAGGAGATGTATTTGGGTTTATGTGATAAAAGATGTTCTCATGACTTTATCAGGTTGGTTTTTTTTTTTTTCAATTTTTTCTTAAAATTATCTTGCAGAAATTGAGTGCAGCTATAGTTTACATTGAATTTATGAATTTATTTATATAGATTGTAAAGATTATGTTTTTGATCAGTTAAAAACATTCATTTGCTTTATGGACAAAAAAACATTTTTTGGACAGTTTTTATTTTGAAATTTGTTAGAATTCTACCATGTTCCTGATTTTCAAGGTCAGAAAAAGGGAATTTACCGGTACATGTATTTGTGTACTAAAATGATTGAAAATGAGGTGTGCTTTGTTGAATTACAGGGAAGACTACATGTCTGTTCAGACATGACTTGAAAATGCTCCATAGCAAGCAGGCTAATAGACTGTCACTGCCCATGAACAAAATTCCGGAGAAATTAATTCCAAGGTCAGTGATGAGGCACAAGTAACACAAGAGTAGAATTATAATGGTGCTTGTATGTCATTCCTAAAGGCTAACTTCAGTTCCATTGGTTGGGGATGTTATGAAATCATTTATGACTTTTTAAAATATTATTTCTAAGGCTTATAACTATTACAACGTTCCTGTACTCTATTTTTTTTTTGGCAGCTAAAAGGGGTTAGGACCTAACTACACTCTCCATATAGAGTCACTTAAATCTACATGTATATCATCTCTTACGATAAATGATAACAACGATAATAAAATATGATAGTATATATACTCAAGAGGTAATCTCGTCAACAAAATATGTTCCATCTACAACGCATTTAGTACATGTATTATATGGTCAATGGAGGAAGTTTCCATTTATGAATTTTAATGACTTCAGGCTTGATTGTTTTGCAGGAAGTTTAACCACACTACAAAAGTTCCAGACACAAAGGGGTGCACTCAGTGCTGTGTGGGGAGGAACCCCTACAACGGGTACCGCTATCTGTGCGGGGCCCTGCCCCACGGCATTATCCTCATGCAGTGGTACGACCCCCTCAACAAGTTTATGCTTCTGAAGGTCAGTAATTAAAAAAATACCTTACTCTATTTAATGACATGAGCAGTACAAATACTGTTCAACCTCATTTGTAAATCTTACTTGTATCATGAAATAACTTCAATGACATGTGAATTATTATTGATAATCATTATGAAAGATATTTATGGATGTAGGGTGAAATCATCTTTAGAAATAATGATCAAGGCCTATGAATACTTTTGATTGAATGATGTTTTGGAAATCCAATTTTGATTTAATGACATTTTGTTTAATTATTTTTGACAAATCGTTGTAATATTTGCTATTTAAAAATCAAGATTATTATACAGTAATATGCCCAAAATATTGATTATTAGTTTATTATAGAAATTGAGTAACATCCCTTTTGAAATCTTACAATAAATGAAAAATTCAGTAAATCATATTATGGTTTTATTGCAGACGTTTGATTGGGACTCCATCCCACTTCAGCCCTCCGTGTTTGAAATGTTCATATCCCCTGAGTTAGAGTACCCCATGGTCTGTATGGGAGTACGGCAAAGGTACAGTACAATGCGGAAATAGTGCACAGTGCACACTTGTATATTTATCAATTCACACTCTCACCATTCACCAAATTCTAAAGTAAGAAGTTTCCCATTTCAGACTCTACTGAATCTAATAGTTACTAATTAAATAACCATTGAAAGTATATTTTGGTAGAGAATTCCATAAATTTTTGTTGTTGTTTTTTTTTCCTTAAAAAAAATCCCTCAAAATTTGCACAATGATCTGCAACTCTAAACTTTAAATGCTGTTAAATGTTTTAATTTCCAGCTCAACGGAGATGAACCAGTTGAAGTTTGACATCATCAACTTGAATTCCAGTTCCCTCTGGTTTACTGAGCAAAATGATAATGGTGAGTTTATTCAGGTTAAGAGCACCTGTTCACGGCAAGGCCTAAAGATGTTCTTCGATCCCTCTAAATATGCTTATAAATTGTACATACTGTAGATTTCTTGATAAAGTTAGTTTTTGATATACGAATAAAATGGCAAGAAAAACCCCTTGAAGATTAAAAATCTTGGAGTTATTATTTGACAGTTATAAA
Organism: Magallana gigas; assembly: GCF_963853765.1. Lineage (NCBI taxonomy): Eukaryota > Metazoa > Mollusca > Bivalvia > Ostreida > Ostreidae > Magallana > Magallana gigas. The sequence continues at coordinate 31,644,793 of NC_088858.1, read as the reverse complement.
CTATATGGCATTATATCAAAAGTTTTGTATTTGTGATTTCTTAATCTTGCCATTCAATTCGAAACAGTTGAACAAAAAAATTGAGAACTTGGAGAAAGTATAAAATAAGGAATCCAAATTTATTTATTTTTATTTTGGTATTGAGAAGGAATAAGCAACTATTTGATAGTTTTTGACATTTGAAGATAATACATGTATCATAATGATAACTTTATCTAAAAAATTTGTTGTTGTTTCAGATCAACTTCTTCCAGTAGTGAATGTCACACAACTCGAGAAAGATACCATTCTAGTCTGCTATGATAGTGAGTGAACCTTTATACTATACATGTGTTATGATTGATATATTTAATTCATGTGATATTCCTCATTGTCATGTGATCATGTTGTTTTAATACTTTTATTCTAGATTTTGTATATTTGCATGGTCTTTATTTTATTGGATACTAAATGCATAATTCAATCTTACTTCCCCCCCCCCCCCCCCTCCATTTCTCCCACCACTCTACTCACTAATAATTGTTTTTGTGCTGATTTGATTTTGAATATGATTTATTTCACATGTTTACAATCTTCCAGTAAACAACACCCAAATTCCTTCCCCCCCCCCCCAAAAAAAAAAGAAAGAAAGAAAATAGGAATTGAATTTCATGTACATGTACTACTTGAGTTTGTAATAAAATTGGCTATTCTGTGTGTTCCAGACTTTGTGCGGGTGGTGAACCTAAGAGGGAAATTAAAATCTAGTAGAAAACAGTCTTCTGAACTTCACTTTGACTTCAAAGTGGAATCGCTAGGTAAGTTTAAGTTTCTTAAATTTGATTTTAAATTTTTAAATGTCTGTCATATCATGTACCATAAAAGGCAAGAAAATCACATTAAATATTTTTTTTTTAATTTTGCAGTATGTTTACAAGACAGCGTTTTAGCATTTCACAAGCACGGAATGCAAGGTCGAAGCTTTAAGGCCAATGAAGTAAGTACATGTACTTCTATAACAGCTCATTAATCTTTGTAATTGTTAAAAAATTTAGTTTCTTTTCTGATGGTTTTGAACATCAAAATGCAAACACATTTTTCTTTTTCAGGTCACGCAAGAAATATGTGATAGAACAAGAAATTTCCGGTTACTTGGCTCTGACAGGTAAATTGTTGAATTTATTCACAAGTTCTTAAGTCACATTCTGATATAAACTAATATTGTTTACTATTAAGGGTGCAATAGAAATTGAAACATTCAATATAAATAGATTATATGCATTTCCACCAAGACGTTTGCATGATCAAATCAACTTCTGTAGACAATTTCTATCATCAGTAACAAACCAATCCTGGTCATAAATAACAGTGATAAGTCAGTGATCAATATTTCTTTCCTATCAGCACTGAATCTGCACACCTTAAAAGCTTGTTTTTCTAAAGGTCAAAACCTCTTCTAACTTAACCCCTCTTGCCCAGAATAAATTTTGTTAATGTAATGTACATGTGAAGCAGATAACTACAACCAATACATGTAATAATTAAATATTTATTGCATTAGATCAATGTTCACGTAATCAGTCTTGCATCATCAGCAATATTAATTATAAATAGAATTGTTTGGGATGGGTGCGAGTTTGTCAGATCTCCGTTCCCCAGCAATGGCAGAAAATAGCTAATCTCTGTGTCGCATGTCTGAATCCCATCATGGGATGATGGAAAATCGATCATCCTAAGGAGGGGGTTTTAAGACTTATGTCCCATGGTGCACTTGCATTTTGAACTGTTTGCCGATGATAAATTCTCATAGTTCAGTGACCATGCAAGTCAATTAAGCTTCACAGTGGTACTGTGTGGTGAAGGTCTGTCTCTAAAAGAAGTCAAAGATTCTCTAGGAAACAAAGAAACAAACAGTTTGACGCATGGATATGTATCGCAAAAGAAATCAGAAATGGGTTTAAATTTTTTAAAAAAAGCTGTTTTAGATCCTGTCCCTAAAGAAAGATAACTCTGTTGATCTTGTTCCTCTGAAAATGCAGACAAAAGATGTATTGGAGATACTGTAGATCTAAGCACACAGTTAATGAATATTTAGGAGTAACAGTCTGTTATCTGTTGATGAAAAGAAGCTTTAATTTGCACACTGCAGTCTCCGTTTACAGGATCATTCACAACAGAGATAAATTAAGTACAAGGGTATTGAGTATTTATATTCCCAACAATGAGAGAGAAGATCACAGGCAATTTAAAAAAAAATACAATGGCCATCAGACGATCATTTTCTTTGGTGCTGCACCATCCCTGCAATTTCGAAAGAATGAAGACATAAATTACACCCAAAAAAAGTTTGTGTCGTTTTTGAGGAATCAGACATTAATGGAGTTCCAATGTAGTCTCAACTTGTCAAGAGAAAAAGAAGCCATGGTTATGAAGTTCAAAACACCTAATTACATGAAATATAATTGTTAATGATAGGATGTATGTTATATGAGATTTGAGGTGCCAATTGCTTTAATAATTCTCCAAGATGTCGAACTTGGGGGATCCTAGAAAGGTTAAACTTCAATAAACCAAATCACCATCAAAAGACTTTAAATGGCTATTGAGGTGTTAGTTTTAATGACTTTTGATCATTTATGATCATGCATTTGAAGTTTTTGAAGTTACGTAACCAACTTCTACTGTCCAAAATTTTAAGCCTTTAATGATTGAAGTATCTCAGTGCTAATTTAACTTTATTTTGATAAAGAAAAAAAAAGAGGCAAATATCGTTTTATTCGTTTAATCGTTTTATGCTCTTTAGTTACCCCCCAAGCAGACATTCATTGCTTTGAGGAAAGGAAAATGTTGTCAGATCAATTTTCTTCATGCACATTAACTTTTAGACATGCAGTTTTCGCAGGTATACTAGAATTATCATCTGAGAAATTAAGTTTTTGCATTAATTGTATAGTTGAACCAATATGAAAATGAGAATTTAAAACCCTTTCATAATGCTGATTTTTTTTTTTTTAAGATTTCAAACTCTAATTTCTGTTTGAAATTTCTGTTTTAACTTTTTTTATGCTGAGCTAATTTTTAATATTGTGTGGAATTGCGTAGTAGTGCTTGTTAAATAATGAATCCTGAAAAAAAAATTAATTTCAAAAAGTTCAGAAACCCCTAGGAGACGTTGATTCTGTTATTTCTGCTTAATCATTGTTGAACCTATTAACAAGGCATGATGCAATTTAGAATAACATTGTTTTTATTTTCATAATTATGTATGGGAGAAAAGTGCTTTAATGAGAAAGCAAGTCACCATAACAGATCCTAAAGCATCCTGAATCAGGCATCCTTCTCTCTGCACACACAATCAATACAGACAATAATTAACAGTTACAAATCTAATTTTTTTTTTTCTATTTGCATCATTACCTTTGTGAATACTGCAATATTAAAACGGAAAACATGCAGGCCTGGTATAGCTTTGTCATTGTGATTATTGTAACCCATGGCAACCGCAAGCCCTGATGCAGGCCACTTTTGATAATGGAGCTTTGTCATTTTTTTTTGTGTGTGTTTCTGATTGAGTGGGTATTAGCTGTGCATGCCAGATATTCTGGTGGTGTTAGATTAGGTAATCTTATGCTAGATTCTCATCTCTTGGGCCCCCACACTTCTTCAACTCCTGATTACTGCATCACAGATCCCAGTAGAAAATCCTCTTGATACTGGCATAACACGTGCAGCTTATCAGGAGATTTCCCCAGAGACCATATTCTTCTTCTTGGTTTGATGTCAGCCGAGGTGTCTCATTCCTGAAGATGCGTTGACAATGTTGCCATGGCAATGTGAGAAAAACAGCTGTTCATCAAGGTCACCTGAGTGTTTGCTTTCTCAGGTGGCCTCATCAAATTTTTATCATATGCATTCTCTTTTGGTCATTTACCTTCCGAAAGAGTAGTGGCAGAGTGTAATTTATAGGCATCCTATTCCTGAATATTTTGGTCCAGCTGTGGTTGTGATGGATTGGGCTATCAAAATTTCTGATTGTTATGAGGAAATATGATCCTCACTTCCACCCCTAAAAGATAAACAAATATCGCAGCAGACAACAGTATTTGTTAAAGCTCCTGTTTTTCAGCCGCTTTAAATATTGATGAAATCTAATTGACTGATGTATTTACGGATTGCCATGGCAATTTCATGACAATACCATCGTTTTTTTGTCAAAGCAGCAAGAAATCATCTTTTTATTTTTATTTTGACTACATCCCTGAACTGATACTTAATTGTGCTTGGAGCCAAGTGAAGAAGTAATGCATATCAACAATGACTCACATTTTTTCTTCCTTCAAAGGTTACAGTTGCATGAGAAAAAGAATCACTGACAGGTTTTAATGTCTATTCCTCCCTGTAGAAAACATCTCATTTCATTTTTCTCAAAATTGAAAGGAAGTCCCACAAAAAATTTAGACATGAATTGCACTTTTGTATTTTTTGGATGGTCGTTAAAAAACACAAAAGCTCAATTGATTGAGCTTTGAATATTAAACTATCATAAATTCTCAAGGTCTCTTGCATAGTTTATAAATTCATGTAAATTCAAGTTATCAAAAAGATTTATAGTAAATGTATATCATGCAAATGGTTATTTTTCAGACATGAGTACAAAATATTGATTTTTTTGGATGCAATTTTTATGACTTTATAATATGCCAGGATTCTGGGTTTTTTTTTAAGAGAATTAAATTTTATAATTAAAAAACCAATTAGATGGAATCTACCATCCAAGATCAATGACATTTTTAATATAACACCTTACATGTATTTAAAGCATGTTAAATTAAACATTAATACAGAAATATGATTCCGTTTTGTTTTTTCCCCTTTCACGCTTGTTGTCAGCTGACAAATATAAGACTGGGTGAATTCTAATGTCTCATATTATTTTTCTGTAAACACAACTTCGTCTAGACGAATTCAAAACGGGGCCAAACCATTAGAAAGTGAGGAAGGGTGAAAGAAAACGGGGCAAAAATAACTCCGTATTGTGTCTATAATTATAAGTTATTGGAAAATGCATCAACAAGCTGGCAAACAAATAACATGTCTCATTACCTCAGGCTTATGTTAGTATAGCTACGGATGTCAAATATTCAACATTTTATTTCAAAGCAATGCCACAAATTTTAACAAACAATTTTAAATAGCCAAAAAATTCCGTTGTACAGCAAATTATTACATAAAGGGGGCTCAATGGTCAACAAATTACCCATCAGATATAAGCTACCAAAAACTATCAGATTTGCTTTGTTTACCTACGAACTATTATTTAGAAGAGATATTAAAAGTCCATAAATTGTACATTTTAAATTTGGGTATTTCACTATATTTTTATATAGAGCTCTTCTTTAAAAGGAGATCAATACAATCAATTAATGGCCATGCCCTCCTAAAATTGAATCAAAATGTGCTAATTATTTTTTTTTATTTTTTTTTGCAGGGTTATTTTGTTAGAGAGTCGGCCCTCGGATAGCCCCAGTGTCGAGTCCAACCTGTACGTTTTAGCAGGACATGAAAACAACTTCTGATTTCTTAGGACGTTTGTTGCCATGATGGAGATCCCTGCTGATTCAGAGAATTTCTATTCTGGAGAGAAGAGTACAGCCTCCAAATTAATGACTTTTCTTCAGAACACACGGAAAATCAAACTTCTGAATGAACCTAGCTCATTTTAATTCCTACTACGTAAAAGTTCAGAAGTTGCTCACGATACCATCAGGGTATATACTAGATATTTTTTGTGATTATAATGCCAAGCTTTTTAATTTTTTGAATCTGAACCAGTCTTTAAACTGTGCTACAAAGTCTTTGAGACCTTTTTTATGTCCCAAATTGACAAATACATGCATCTTGTGCTACATGTACTTGGGGTGTGCATGTACGAGTTGTGGTATATTGTATAACATGCAAAAATACATACATTACATAATCATACACTAATAGTTAACCTTGCAATTCTGAAACCATGAATACTTGTAGAAGAAATCATTACATAAACCAGTTAAATGTAATTAAATGTCTACAATTTTATTATATTATGTCATGGTGGACACATTGCAATTATTGTTCCAGTGAATGGATTATCTACTGTGATCTTTTCCTTATGTTTGTGCTTTTACTGTAAATTGTTTTGTTTTAATTGGTTTTTTTTTTAGTTTTTCTAAACATAAACTGTGAAAATATTAACAGAAACATAATACATATTTGATTAGCTGATTTCTCCCAGCAAAATATTATTTTTTGTCAATAATAATTTAGAATGATATCATGTTAAAGATAAACTGTGAAAAAATTAACAGAAACATTTTTGATTACCGGTAGCTGATTTTTTCCAGTAAAATATTATTTTTTGTCAATATTAATTTAGAATGATGTCATGTAAGAGAGAGAGTATACCATTTTTTTAAGGGTTATGTTGAGAAAAAACATACAGCAAATAGTGCCATTTTAAAAATTACTGCATGAAATAAACATGTCCCTTTTTTCCGCTGGGATGATTAAGAAAGCAATTGAATTTATAATGAATTATCTACAACGTTTATCTTTGAATTAACGACCATGTCATGTAGTAGTGGAACACAGTTTATGATTTGTAGATGATATCGTGTAGATTTACAAATTTCAGTGCCCACAGTATTAGAAAAACTAACCATTGTAAGCTTCCATATTCGAAATCCATATTATCAAGTAATGGCGTTCATGATTTCTTTACTGGCTTTTTAAAGATTTTCAACCAAAAACTCACTTTTAGTGCTGTGTGCATATAGTCAGCTTCGTATTCTCTATCTCCTCAGTTTTAGCCTTTAAAAAGGGCTATTTTTGATGCCATATATTTACATTAATTGAAAATTAAGGAAATTTATTAATGATGAACAGTTAATGAAACATTGCAAAGGCTGAAAAATGGATGGTAGTTGACACCATTAGGCTGTTCTCGTGAGCATGTGTTTTTTTTCCTAAAAAAAAACATGACTGAGATTTTAATTTGAAATGACTGGGCATTAGCCAATATGAATGATGCAATGTAGTTTGTACTCAAAAAGTTGTACCGGTAGCTTATACCTGTATATATATTAAACATGAAATTTGTAAGCATACATGAATTTGTAAATACCTGGATAATTTAAATTTTTGTATATATACTGTGCATATAGTTCAATATGCAATATATTTTATATGCCCTGCATATATTTTGTTTGTTTTTTTTTAAGAAGAAAAAATAAATTTGCAACTTGTAAGCTTTGATGTAGTTGTTTAAAGTTAAGATTATGCCATTGACAGAACTGTGAACTGAAACGTACATAATATGTAAGTATTGTAACTTCGGATTTTTGGATTTGTTATATACCATGACTATGATATATATTTATAGTATATATTTGATTACCAGCAATGTTGGCCAGTGAAATGATGATGTTACATTCCTCTGTCAGGACAAAATGTAATCCATGATCACGCTAAAATACAAAAAATGTAATCCATGATCACGCAGGAATATGACAAATGTAATCCATGATTACGCAAGAATGAAATCGTCAGAATGTTTGGGCTGAATCTTTGATTTAGATATCAAAAAAATTTTTTATTCTTTATCTCTGTTAATGACATTAATATTAAAAGTATCTCTCAATTTTTGTTTCGCACTTTTCTGGGAAAGGGTATTTTTATATTTTTTTTGGGGGGGGGGGGGGGGGGGTGTTGTATTTTTAAGGAGACTGACAAGAATTAAAAATCAAAAGGTTTACAAATTTTGTTGTAGAAAGTCAATTTTTTTTTTTGGATACAAATGTACTGCTAATACACGTGTACTCTGATATACTGGTACTCGGTTGAATGTGTTTTCTGCCTTTAATACTTTTCCAATATGATATAAAGCCATAATACTGTAATTTTATAGAGTGCATTGCATTGCAGATGTGCTAGAATGATGAAGCATAATTTGAGCCTGGCCAATGCTGATATCATTGTCAATGTTTTATTTCGGTCCTCTGGTTTTTCCACCAGAGTTTAGTAGGACGTTGATTGGGAAAATTTTTACCGCAATTCTTCATACACTGTAGATAAGTTGACAAGAAAAAAAAAACCCTTAGTGCTTCTTGCTTGCCCCCAGATTTTTCTTTCTTTTTTGTTTTCAGTTTATAATCGTTCCATAACAAGTGTGCAAGATTTGTGATATGATAAACGGTCTCAAAAATGTATACTATTATATGACTTTTCTTGATGAAGAATTCATGTTGTAAATGTGGGCTGTTGTACAAATTGTTTTGTACCTGCAAAGAAAAACATTATGATGCAGCCTGATCGTCAAATAAAATCAATACCAATATTTTCTTCTCTCATTTTTTGTATCTGCTGGGGTTTTTTACAGTGTATTTTATTGGAATATTGGGGAAGGGGGTGGGTTACCTTAATTGAGACTTGACTCAACTATAGAATTTTTGGACTGACGCCTTCAGAGGTGTGGGTCCATATATCAAGCTGAGCCAATAATCCACAGAGATGGAGAAATTGGGTGGGGTGCCACTTTTTGAAAAAAGTTTAAAATAAAAAATATATATTAGCAATATCCATTTGGTACATGTATTACTTGCCTAGTCGTGGGTCAGGTTCCCTTGACCCTTTTATTTCCTGTGTTGTATAGCTGTAATTAAAACGCATGATGTGCAGGATTCTGGCTGTACAATATTACCCCAACTACCGAGCAGAGGGCCAAAAGGCTCGAGACTTTCACATGAACTCAAAAAACTTTAACATGAGTAAAATATAAGTTAAATATTCTGGTTAATTAAGTTAAAACATTCTTACCTCATCATTGCTATTCCAAAGTTAGGATTATTAAATTGAAATTCAATTAAGCAATTGTGAACCATATTCTGTGTAAATTGAACATTTGAGCTTAACTAAAACAAAGATAAAACAGACTTATAGATCACTGCTATGTAATGCATGTATCTTGGTATTGGTAAATTTCATGAATTGAACAAGTGTACGTGACTTAATCAACAACAACAAAAAAGGATCTAAAAAAAATTAGAGAAACGCATGTCTGAGGATTTTATTTGAGCGCTTCTTTTAATATTATTGAAGGTCAAATTACCGTTTATCTGTTAAAAATATAATGAACAAAAATGAAATCAAAATGGCAAATCATACTCAAGGATAGAGATAAGCGTGCAAACACATCTAGGAGTTAGACATGGAAAACAGGAAATTTAATGCCAATAAATGAACATTGCAGATCAAAGAAATCTCGGGACCCCAAACAGAATTAACGAAATAATTAAACCAACTGAAAGTCAAATTGATTATTCCATTCAGTAGATTTCTCTGTAAAGCATAATAGACTGCATAAATTTTTACATACTAATTTAAAGTTCATTTCTAGATTTGAATGCATGAGCATATTAACTGGCTTTGCTGCAATTTATTAAACGATCGAAATTGATGTACATGTATAGAGTAATTTAGAATAACCGCAAATGATTACGATGGGGGAGGGGGAGGGGGTTAGCTTCTCGAGAGATAATCGTATATTTTGAAATTAATTTCTGTTCATACAATGAAATGCTGACTTTTCGTGTCAAAACATTCTTTCTCCTTGCCTTTATAATATCGAACTGCTTAAAAGCAACGCATTACGAAGTAAGCAATTTTCGCCCAGAAAATATTGCACTCAGTATTTAAGCATTTCAATTAAAAATCAAACTGTATCATGAGTACAAATAAATTTCGAAATGCATGGACATTGAAAATTTATACAGATAAAGACAAGCACTTAACCCCCCCCCCCCCCCCCTTGAAAAAAATCGCAGTTACCAATTTTAAATGTTTCTTTGAGTGTGTAAGTACATACACATTAGGGGCCTACATATAATATCATAATTCATGTACATGTATGTACATGTACATGTACATGTTATAGTTATATATACAGATATATTATGCGGTGTATTTACTTTGGTTGGGGGGGGGGGGTTATGTTATGTATAAGCATACTGGCTTGAACACTTTGAGTACAAGTAGACCAGTCTAATCGACTGTGCAGGCACCGTCCCTTGGTACTCTCTGTTTTCAGGCCACTTTGTTTCTGTATAGCTGTTGTATTCACTGATGTGAAAATCCCATTCATATATTTCATTGTATTAATGAAACATTTTGCATATTGTTGCCTGGACATTGTGAGCAGTATTTCATTCATTATTTGTTATAATCATGATATTATTATTATTTTTTTTTTTTTAAATGTATATGCCCCCTGAGGGCCCTTGATTGGTGAATAAATAAATAAATAAATATATGTATTATATATTTTTCATCATCAAAAATATATAACGGCATCCCTACCAAATAATACATTGTATCATCACATGTATATTTGGGGTATGTTTTTGTATTATGAGAACGCATTCGATTGCCCTTTTCTGGTGCAATGAAATATGCAAAAAATATACCTGCATACAGAAAGGGGGATGATATAGGTACTTCTTTGCATGTGGGTGAAGATACGGACCCTGGGGTCTAACCCAGCTCCAGATCAAATGCAGAATACATACATGATTTAATGCCTGCATTTCAAAACCATCGACAAAGATAGCGTACATTGTAAGTAAACCATACATTTTGCCACGACGAAAACGGAGGATTTCGTTGTAATGCAGAAAAACTGATAATTCTATAATTATATTTTATCCATTCTGAAAAATGTTGCCTTTGGGAAAACAAATAATATTCTGAATTAAAGGATCTGGCTTTCTTTTTTTTGCCATCTGATGGAAATTTAATGTTCTACATATATGTGCATTTATAAAGCTTTAGACATTCGGACTTTTTATTTTATCGATAATCTCAAAGAATATTACTCAAAATTATATCTATAAAAAACATGCATCGTTGGAAATCACGATTGATTACGCGTCGTTCCTCGTGGCTACAGGCGCGGATACACGACAGTGGAAACCTATCCTACATGTACCAGATATTGAAGAATTTGTTTATAAGAGAATGGAGAGAGGAACGAAGCCTTATCAACATGCAGTGGGTTTTCGACGATGAAAAACATGAAGGGCTTCCTGTAAAATAATCCCACAAAATTACGTTTCATAATTTAGACACTAAGCATCGTTTTTTGAAAGGAATAACAGGTCTACTCGAAAGTCTTGACAAGCAAAAAGAAAAAGAAAACCATGATTTCCTTCACAAATTGCCAAAAATCTTAATATGTTGGGAATGCATGGATGGGTCGGTAAGCCGGTATCTTTAAAATTTGTTGAAATACATAAAGTGTCCTTTATTGTTTTAAAATGAAAAAATGTGAGGAAAATCCTTGATTTTATTTTATAAATATTGTTCAAGAAAATGGAAGTAATCATATTATTTGTTAAACTCCTCATTTTAACTTGTAGAATTATTTAAATTTGTTTGAAAAAAAAGAAGAAAAAAAGAGGCAACCAAAAACGAAATATTGAATGACAGCTAGCTAGCCCCCATCCCAAAAGAAAATATTTTCTATCTTTAGGCCTATGCATGAATGAAAATTTACATTTACTTAACATATGCTTATATAACAAATAGCAGCTTAGTTGTAATTAGTTTTGAAAAGAGTATGCAAATAAAAAAGATTTCAAAAAAATGGATATGTGCGTGATATACATGTACTCATGTTATGTATCCTACTGTACAACCCCTATATATACAGCTGGCTGTAGCAATTTAAAATTGGAAGCATTTATGCATAATATGACCTGAAATGGATTTTCTTCATAGTGTTTATTTCATAAATATTTCTTGTTAAAACTAGATCGTTTATACAACGTATTTCAGTATATCGAAACAAAGAGTGGAACTGCTCTCTCTCTCTCTCTCGCTCTCTCTCTCTCTCTCTCTCTCTCTCTCTCTTTTTAGTTTGCATCACGTGATTTAGTAGTCATGGTCATAACCTTTGAACCAAAACAATGGCGTATTACTTTCGCGCACCTTGTAAAATAGTTCTTCGGTGAGTTGACATTTTAAATTGTATTAGTGTAATTTATTAGACAAGACAAAACAATTCATTGAAGTCTTTATTTAAATTCATATTGGAAGTAACTTTTACGCATCCAGCCTGCCTGTTAATTTAGTTTGTCCTTATTGCGGACGAATGTGTAAATAGTGCTTGTGAGAATCCATTATGGCGACGGACTTAGAAATTCATTATGGCCGAAGAAAAACTTACAGAATACGAAGGAGCAAATGACATTCTCTACAGAAAATATGTAAAACGTCAAGCGATTATGTTGATATAACAGAATCCAGTAATCGCATCTTCCAAGCAACGCATCAAATGGTGTAATTGGGTAACGAAAATATTGTGTGTTACGGTTAACGTTCATTGTTTGTGCTTCAGGTAGCAACACGATATGCTGTTTGAAATGGCAGCAGACAATATTAGGTAGCTGCTTTAATTGTAGTACATCTAGTCTGGTGAAGATTAGCAGCTGTATTTTGCCAAAGTCCGGTGCAGTGTATCACTAACTTCGTTAGAAGCTGTTATACGTACCCAAGGCCATATTATATAGTTCTTCTCTAGTCAAAACATATAGTGTTCCGAGCCAAAAATCACTTATCTTTTATGCATAGATAAACAATTCCATTATCAATATGGAGAAATATGAGAAAATTAGCAAAATTGGAGAAGGCTCTTATGGTGTGGTGTTTAAGTGCCGGAACAGAGAGACTGGGACACTTGTTGCTATCAAAAAGTTTGTGGAGTCAGAAGAAGATCCACTGATAAAGAAGATAGCCATGCGAGAAATCCGAATGTTAAAGGTTTGTATTTAATATGCACAGAATCAAATGCAACATATTTCTACTAAAATGTTTGACATGTAAGTGTACATGGTTCTAAGCATGACTTTATATATAGTCAGATGTTAATATTATGCAATAATGCATGCAACATTATACATAGCAGACAATGAATGGTGTAAAGAATGTATTACCATCAGTACCAGTATATTGATCATGCCTGACTTTTTTTATCTGATGAGCTACTGTCAGTCAATCATTCTATTACAACATCTGTTTCATGTACATGTAATGCAAAATTCATTTTTTGTGTGTTCACATACCCTGATAAGCATAAATTTATTAAGTAATTTAAAGTAACTGTGCAATTTTATTGAATTTTGCTAAAACACAGAAGTAATTATTAAGAATTGTTGGGATATAGTATAAGAAACCTCAGAGAAATCTACCTCAGATTGATAAAATATAAATATTTTTTATACCTCTAAACTTAAACAAAATTCAAGATAAACGAAATGTTCATTTTATTGTCACAGAGTTATCTCGAATACTAGCTAGCTCTTATAACATTTTAGCAGTATGTCATGCGAGAGATTTTGATTACCTGAAACCATATTTCATTTTCACTGACTTTATCTTAATTTGTATTAATTGTTGAGGCTGTAAGGCATTTATTGAATTCTGTTTTTGTATAGAAATCCAAATTAAATAGTTAAGACACTCCAAGAAATAAAATAAAAAGAAAGAAATAAAAAAAATAAGACAAAGTTAGGCCTAAAAAAAAAAAGTTGTGTGTTTCGGGTAACCCGACCTAACATACAAAAATGGCCTAATCCTGCCATTTTTAGATGCCTGATTTTACCCGATTGTGAATTTTATCTTATTTCCAATAAAAAATACGTTTTTAAATATGAAACAAACAAACATTCTTAGGATTCAGGCAAAAAAAAATATGATAAAATAAAACAAAATCCCTACCTACCTAACCTAATTTTTTCATCAGTGTTACCCTAAACACACTATTTGTTTGTTTAGGCCTTACTATGGGAATTTAGACATTTTAAAACAGTTCTAAGTAATTGATATAATTGGACTAAAAATGGATGCATGTTGACTGAGATTTACTTATATTTACAGCATATATAAGCAAGAAGAAATGCAGGAAAGTTAAAAAAATGATACACTGTATAAATAAAGTCTTGTTTAACTCCTGGCTTACTAAGATCCAATTTAAAAAAAACTCCTGAAAAAACAGTGTGATAACTTCTTGTAATTTCTAAGTTGGTCAGGTTGGTTGTTTTTTCTCCATTATTACCGGTAACTTACTCCAATTGGAAAGATGTAAAGTATATGTACAAACATTTGGTTATCATTTCATGCATCTGAGATCAAATCGACAGTCTTTGTATGTAACAGCACTGTTGAGAAAGTTCTTATATCAGTATATGTAAAGACATTTAAAAAGACATACAAATTGTTTTGACTGTGGAGTACTAAGCACTTTTAGGAGAAAGAGACGAGTGATAAAAATAATCTCTGATAACACTTTGTTAAGTATCATTACATTCCAATAAATTGACTATGTCCCCCATGAAACTTTTAGTAGCACGTATAGATGAAAAGAAATGGTCGTAAATGGATTGCCAAGAGATACCCTATCCACAAGCATTTGAAAGCCTTTAACAGCCCTATTTGTTTTTATGGCCCCATAATTGCTTCCTGTTAGAGGCTGGGTGCAATTTATGTATATTTTTGTCCATTTTATGACATCATAATCCAAGCACCGATGAGAGGTTCATTTCTCTGCTTTGTTGTGGTATGTTTTACTGTGTCCATAAATGATAAATGAAATGATTATAATAAACCTTGCATTCATTTTACAGAACTTAATTTAATGAAAGAGGGGTGGTGGTCCTAGAATTCGATGAAGCTATACAGTCATTTTATTTTTTCAACAGGAGAGGGGTTAATTAACTTTTTTTTCTATTTTAATCTATTATTTTCTTGCCTTATACGATGTGTCCTGCATTTTAGGATTTCCTTTGCCAGCACAGAATATTGTGATAGATGTTAAAATTATTTTTTATTATGATTTCTACTTAATTTGTGTTGTTTTTAACAAAATACTGGTAAATATATTGCTCTTTCAGTACATAGATTATTCTCCACAGACATTAATGATTTATTAGAAAGAGTTCAAACTTAATACATGTACTAAGTTATCGATAAAACAAAATGAAAGAATTAAACAAGTGTCGGTAAAGTTTCAAAGTGCTAAAAGTATAACATTATTTAAGTCTCTTAAAAGATCTGAGTGTTTAATTCAGATCTCATGATTTTATATATCAAAAAATAGAATATTTTGATAGTTATATATCATTTTGTTTGCTCAACCTGTATTACTCTTACAATCGTCTATATTTTATCTGTCATCATTAAAGAGAAACCCTCTCCCTCCCCATATTTCTTCATAGTTTGTGTTATCATTATAGATTTTGAAGTTCTCATGTTTTTGTGGGGCAGAGTTTATTCAAATGTTAGAGTATGCCACATATTAAAGCTCATTCTTTTGAAGTTTGGTTGGGCAAAGTAGAGGTTGGAGAGTATCTCTGCGTAATTACCCCAATAAATCACAAAAGTTAGCGGCCATGCATGACTTTTCGCAAACTTTGATGCATGTTTCGATTACGTTGTTTAAGTCAGATAATTTTCAAATCTGTTTTTCTTGACACATTTTTACAAAGAAATCAATTTGTCACTTAGCACTTGAGTGAGTTAACTGGTATTACACCCCATTTACAAGCTTTTATAAGATCTTTGATAAGATGAAACATTTACTTTAAAAGAGCTTTTTTTTTTTGGAAAAAAAAAAATTTGTGTTCTCTTGTTTGTAACTCTGCATGAGATGGACTCATTTGAATCTGCCTGGAATAATTGCATTTGCATGTTTATGCAAATTAATGTGTTAAAGCTTGTACAATCGAACAGTTAATGCAGATGAAAAATTTCTACTTATTTAACTGCTCCATACAATAAACATGGAAAATATCTATACCTTTAATTGTGCATTATGGATTAAAGCATTTCAATGGACAAAATTAGTTAATTCACTTAATGTACTTTTAAAACAAGCACAGATTGCATCAAAATTGTCTAGGCTTGTGCAACTGTTGTTAATCATATTGAATATGGCATATTATACAGCTAGGGTTCAAATGAACTGATAATCTTGCAATTTTATTAATAATAAATGGACATGTATATAGTAAATTGATCAATTTTAGCTAAGGGGACATGTCACCTCGGCAAATGACGGCAATCCATATTTCCTGACCTGTATTTATCCATTGTATAGATATACACCTGGGGTTTCTTTGGTACTTAGTGCAATAAGTACAAATTTCTATTAGTTTGATTAATTTTATCTTTGATATGCTGCAATTCATTGATATTTGCACTTTGCGTGCATGGTCTTTTGCTATAATTGATTTATATTCGATTTCTTTACTAGAATTAATATATCACATACCTGGTACCTAGTTTCGATTATAGAAAAAACATAATATTTTATGACTGTTCATTCATCATTCAAAACCCCTGCCGAAGGGTATAGTTTGACAATCAGCATACTGGGACAAATTGTCTTGCATCATGGTACAATTTGACATATTAATTTCACAAGCCCTTCATCAGCAATATACCTTACTTAGAAAATTAATGATGATTACAAATTTAATGTTAAGTCAATTAGTTGATTGAAGTTGTCTATGAAAATTTTTATTATCACTTTTAATTAGTGGTTATTATTAGTATTGATTTATAGATGTGTATAATTATATTGCTAATGAATAATGATTATAACAATGAATTCATCGCAGGACCCCTCATTTATTATTTACTGTTTAATTTCAGAACAGACGTGTACGTGCATATTTACAAGTAGTATTACATATATACATAAAATACATGGTTACTGGCTTGAAATATAAGCTATATTTGGACGAGGGTAAGAAAACATGACAGAGGGTAAGGCTTGCCAAGCTTTCTTCATGTTTTTTACCCAAGCCCAAATATTGCTGATATTTCAAGACAGTTATCGTGTATTTTGTTTATCCCGCATTTCACGCTTCATACGAGCTTTTTTAACAAAACCTTTACACTGTTGCATAAAAAAAGGAAGAAAGATGACGTTACAATGCATTTGAACGTGGATAAATACACAAGGCTATATTGGGGCATTGACTTAATATAGCTTTAGTTTATTGGGTTACCTTTATCTGGTCAATGTAATGGGTAGTTGCAGGATAAAATAATTTACTTTGTTATATTCAGTAGTATATTCTCACTATATAACTCTATATAGACGAATAGTCAATAATTGTAATATTAGCTTGTCTGTAAAATATTGACCGGTCAATATTTTTTTAATATTGACCGGCTAGGAATAATATCTCGAGAACATTCCCTCTATTTCAAATAATCGCCTCTGATTTGTCTATTCGTAAACGATGACGTAAATAACTCTTCGCAACTCCAAAACAAGGTGAAGTCATAATAGACAGTCAGTCAAGGCAAGTAAACAACGGACGCGCAATGCGCAGTTTGCTATCATAACGGATATAAGGATTTGCGAATTACTGTGAAGTAAAATCAGGTAGAACATCTGTATGTTAATTCTTACGGCCGGCGGAATTTCACCAGTGACCGTTTGATGCAGAGGATATATAGGAAATGAACTATGCACAAAATTGAATTCGTGAATTCTTTGTTGAGCTGAGAATTATGGCGATCTGTTTTCAATTACTTTCTTAAATTTTGGTTTGTTTCTTCATATAACAAAACAAATGTTGACTGTGTTTTCAGGCAACATTGATTATATTAGCCCCCTTGGGACGAAAATATTGCCCTCCGCTTGGCGTCGGGCAATATTTCGTCCCTCGGGGGCTAATATAATCAATGTTGCCCTCAACCCCAGTCAATATTTGTATAGTATTTATCATGTGGCAGTATAAGATTATTTGAATGGTGTATCTAATAAAGATTTGAAAACTAATGCCTTATGGTATTAGGACTGATTATTTCTTTTCTTTATTATTACTTTTACTTTATGCATTGAAAGATTGACAGATGTGCCATTGGATGATAAAGTACTGTACGTTGCAAACAAATTCTGATATAATCATGATATTTCATAACTTTGCAGCAACTGAAGCATCCAAATTTGGTCAACTTAATAGAAGTGTTCAGAAGAAAGAAAAGACTCCATCTGGTGTTTGAATATGTGGATCATACGGTGCTAAATGAACTAGACAGGCACCCCCGAGGGTAAGAACGAGAGAGAGAGAGAGGGAGGAGAGATAGTGAGGAGAGAGAGAAAGAGGAGAGAGAGATTAACTTTCTGGAAGAAGAAACAAAAATATTTTCCTTTGCATGTTTGATGAAAATGTTTCTGAAAGTAAAGATAAAGAGTACATTATTATCAATATTGAGCATGACTTGGCATATTTAAAATGTAAAATAATTGAGGAAAATAAATCCCAGAGTTTAGAATCTATACACTGTATTTGCCTCAACTGTATCTATCAGATACTCTGTCAAATTTAGAAAATTAAATATTCATGTTGAATTGTTGCATGGACACTCTCATTGAATAATTCGATGTTTTTCATGCTTTTATTATCATCAAGAGCGCAGTTAAAGTGCACTGGATATATACGTTTTTCAAAATTATGAATCGCAGGCAGTATGGCTCATTGCCTGTTTGAAAAGTATACCACCAGAAAAAGTTTATGGGTTATATTTTTATTGGTTACTTTATATTCATGAGATTTAAGTACCAAATTGAATACACAAATCCCACTTGAATTCTGTAATTGTTATGTGTCCTATTGATGATTCATTTTTCATTTGACTTTGACTTTTACGATAATTTTTTTCTTCATGGTCTGATAAGTTTCTCGAATATCAATTTTTTTTCATGATCTAATAAGTTTCTTGAATATCAGTTATTATTCAGTGCAGAGAATTGTTTAAAAATCAATTTAAAATGTGTTAATGTGTTTTGAATGTTACATCATTGTAGTGAAAACTTGTAATAAATATATTTTCTTTATAACTTTTACTTGATATGCTATGTAGTTCAAATATGACACGGAAATTGCTGAGCTTTTAAACAAGCAAGGCTTTGAAAAATAAATAATTCTTGTTTCTTTTTTACAGTGTGCCTGAACCCCTCGTCAAGAGAATTATTTATCAAACACTGCTCGCAGTTAATTTTTGTCATCAGCACAATGTAAGTTTTGTTTAGGATTTATGATCAAATTTCTCCTTTTAGGGTACATGTATTAAGGGGGGATGCATAATGAACAACACTCTGTTATAGTCATTTTTACCTGAGTATATTTATTATGAATTAAACGCAAGGTTATTTTGGTAAGGTGAAGGGGCTGCACTTTTTAATACTTTGTATCCAGCTTTGATTTAAGAAGGTGTAGCCATGATAGGTAACAAAGTTAACTCTAGAGACCCTCAAAGAGCTATAGTGTAACATATTGATCTCTGAACAAGGCCATTTGAATGATGTCAAGGTCATTTGCATTATGCATTTCGTACATAGAATTTGGTCAATGAACATGAGGAAGGCAAATTAAAATGTGTTTATAGAAGTGGAGAAATTAGTGAAATCATGCCTTTAATTTCTTTTGTATGGCAAGAGAAGAAAACTTGTACATAATAATTGTGATGGTAATGGTAACAACCCATTTTATTACCCCCCCCCCCCCCCACCCAAAAAAAAAAGGGAGATGAATTGTTACTACTAGATACTACTATTGGTCATTTTCTAGCATTATCATTATTATTTATACAATAACGTGAATGCTATATGAGTTGAGTATGTCATTAGTCCTACTGACACTTTTTGATGTTTTTTCTCCAGTGTATACACAGAGATGTCAAACCTGAGAATATCCTTATAACACGGCAGGGACAGGTCAAGCTCTGTGACTTCGGCTTTGCCAGAGTTTTAAGTAAGTATTGGAACTCTATAAAAGATGTTAGATGTAGAAAATTGAAGTCATGTCTTGATATGTCTCCAAAAAAACTTTGTTTGGTGTATCAGAATTAGGAAGTAAGATAACATAGTTAGTGAATTCATTAAAGAGGATTATAATGAATTCTTATACAATATCATTAATCAGATAGAGAAAAAAACTCCAAATAGTAAAATTGCTTTATTTTACATGTACTGTACTAAGTGGACCATTCATGAATGATAACAAATAATAAGTTGAAAGAATAATGCATCATCTTCTTGCCTCTTGTAGCTGGGCCAGGCGATGAATACACAGACTATGTAGCCACGCGCTGGTACCGAGCCCCGGAGCTGTTGGTGGGCGACACATGCTACGGCCCGCCGGTAGATATCTGGGCAATTGGCTGTGTGTTTGCGGAACTCCTGACGGGCCAGGCACTGTGGCCGGGGAAGTCTGACGTAGATCAGCTGTACCTAATCAAGAGAACGCTAGGTACATATCAGTAGTAGTAGAACGTAAAAAATTTTAAGCTCATTGTTTCATTTACATTGTTAGTATTGTAGTGTGTCAATCAACTCTTGGAAAGTGTAATGATGGAATGGGATTTTTGTTATAAATGAGCTTGAAAAATTTTCATAAGTATCTAGCACCCTATATACATTGTGTATGTATAAGTTTTTTCTGTATGTTGATTTGAATGACAACAAGTTTTCTTTATTTTTTCTCTCAGGAGACTTGCTACCTCGTCATGAGGAGATTTTCTCCAATAACACATTCTTCAAGGGAATGACAATTCCAGAGCCAGACAGAATGGTGAGAGAGAGAGAGAGAGAGAGAGAGAGAGAGAGAGAGAGAGAGAGAGAGAGAGAGAGAGAGAGAGAGAAATCTTGCTCAGGTGTTTATTGTAGAAGAGCAAACTTTTCAATTTGTCATTTAAAAGAATCTATTAAATGTATTGTAGCATTCTGTTACTGCAAATTCCCTTCATGCATGGAACAAATATTTAACTAAATGTTTTAACTCAGACATTTGCACTTGAATTCAAAATGACTTTAAGGACTTAAAAACGCAACCATGCACTATGCTAATGCTTGCAGATAGGGGGTGTCTTTGAATTTAAATGGGTAAGTAATGACATCTTGGTAAACAGTAAAAAAATTTAATGTCCTTTAAGTTTTATACCTTGCATCAGTTATGAGATTTATTTGACTGATAATTTCACATTAGGTATTGGCTACTGCAGTTAACAAATCAAATAAAAATTAGGAATGAAATTGCCAAATAAAAAGTTTAAAATTGATCCAGGCACATGCAAATAACTTTAAATTGCAATGGAAAATGAATATCTGGTTTCTCTGTCAGATTTATGGGTTGAGGTGTGTATAAATGGGAAAAAAAAATCATTTAATTCCTCTGTCAAAAGCAAACGTGAAATCCAACACCATTAAATGCACACACAAAGCTTTTATAGCAGGTTTGGACAAAGATAGGTCTGCTGATCGAAGCAGACGTTGCAGGTGAATGAAAATTAAAAAAAAAAAACCCCAAAAATCACATGTACTGTTAATGTGGTACCAGGATACCACAGAAAAGAGTCAAGTGGGGAATGGTCTGCAAATATTATTACTAGTCTGTTGTTATGGCTGCAACACACAATAAATCCCCTCCAAGAGAGCAACTGTATGCTTTTGCCAAGTGATTTGCAAACAAGGAAAGGGGAGATTTTGGTTAATTTTCACTTGAAAGTTCTGACTTCTGTCTTTTTTTTTGTAGACAAAATGGTGTTAATCATATGTAAAACTGCATGGCTTTGCAGTTTTGTTTGTATGTGTAACTTTCAACGATAAAGAAACATCCTTTGTTTAAACCATTCTATTTTTTTTGGGGGGGGGGGGGGGGGGTAAATAAATTGAAAACCAGGTAGTATCCCACAGTATTTGAAGTATCCTACAGTTTATTAAGATTTACACTTGACAATAAAAAGAAATTTAAAAAGCCTTATTGTTAATACTTAAATTTTCATATGATGAAAAGATTTTAGTATCAAATGATTAAACTTCAGTAAGATTAAGACTTAACTGTGATGAATGTGTTCAATTTTTGAATGCCCTATTTTTAGGAACCTCTGGATGAGAAATTCCCTAACATCACTCCAGCAGCCATGAGCTTTATGCAGGTATGTAGCAAATCATATACAATGCAAAATAACCTACTGTCATTAACTGCATTAAAATTATTAATCATAAAAAGTATCAATAAAAAAAAATGAGAGACTCAGAGGAAAAAAAATCCAATGTCAGATTTTGATGTAATGTACATATGATAATTAAAAAGGCTTAAGATTAAATGTTTTATTATAACTCGCTATATAAATATAGGTGAATTTTTCATGGACAAGTCTGAATTCTTTCATATGTTTGTCTTTGTAGGGGTGTCTAACGATGGACCCGGCGCAGCGGTTAAGCTGTACAACCTTACTGCAGCATCCGTACATGGACCAAAACAAAGAAATCTACGATTCACCGAATCGCAAAGACAAACCCGAGAGAAACAAAAATAAGTCGGTTTCTCGAGCCAGTAATCACTATGTAAGTTTTCCTGTCATCAAGAACTAGATATGTATACGCTACACTGTAATATTGTCTACCCATAATCCAGAACTTGTAGATTTTATATGTGTAGTAGGATTTATAGAAGCTAGATGGAGAAAGGAAAAGACATGTTGTGTGGTAGCGATAGCAAGCTTACTAGCATGTGATTTGCCACAAATGGTTTTAGTTATCAATATTTATTCTTGTGATTTTTTTGGGGTGTTTGTGATATACGTATATATCTACATATATATAATTTTGTGAAATATGTTCAAACTTTTTATTTGTTTGGAATGGTTTTGTAGCTTATATACTTTGTGTTTAAATGTTATTTGTTTTTGATAGGTCTTTTTTGAAAGAGATCAGTTTGTAGAAGTTATAAATCTATAAATGCTTTTTATCAAAAAAAGAAGAAAGACCTACCTTGGGATCCCTTATTGTAACTGATTTGAAGGATGACTTTCGGAACTTTTTTCTTTTCTGTAGATTATTTTTCAAAGTTTATATATATATTAAACTTGAAGATGTTATCTAATGCGGGCAAACATGCATATTTTGTGCATGCTTGTTTGCAAAAGTTTTCAAACTCAATAATCTAACATAAACCCTTTTATTTATTTTGTTTACAATGTTAATAACATAAAAACTGTCCTAAGGCTTATAAATATTTTTTTCAATAGGAGAAAAAAAGAAATGGAAAGAAAATGTTTATAATGAAATTTTATTTTTTGTAAATCTTGAGAAATGAAGTGTATTAGCAGAATTGTACCGACTGGTATTACATGTTTAAAGGACATGCTTCTGTCGGTGAAGAATACTCGAGAGAAGTTCACTTCTAAGGTGAAGACGAAGATTGTGATGTTTCGTTTGGTTGTAAAATTCACACGTTATTTCACTCAATGTCTTTACCTAATTCCCCTTCATTTTGGTGTCTGTTGGAAGTTTCTCTCTTCTGTTAAGAATTCGTTTTTTCTGTCTCTCTCCCTTTTTTTAATGGAATTTTTTCTCTCTGTCTTCATTTCATCTGGAGGAATAATTTGGTTATAGGAAGAGAAAAAATGGAGTCGAGCCTTTGTGGTAAATTTGCACATCTTTGATTTCCTGCAGTCAAATTTAAACAAAAATCAAAAGTTTTGAAAGATTGAAAAATTAAACCTTACTATTACCACTAGTCATACCCTCCATGTGTTTTTCTCTCTATCTCTCAGTGCAAAAAACTGCGGATCCAGCGAAAATAAATCGCTATAATTTGTGTTTTAACCTGATGACTATTAAAAAAAATAAGAGGCCTGGATCTGCAGTAGTTCTTTGATTTCAAAATCATGAGGACACAGTTTTTTCACCATTTTGTGTGTTTGGTTGCATCACTTTTAAGAAAGTCATCCTTCCAGTGTATTAATTAACAATCACTGAGCTGTACTACAGTAAAAACTGCTTGTAAGGAAGCTCATTCAGAACACCGGGGTTTTGAAGTCTTTTTAAATGTCAATACATGTATTGATTCTCTCCA
Organism: Magallana gigas; assembly: GCF_963853765.1. Lineage (NCBI taxonomy): Eukaryota > Metazoa > Mollusca > Bivalvia > Ostreida > Ostreidae > Magallana > Magallana gigas. Next base: position 31,620,848 of record NC_088858.1, on the reverse strand, counting down.
TGGTCAAAAAGTTGAATGTTGAACCAGGAAAACTTATCAACTTCCTAGTAACAAAGATTTTCTTTATATAGTTCCTTATAAGCTGGTTTTACTGTATGATTTTTATAAATAAGCAAGTTTTTGTGACAGAAGGGTGGGTAGGGTTAAAAAATCAAGTGGAAGAAGGATAGGAGTGGATAGTTCATTATCCAATATAGATTTATATATTCTGATATGCTTGTGATATCAAGTTACATGTAGTAGAGGGTGTCATATATTGTTGCAAAGCATACGTAGTGTGCTGAACGTGAACTTATTAAGACAGCATTGTACACAGTTTGCTGAAAATTTTGTCCTGGTATGGACAAAATATAGAGAAGACAGCATAGCAGTAGAGATCTCATGATGTTATTGTTTGAAGTCGACAACATGACAGTAGAGTATATTGAGTAATAATGCTGTTATAGATTGAAGCAGGCAGCATGGCAATTGGCATACATCATGCTCTGGCTATGCTGCAAAAGGGCAATCGGCAAACATATCATACTGGCTATGCTGTATAAGTGATCTTATGAAGTAACTTGTCAAGTAATAAATAATGCTGATTTAGTTTGATGTAGACAGCATGACAGCATGCAGCATATGCTGGTTATGCTGTATAAATGATATCTCCTAGTGAAGTAGCCTGATACACTTAAATTAACCGGCAGTAATATTCATTTATCAGCCTTCCCAGAGTGCAACAGTAAGTAACAGCTGGTACATGTATATCATGTATTTATATACACAGTGTGCAGAGGCCATGCCACACTCCAGTGTTTGAACATTCTCTCTGCTCTTCTCTCGATCTGCATTGTATCTGGGAGCATTCACCTCAGTAGACATAATGTTTTTAGCAATAAAATATGATTAAAAAAGGAATAGATGGAAAAAAAAAATATCTTAATGCTTATAATTTAATTGAAAAATATATTATTGTTAAATCTGGTTTAGAAATTAAAATTACCGGTAGTCACAGGAAAATTAATAACATATCGAGCAGATATAGATTTTTCTTTTCTTTTTTAAAAAAGGGGGTGTTCAAGTTATTAATTAGAAATTGTTCAACAAACTTAAGGCTTATATATAGTGCAAAGAATTTTTATATCTCTATTGAGGTTATTATTGAATACCATGACAAATAAAAATATTAATAATGAAAAATTATTGTCAGATCACCGATATGAAATTCATAAAAGAGTTATTATCTTTATAGCTACTTTAAAGTTTACTCTATTCATACATAAATGAAATTTTTGGGTATATTCATTTATGTCTAAATTTCTTATTAGAATATTTCAGAAAATTTGTATTTTTAACTGGCTATTGAGTTGAATGCTTCCTAATTAATATTATATATATATACATGTATGAATATGTTTGCTTTCATTCTATTTTGTATGAAGCCTCAAAATCCATAGTTAAACTTGATCACCATTTACTGGCATGCAAAAAAACCCCCCAAAAAACCAAAAAACCGAAAGAGTTACAATATGATTTGTGAATTTTTCACTAAGACTTCCCTTAATATATATAATTGTAAACAGGGTGGCTTCAGTTTACTTTCTTTAAGATAATCAGGCAAAAAATCCTAACCTGTTTATCATCCTTGTACATGCCTGTAAATTTTATAAGAAATTTTGTTGTACAGACTGGGTTCAAATTATAGAGCATGAACCTTGGACTCCATTTCTGATATTTTCTATATATAGCATTACATATGTTTGAATTTCTGTTACAATTTCCTTTACCATTAGTAAGTTTCATGTCAATACTGAAAACGATTTTTTACCTTTATCAAAGATAATGCAACTTCATTTTTTTCTTTTCTTTTATGATTATTAATGCATTTTTTATAATAAAAAACGACACTAGCTGTCATATTTAAGTTTTTTTTTTTGTGAAATGGGTTTTCAAAACAAGCATCATCATTGTTTTTGGATATTAATTACCTGAAAATATTATCTTGTTTGATCTAATTAATGATGATATTTAAAATGAAAAATATACTTCACCCGTGAGTTTTTAATTACCTATTACAGGTGTATATATAAGAATTTAAGTTGGTTATTTCTGCTAAGTATTGATTTCATAAGAAAATCTTTTTGGGTTTGTTTGAAATTGGCTTTACCCTATATCAGGCTACCTAGCTATAAGTTAAGTACAAAGTTAGTACCTGTCACCTAACATTGGCTTTATCGTGTATCAGGCTACGTGAGCTTGGTACCTATGCTGTCACCCAAATTGTGTAATGTTGAGTGACCAGTCACATTTTCAATGATTAACAACTCGATAATATGTGCACACTTTTCAGAGCACGTGTTGTTTGAATTGTAATTATATTTGTCTCGACACAATTGAAATCTCTCCTTTTTTTCAGCCTATAAACCCTTTTTAATATATATATATATATTCCTGGATATCATAAATCATAAAATTCAATTTAATTTGAATTAATGATTCAAGGTTCAATATATGATCTTTTTCTGAGTATTTTTAAGTTGTGCAAGTTTAACATGTTATAGAGATCATACGTACACCATGTATGTTTGCGTAGTACAGAATTCTAAAAAGATCAAAGTCTCAAGATAAAATAAATTGATCTATACTTAGACTAGCTATTTTGTAATTGCGGAAAAAAGATTCATATTTCATGTACATGTACCAGTATATCGGCTTTTGTTTCATTTTGCCATTTTTATTTTCTTCTTCTTCAGTACCATCCTCAGCTGCCACAGTTGACTGGGAATCCTGGTTTTAATATGTCTACCTCTCCCATACCAGCCCCCAAATTCAACAAGAAACATAAATACGACCACCACCTTCCTAACATCTGACTTTTCGGCCAAGGGGTTCTGCGTCATGACAACTAGACTGGAAAGAGGCTAGCCTAGCATGATGTTCACAATCCTGGAGGCCATTTACATCGGGAGCAATGGAACTTTTGTTTGTGGTGTTATAAGTCAAACTTTTTTTTTATATATCAAGCACGTGTGTGAAGCTTATTCTATATATATATATAATTATTTTTTGTTCAGCCATTTATATTACAGCTTCGAAACAACCTCCTTCTTGACTTCATCAGAATGAAATCATTCTATAGAGAAATAAATCGGCCATGTTTTTTTTCTCTTTAAAGTCATATTTTAATTATCAAGTAGTTTTACAAATTACTCATATATTGATACCGGTACATAATGGTTTAGGGACTTTTGATAAGCTTTTTCTCAGTTTTCTGATATAATTTGTTATTCTAAATTTTATTTACAGCAAATTTATCATGACAATTTTTTTTCTTTACTCATGACATTTTGTTGATCTGTATTGATTATTATGCCCTGTCCCCAAAAACTTTAATTTTTTTTTTCTTTAATATTCGACCTATTGATGATTATTAGAGCTCATGCATTTAATTCTATGGTTTTATTTCTGTGTAATAAACTAGTGCTTGCTTCAGCAGATGCTGTATACATATAGAAAAATTATACAGTTAGATTCATATTTATTTAGTTTTAATGTATATCAGTGCTGTCTTGTATATGTACATAAAAGTTTGGATGAGAAAATGGTACAAGTAGATTCATATGTGTACATATGCGTCATTTGTATATGTAAAAAAAAAAAAGTATTCCGGATTTTGTCTGTAGAAATTTACTTGTTGTAAATGATGAGATGTGTGTATGCAAGACTAGATATTTCTTGTAAAGAATTCAAACAGATATTTTGAGGATTTAAGAACATTTTTTCGATTAGAAAGAGTTTAGAATCACTCTGAACAGTGATACCATATATTAATGTAGATAATTAGAATGATCAAAAATAAATACATGTATATATACTAAAACATCTATTCCAATCTGGTGAATGATTTTTTTAATTTCATAATGTTTTTAATATTTAAGTAGCATTCATTTATTCATCTGATCTGATTTAAATCCATTCTGTCATCAAGGAGGTTGTTTTGACAAATTGCACCATGTAGCTAACAAATTTTTTTTAGTGTGTTGATAATTTTTAAAATTTAGTGAACAAATGAATGTTCATGAGTAGACTTTTTTGTTATGTCAACTGAAGGTATATATATTCAATAGAATAGTAAAAAAAAAGAGTGCTTTAAAGGAAAAGAATGTGATTTAACTTGATCTCTGCCTATTTAGATTTTATATTTAAAAGGATACGTTAGTTAAGAGTGAATGATATATTATTTGAATGAAGGCAGAAATTGCAGATTAATAACTTTTTTTGAAAAGTCATTGATATTTTTAGATTTTAACTATATGCAAGTAGTTCAGGTAATATGCTTAAAATATTCGTTATAAGATGCTAGAAATTTAACAATTTATTATGTAATTAGTAAAATATTATATATACTTATTTGTTAAAATTCAGATAAACTTTTGCAACAATCATTGAAAAAAAAATTCTTTTAAATTTTTTTGATAAGTTTCAAAGATTTGCAGAAGTTTAATATATATCAACATGATCAAAATTAATAAGTAGATTGTTATTTTTTCCCTTCAAATTTTTTGTCTACATTTGATTATGATACAGTGAATAATTTAATGGTTGTTAAGAGTTACAATGACTGGAAATGGCAATTGAGGGAGTATAGGGATCTTTTTAATTTTTTTTTTTTTTTTAAATTTTATTCTACCATTTTTATGTCAGAGCAAACTTCTCTATAAGCCATTTGTCTAAATGGTAAAAATAAATTAATATGAACTTTAGTAGTCTAATTATTATGTCCAGGAAAACAAATTTCAAGTTCAATTTGATATTAAAAGTTTGAAAGTATCATTATTGAGATACAATGGGAAGAGTTTATGGGGAAAAAAACCTCAACCCTATAAAAAATGTCCCAATATACCATATATAGGATTCCGGGTTTGATGTTTGTATAGTCTGCTCTCAATGCTTCATTTGTTCTTCAGCAGCTGACACCTTGCTTTATAGAGTGAAATTTTCAGGCACCTCTATTTTGTGTACTACTAACTCCTGTTCCCCCCTCCCCCCTTCACGGCACTAACCTCTCTCTCAGCCTTTTTTCTCTCTCCGTTGCTTCCGACGTTGCCTCCCCCAAAGAAAAAACAAAAAAAGTTTTCATTATTGCAACGACATGTCAATTATGGTGTAGGTGAAATATTTGTTTGAAGTTTTTCATTTTATAACCATATAACATTCCAAACTCCATTTACAGGTCTTGTTTTTATTATTATTATTATGATTATTAATTATTGTGTTTGGACTTCATCTGCCATTTTTTGATCATGTAAATAATATGCTTTGTGTAGAGAAAATATTAAGTATATATACTTGTGTATAACCTTCATGAATTTCAATGTTCTTTTTATTTTCTTGTGGGTACATGTAGAATTTTTCCATCTCATATGGCTAATGATGTAAATAAGTTGGAATTTTGGCATGTACTTTATATATACATGTATATATATATATAACACAAGTACACAGTATACTCATGGATCATAACTGGTTGTATGGTGGTCAATCATTGCGATCTGAACAGCTTTAATATTTTTTCCCCTTAGTATATAATTATTATTCATGATTGTGAAATTCCGACTTTTTTTTTCCTCTTTTTTGAAAGCCCTTAAGAAACCTTACAAGGTTTCGTGTGTGGTTGAGTGGGAAATGTCCAAACCAAATTCGAGTTTGAACATTTTTCTTTTGACATATAGAATACATGTTTCCAGAGTTTTAGACATTCCAAACCAGAGAGTGAAAGATAGACATAAGTAGTCTCAGGAAATTATTTTTTTTTCTTGTTCATTTTAAATATGTGAACGGAAAATCATTTTGAAGGTGATGTAGTATCAGTTCTTTTGTTTTTCATATATTTTTTTTTTCTTATGAACAAAATATGAAGGATCTGAGAAACTTTATAATCTTTGTAGAATAATGAGTTATTATTAAGTGTAGAAATACTATTTGAGATGATTGTTGGTCAAAAATCAAATATGTGTATTTTATGTACTGATTATTTCTCAATTTTTTTCTGTCATGCATTATCAAAGTCTGTTAAGCTTAATATCTCTCAATTTTCATTTTAAAAGACATTGATCACATATTTTCTTTACAAAATATCTTGTAGATGTAGACATTTTCGAAAAAAAAATCTTGTTTCTGCTTATTTTGATAGTAAGAAATAACTTTTATGGGATAAAAGAGGGTTCAAAAATTTTGTTGTAAAGCCGAGAAAATAAAATATTATAATATAAAATTATACACGTAGAAAACAGTTAAATGTTTATTTTTAAAAAAGGGAGACAACCATGTAACAGACAACACATGTGCTACATCTTTTGTTTTTTGTGTATTTTTTGGGGTTCTTGTCATATTGTGACTGTATTTTAGTCCAGTAGGCACCTGGTCTAGTTATAATAGTTTTATGGCCAAAGGTAGAAAGGGAATTTATTATTATCATTATATTTTCTGATATCAGTCTTTATTTTTTTTTTCAAATACGTAATAATAAATCTTTCATTTGAAATTGTTATTTGTATTTAGAAATTAAATGTTATCAGTACATTTGTCTGGAGATTTGTTTTTTTTATATTGTGAAATGGAAGGACATGAATTGGGACACAAATTAAGTTAAAATCAACAATGTGTGTAAAAAATAACTCAACAACTCAAAACAATTATTTAAGGAATGAATTCAATATTTATTTGTTTTATACGATATAAAATGGTTTGAGGCAGTTTATGCTTTATAAACTGCGAAGCGGTTTATAAAAAAGCGTAAACTGTTTCAAACCATTTTATATCGTATAAAACTAATAAATATTGAATTCATTGCTTATAATTTAATTTTTTTACTCTTCATTGTAGATAAAAAGGGTCATTTGACCTTTAAAATGACTTGAAATTGTACTAAATTCAAATGAAACGTCGGGAGTATTAATACGTTTTTGACGTTAGTGTTACTATAACGTAGGCAACATTCTTTATACGATATAAAATAATTTTTTAGCCAATCAGAAAGCGTGTTACAACCAGAATTAAATTATTACCAGATGGAAACCAGTTTCTCTACAGTAGATTCTGAAAAAGAATTTGAGAGTTGCCACATTATATTAGTAACACTGAAGTACTTCAATATATGGCTGGTATTGCTTGAACTCCCATCTACCTGCCTGTACATGTACTTCAATTTGAAAGTCAAAACGAAAAAAAGTTGGTCATGATCAGATACTTAGGTTGAAAATATATCAAGTTATTTGCATTTTACAAGTACCTGCAGCAAACTACTAGTGTATGGAAGATAAATCATCATATTTATGAAATTACATACTGTGGTTAAGATTAAGATTGGTTAAGATTGCAGACCATAAACCCACAATTTCTGGTTGCTAATGAGTCATAATCTGGGCATTTTATTTATTTATACTTTGCTGGAAGTAGAGTGGAAGACAGAATTTAGCTCACCTGAACCTAGGATATGCAGATTATGTGATATAAGATTATGAAATTATCCCATTGATTGTAGATTAAACAGTTTCAAACTGCAATTCTTGGACCAAAAGGGGGAGGGGGGCTATGGTGTGATGCAAAGTTCAGCAGATATATGACAAGGGACATTTGTAAAATCCTCCTTATTAATAAGAACAGCATTGGTTAATTTTTATGGAAGCATCATGATGTACTTTGATTCCAAATTGTTCATGCTGTATTCCAAGGAAAAGTACTTAAATATGTTGAACCCCGGACTTTGAACCAACAACAGAGGGTTGCAAAAACTTTAAGGGGCATGGTCATGATTTTTGTCAAATTCTATTTTTCTGTGTGTACTATTTATAATGCTGTAGGAATGCATCTTTAATGATCAAATGAAATTTGAGAGTCAGTCGTAGAGTTATAAGCAAGATACAGAGCTCACAATTCTTTGTCATGTAAACAAGGCTCACGCCCTGATTTTGTTTACATAGGTTCAATATACTAGTAAAAGTCTTTTTCAAGCTATTTGTCTATATTTTTATTCAATTTAAGCATAGCCAAACAGTTACTAACTTTTAACACAATCATTTTAAGGCTAAAACAGGAATTTTCACCCCAATATTCAATTTGTAAACAAAAGCTTTGTTTACATAACAGAGACTTGTAAGCTCTATAACTCGCTTATAACTCAACAAATGACACTAAAAGTTTGGTTACCTATTGAAAATGCTGTACAGAAGCATTGTGATCATTAGAACTAGAACAAAAATGACCAAAATCGTGAACATGCCTCTTTAATACATGTACATAAAGGGAAATTATTTAAAATTTTGGTTCAGAACAGATCAGCATGCTACCAATTGTTAAACTATGATGAAAGACTAAGATTCATAATCATTGAATATTTCTTTAAAATACAATCTATTATTTGTAAAATTATAATAAAAGCATCTTGATATATTGTAAATTAATTTTTTTTATATAACCCAGAATAAAAAAAAGGGTGTCTTTAAGGATGTTTTGGAAATAAGGGCCATAAATATTTGAACTGATACAAAAGCCATCTTGAATATCTGGTTAGCCATGAGGAAAAGAGGAAGGGATTGTGTGTATTGTGTAACAGATAGTACATAACAGTTGGGATGGACAGGGTGTGCCATTTGAAATTGATATATTTTTGCAACAGATTGCACATAAAATTCTCAAATATCTTATTTGATAACAAGTATACAGCTACTTGGGTTAGAATTAAACATTTCATCTCATGTGAGCAATGTGGCCCATAGGCCTTCAGTTATTGTTTCATGATTATTTTCAGATATAGATATTTTCAACTATAATTGAAGAGGGGATAAAATGGTAACCTATTATAATCTTTCTGTTGAACTGCCCATCGTACTTCCAAGTCTGATCCACGACTTTCCTGAGAAGTATTAGAAGCACATATTTGGCTCAACCTGAGGATGGGTCATGGTCCTAATTTAAGGTCATTGACCAAGGTCAAAGACACAGTTTAATCATCCACACCATCATCAACATCAATATGACACTTACCTGAAAGAGGTCCCATGAGTCCTAAGTGGACAGTTCTAATTCAAACTTACTAGTATTTTGAAGAAAAAAACCAACTTTAAGATCTTCAAATCCAGTGTGCCAAAAAACCCCCAAAAACCCAAAAAACATTACTCTAAATTTATTACTATTCATAAAAAAGAAATTGCTTTATAATATTCATATTTTCATCATCTAATTTTGGCTTCAGATTTGTCATCATATGAAATGCAATAAACATCTTATAACCTTAAAAGATAAATACAAGAACTTACATTATTTCTATATGTACATGTATCAAAAGTAAGAAAACAAATTTATTCAATAACTTTATAAATGACATACTAAGCCATAGTTAACAATGGAGCATTAATGCCTTCTTATCATTACCTAAAAATATTATAGGTTTTGAACTTTAATTCTATGGATACACAAGTCCATTTGTAGTACACTTTAATCTTTTTCCCAATCTCCAAATCCAATCTAAATAGCTAAAGGGTAAAAAATGTCATTAAAGATAATTATTATTGTTTACATGTATGTACAGATTATATTTAGACTGGAACATGATACAATTACAACAATCTGCACCCTGTTGTAAAATGTTACACTTGTGTATAATGTATATCAATAAACAACACACATGCACAATATATATAACAATATTTTGTAAAATGATTTTTTAATACATGTATTACATGGTCACAATCCTATCAGATTAACCATTTTTCCATATCAGATTATCAGGATTTTTAAAAAGGAATATGTTTCAAGGTCCCTGAAACTTTTTACACCTCAATAACAAATATCCTTAGCTCTCAAGTTTTCTCTTGGACCTCTCCAACATGATGAGTTTGAGATTTTAATGTTTACATGTACATGTATATTAAACTCTGTAAGAAATCTAAAATGTACTGCCAGTGGAAGTAATAAACTAAAACATGTATATACACACATCAACACAATACAAAAATATGCCCAGTTTTTCAATCAATATCACACCAAGTAAAACATACAAGTGTAAATATGGTAAACTGTGCTCTACAAATGTTTGCAGATTTTACAAAAAGACTAAATATTTGTGAAAATTGTCAACTGGTGAACAATGCAGGAATTTTTCATTGATAAAAATAATGGTATGGTAATTTTGTTAATACAGAAATTTGCTGTTGGTAAAATACACTAGCATGGTAGATTTTAAAGTTATTTACTACCTTCAAAGCATACAAACAGTTTGCAACCATAAAATCAAACAGACTTATCTCTGACCAATTAGCTTTAAAACAAAAAAACAAATGTCAGAGATTATAGTTGAACATTTTTATTCGACTTGAATACCATTTGTTTTACATGCTATAAGGTAATGCAGAAAATTGTTCCTTTTCCATACAGTTCACGGTAAAATATCTGTGATTGAGTACATATTTTGAATTTAACAATAAATGCAATAAATGTTGAAATAAATTAAAAATAAATTCTGGTTAAACAAAAATTTGAGATGATGAACATTGATAAGGTATATGTACATCTTTAGGCTAATATTAACATGAAATTATATGTACATGTCCATCGAAAAAATTTGAATTTAAAGACAAGGCGGCAAACACTGATTACAGACATCATATTACACAGACTTGAAAGACTTTCATTCCCTTCAAATGCAGGGAACATTCCATAACCTTCTCTATACAATTCACATACCCAGTAATCCAAACCATTTTCTTAACGAGGCTACATTTGAATTTGTATTTCTACAACACAAAGTGTCACAGAGTAGCATGTTTGTTGCTTCAACTAAAAAGAAAAGGTATTTTTCTCTCACAACTTATCTTGATTTACAGTCATATGGAAATGATTTTGTTCAAATAATTGCTGTTACATATTCACTACACAGTTCAGTAGCGCTCTCTGAACATCCATTACGATAGTACACATCCACTGAAATTCCCGGGGTCCTTCTCTGACATGGGGGTCTCTTTCTCCTTGACAGGGGGCAGCTCAGCGGGTTTATCTTTCTTTTCTTTATCCTATAAGTTTAAATAAAATCATTTTATCAATATTCATGTACTGGTAAAATTCATCAAAGTACATCATACAATACACTCTGGTACATCTTGATCCTTACTGTATAGTTGACATAATATACTACACTCTGAAAAGTTCAAATTCTATATATCTACTTTATTTTTTCTCTACAATGTTTTTAGTTGCGAAACGAACAATATAAAAGGTTAATATGGCTGTTCCATGTATAAATCATATCCCTGACTGAGAGCGTATATAATGGCTTTACAGCAACAATACACATATTTCGTACAAATAGACATAAGTATGAAGATAAATATTCGAATGATTGCTTATTTTTGGATTTCGTTCATCCTGTACACACCAAGCGGTGCAGACATATTGAATACCGAACATTAGCGAGGTATGATAATTTGTCTGCACAGCTTTGTGTGTTACATGACCCAAGAAATCCAAAAAAAAGCAAGCATTGATTTCATTCTTATATCTATCTTCATACTTATGTCTATTTGTATGAAATATGTGTATTGTGGCTGCAAAGCCATTATATACGCTCTCATATATTATATACATCCAAAAAATAAGCATTCAATACTGAAATGGCACATTTCTGACATTAAAGAGCTAGCTATCTGCATTTTTATGTAAAAGTAAGAATAAATTGCATTTTATGTTAAAAACAAGAGGCCCATGGGCCACATCGCTCACCTGAGGAACAATAGGTATAATAAAATCAGCTTAATGGAGTCATAATTAATACAAACTATCTGGACAATGTACAATAATACATGTAGATCCTGTATAAAAAACATCCATTTTTCCCCTGGATATTCTAATGTTTATTATCATTAGTCCCTTTTCTTACAGGATGATTTTATAGTCATATTATATGTTGAGTATTGCAGTTCTCAAAAAGATCCTTAACAATAGTTTATATATGGGATATAAATCTACATCAAACTCTGAACCTTCTTGTAAAGCCAAAGAATTGTCCTGGGGCCAAAGTCTTAACAATTATAAAGAATCATCTGGCTGATTAGTTTCTGAGAAGAAGATTTTTAAAGATTTACTCTATATATTCCTATGTTTAATTTCAACCCCCCATTGTGGCCCCACCCTACCCCCGGGGGTCATGATTTTCACAACTTTGAATCTACACTACCTGAGGATGCTTCCACACAAGTTTCAGCTTTCCTGGCTGATTAGTTTCTGAGAAGAAGATTTTTAAAGATTTACTCTATATATTCCTATGTTTAATTTCAACCCCCCATTGTGGCCCCACCCTACCCCCGGGGGTCATGATTTTCCCAAATTTGTATCTACACTACCTGAGGATGCTTTCACATAAGTTTCAGCTTTCCTGGTCTTATGGTTCATGAGAAGAAGATTTTTTAAAATTTCTCGAAAATTTTCATAAATTCCTAATTATCTCCCTTTGTAAAAGAGCGTGGTCCTTAATTTTCACAACTTTGAATCCCCTTAGGCTAAGGATGCTTTGTGCCAAGTTTGGTTAAAATTGGCCCAGTGGTTCTTGAGAAGATGTTGAAAATGTGAAAAGTTTACAGACAGACGGACAGACAGACGGACGACAGACAAAATGTGATCAGAATAGCTCACTTGAGCTTTCAGCTCGGTGAGCTAAAAACCCCCCAAAAAACTGAACTTTATTTATTTTACAACGATTGATAAGCAAGTTCTACAACTTATATTAATATCTCTCGTTGGCACGGATGTTAGCGCGAGGGGGTCATTGGTGTGGGAAGAAGCCGGAGTATTTGGGGAGAACCCACGTGTCCAAGCGGGCGACCGCCATACCCTATCACATACAACCACTGTCGATCACGGGGATCGAACTCGGATCGCAGTGGTGAAAAGCGAGTGCATTGTCCACTACGCTACTTTGACACCTAAATTTATGTTACTAGGACATCGTTTGTGTTGAATTGATGCATTCTTGACATTAATTGGATTCATCTATTACCGGTATATGATGTATTCTCTCCATATCAATAAGCAAAAGATTATAAAAAGTGATTCCTGTTCTTTAATGTTTTGGTTTTTCTCCTTATATTGAAAATGAATTGTCAGTACCTTATTACGATAAACTCAATGTGTACAAATTTATGCAATAAAATGTTTTATCTTTAATCTATCGCTTACTTCTTGAGGCTTGGGAGCCATTTTGGAGTTCATTTTTTCATAAACCTCCTTGCTCCACAGAGGGTTCAGGGCTGGCGGAGTATATGGTTCAGGGGCTGCGAGTCCATAAGTGGCCTTCAGTTCTAAAATTGGGGGATCATATGCCACTTTCTGATGGTAGCTGCCAACAAAAACAATTGGTGGGTAAGAATTTTGACACTGTATGTGTACATATCTTAACCTGGAAGTCTTTCGAAATTCATTGGAGCCATACATAAGACATAACTAGTATCATGCTTATAAAACATTTTTTAAAGATTTAAGGACGATGGGCTTAATTTGCTTTGAGCAAATATATCGGGCACCTAAAAGGAGTGATTGTTATCATCCTTGAATTCTCAAAATTACATCACAATCACTAAAACTCAATGAAAAAATGCTTATGATGCAATGTATAGCTGTTCAACGTCATCAATACACACTTTAATATTGCATGTAGTGGGTGACCTGGCTATAATTTATCATGCTGAAATCACTTTTCAACATAATTTAACATGCACAAATTTTGTTTGGGGGTGTCAAAGTTTTGTAGTGAGTTTTATATTAGCCCTCAATATTTATGAGCATCTACATAAATTATTCAACAGAGTTTGAGCCAGAGAACAAATCATTTACATTTAAATCCTCATCAATACTTGTATCGAAAAATATAGTAAAACTGTCCCTGTGCTTAAGTTTTGAAGTATTTTATTTCAAAAAAATATATAGCAAACTCTAATAGTTCTTTGCTCTCATAAATCAACTTCAAATGATGTACAAGTCCTTTTTCTTAGAGTTTGTGAAGTACTTTTCATGAACAAATGTCACATCACACTTTGACATGTGCCCCCATAAAAACAAATTTGATGACATGGTCATTTTTTAAATGATTAATTCAAAATCATCATTTAAGTATCATATTTCAATTTGGATAGAAAATCTATTGCAGAATTTTTTAAGAATTATTTTTTCTCTTACAAGAACGCTTTTTCCCATTATGTTCAATTGAAAAAAAAAAAGTAATGCACAATTTTTGTAATGGTCCCTACTAAAAATCTAATTTGATTTTCATGTTATTTCTTTTATTGATTTTGATATATCTGTAGTAACTCTAATATAAAAATTTCATAAAATCACTATTGTAGAAGTGAATTGGGTCTGCCATCCTTAATTCAGTACAGCTGAATGTAATAGAATTTTTGATTCTCACATTTTCATAAAGATTCCATAAAAACACTACCGAAGATTTTTAAGATTCAATTCCTTGATTATAAAAAGTTAAGAAGAATCTTAATCTCAGAACTAATAAACATTATCTTGTTTAAGTAATTTTGGTTCAAGTAAAAGATCACCGTTTAATCTTACATCATTCCATTTTCTCTTTCACATTTTTCCAGTGTTCTCTTTAAGACCGGCCCAAGCTTCCTAAAGAAGAGATGATTGGCTGGTCGGGCAAATGTTCCCAGCCCCTTAGCACTAGCATACTCTCTGCACAGTGCCTCAGACTTCTCGTAACCTGTAAGAAATATCATAAAAATGAATTCCATGGCTAAGTTAAAAAAAGTTTGATTATTAATATTCAAGAATAGGTCAATACTAATAAATGGGTTGACACAGTTTACAATTTTGTATAATTTGTTAAACAGTGCAATTTTGATTTAAGCAATTTCAGTAGGAATAAATATATGTGGACAGTTAAATAAATTATCTCAAAAGAGAAAAAATTACAATATTGCAGTTTTTGAGGGTTAAGTTATCATTTAATCTAAGAATGCTTTCCAATTTTTAAACAAAGTACTTCTTCTTTTAATTATAATCAATATATTTTACTCTCATATTATAAGTACATTAGTACCTCTGTGTAACAGAGGTGGCAAAAAATGGGTATTATTTTAATTTGGAATAATTTTCTCGGAATTTGTAACTTGATATAATGGAGAACTGCCTATATATTCTAATGAACCAAATAAAAATCTGTAGGTTTTAAGATTTTTGAAGTTGAGTTTTGTCCCAAATCTATTATCTTTGAGCTCTAAATTCACAATCATGGATAATTTGTTGATTGATTAGCATTATTGCAAAGTCAATCAAATTTTCCTTTCAATTTAAAGCTTTAATTTGAAAAATATTTTAATAACTTTTTTACTTGTAAAGGAAGATAACTCTGTAATGCATAATTACAGCGGTTTTGCACAGAACTGTGTTTTACTAGACCTTTATAAAATACTGATTAAATAATCTAAAATTTGGCAAAAAAACATATGAAATAAATTTAACATGAATTAATGAATAAATTTGATTGATAATTTTGATTGTGTAAATAAAGCATTTATTATAAATTCCGGTTAAACCAACCCAAGCAAAGGGAGAATCAATCAAAACAAAGGGATTGCTTTTGTATAATAACCTAAGCAAGCACAACAATTCCTGCATCCCGCTATAATGTAGTTTTATTTCATCCTTCCTGGCTTTGATCCTTTCCTGGGGCCTCCTACAATGTACTTATATTTGACCCCTTCCTGGAGCCCCCGTCAACGTACTTACATTATTTTGACCATATCCTGGAGCCCCCCGAAACATACTTACATTTGACCCCTTCCTGAAGCCCCCTTACAGCCTCCCCACACTTATCCTGGGCCAGCAGTGTCTCACCCTGGTAGCAATAAGCCTGTTCAACACCAAAAAAATCAAAATGTTACATATATAAAATTCTTTCTATTGTAAATTTAGTCTTTAATTTATTTAAGTTGTACATGTTCAAAAAAGCAAAAAAGTCTGTCAGAAAACTATAGTTGGTCTACCAATTTGTTTACAGTAATTATAAATCATTTTGAAGTCTGGGATAATACATCATAAAGAGTATATTGATGTATGTGTACTTACATAAGCCTTATAGAATTCACACTTCAACTGAAAATATTTCCTCCACTTGCCAACGACTTTAATGTCAAGACTCTGTAGAGCATCATCTAAATAAATTTAAAAGGACAAAAATCAATTTTTTTTATTACATTGGAAAATAATCATTTTGTTATCTTTATCAATTTTTCCCTATGCAGATGCATTGACAGTCTATTTGATGGAAGAGGTGGAATACTGTGGAAACATAATTACATAATGTAAATGAAATTAACTGAAAACCCTGATATGAAAAACCATACAAAATATTTAAAATTAGGTATGAATCATCAAGTGAGAACAATAAATCTAGACTCATCTGATACTGACCTGCTTTTTGATAAAGTTGAGATGTCTCATGAGATAGTGCAGCTATCAAGCTTGCGGAATGCTTCATCTCAACAGCTCGAGCCAGTGTGACTGTAATGGAAGTGTTGAAAGGGAAAACATAAATTCACTAAATCTCCATTTTCCTTCACAACAAATCATTCAGAATTTATTTTTTATTTACGTAATTCCAATTATGTTTTAAAAAAGAAAATAAAAAGCTAAATTTATTAAATCTTTATTCTCCTATACAAAAATGTATGGGGTATTGGGATGGGGTTATTACCTTCTTGAGCCTCCCCTGTGCACTGTCCAATGTATGCATCCAGAACTCGGCTGTCTGTGTCTATTGCATTCTCTGTATTGTCAGAGAGTCGTCCAATCAAATCATCCTGTTCAAAGCATGTACGAAAAGCATATTATTCACATCATTCATATCAATTGAACATATCTTATATATATACAAAAGAATCAGAAACATCATTTATATGTATACCATAAATACCACAGAATATATGGTCTATTAACTTTCACCAAGTTGAAGATGAAAATAAATTGTTGTTGATAACTGTAAAATAAAGCCTAACAACATAACGTGCACTGGTCTTGTAACTTGCATTTGTCATATTGTAGCCTTGAGGAGCTTTGATGGACCTCCAAACTTACCTTCACATATGTAAATACTCCTGCTGCAATCTTCAAACACTTGTGAACCTCTTTCGCTTCTTCCATATCAGGTCTGTAAGTTGTCATACATTTATCAATTATGTACTGTATTACAAAATTTAGAAAAATAACGTCGAATGATCACTTGGCAATATTGCATGCTCTTCAAGTATAATTTTGTTTATTTGGTACACATGTCCAAATTTGCAGTAGATTTTGTCTTGCAGCATATTGCAAAGAAGCTCAATTCAACATTTAATGAATCTTCAACGTTCAATTAAATATCTTATTGTGTTTTCAGCTTCACACACTCAGGTCAACTTACTCTTCTTTAGCAGCTAACTTGGCAGCATGCTTGGTGTACCACAGTCCCACATTAATGGCCATGCTGGCAGCTTCATACGCAGAATCCTGCTGTTCCCTGCAAACAAAGCAATACAGCATTATACTAATCAATACAGTATTATACTAATCATAAAATAAATTTAATGAGCGTAAAGGATTAAACATAAAGATTAATCATTCAAATAAATGAGAAAGAAACCCTCAAGATATTACTGATATATTGTGAAATAAATGACAATTTCAACACAAATTGTCTGTGGGAGCACTATAGCTGTAGATCTGTTACTTGCCTCTGATATTCTTTTAAACACCATTAGCAGCCCAGTAAAGTGAAGTGGTGCAGATTATTTACATGCAAAAGTAGCGGCTCTCTATTTGCATGTGAATATAACATAATTCATTTTCTGAGGTTAGTTATATAGAGTGTTTAAAAGAAGTCTGAGTAAAAAGATGATTAAATTGCCTGAAGAATTTCTAAATTTTTCCACAGAATGTGTTCTGAAACAAGGTTATTCAGTCCAAAACTAGTGCAATTCTTTGTGCACCAATAAGTGAAATTTTTTAATAGTACAGGTAATCCATCTAAATCTTTTCCGACCGGGAGCTAAAGACTTTTTACTTTTTTAAAACATTAATTCCTTGCAACTCTGTATCTAAACTCTGAGAGAGAGAGAGAGAGAGAGAGCATAAATAAATACTTGACAACAGTTCCCAAAAGGCTGTTGGTCCATCTGTATTTAATGGCTCTTCTCAGTTTGTTTTCAGATTCATTTTCCTCAAATGGTTGTATTAAGCCAAGTAGTAAGGAGAAGTAGTCATTGACAGCTTTCTCCATAGTTGCCATGTCATGGTTTGGGTCGGTTAACATTTCAAGCAGTTTGTTCCTGGTTTGTCTCATCTGACTAAGGAAACAAAAGAAAAATCTCTAACAAGAATTCATAATCCTTAAAATCTTAAACATATAGCAATTTAATTTAATTATCTTCTGTCTATCAAACATTAATGACTCATTGTCATACAACTTACGCGAATATCTGCCGTGTTTTATCATCAGTTGATACACCTGCCAACTCAAAAGTAAGATTAGACGTTGCCTTAAGAGGATTTCTGTGGAACCAATAAGACATCGTGGATGATCGGATATGTTTCACAAGTTAAACTTTAACTGTCAACAATTTTTCGATTCTCTATTGCGAAAGCGCCATCTTTGTTGTCCTCTCGATTTTACCGAATCACGATCCCGATGCATAACCTTGCAGTTCAACTTCTGCCAGTTCTTGCTATAAATGTAGTTATGGTATGTATATAAGATCTTAGTTTTACACAGTTTGCCAGTCGATAAATTGTTCATTTATTGTTTTTCCATAATTTTTAAGATAAGAACTTTCAACTTTCATACATTGATTTCAATAGTTTTGATCAGTTAATCTCATTCTGTTACACCAGCATTCCCATTTGATTCCATATATGAGCTCAGATTGCGAAGCTCATAAATATGCAACATTTGTCCTCAGTTTGCAGTTATGTTAAGCTAATTGTCTGCATGTATATATACTATATATGTATGTGTGTCTATAAACAGGGAAAATGTAAATTAAATACAGTAGGTAAATATTAGCTTGAAATTTAAAAGGACCCTGCACAATCACCCAGGGAATAAGGTTTATGTCTGAATGCAATGGGATTTAGGATTTTTAAAAGTTGTCAACTTTAAGGTTCAATATAACTTTGAAATATTAATTATGGAATATATTTTGGCTTTTGTGTTATAGAGATGTGATTGTGTAGTAAATTAAAGTTTTTGTTATACTTTCTGTAAGTTTGTCACTATATATCAAGAATTATCTTTTTTTGTATAGTATATTGAATGGTATGTTTTAAATATTGCAAGCATACTACATGTAGTATGCTGAAATAGTGCATGCCCAGTTTGTCAACAGAAAATCCGAAAGTATACAGTGTGGCGCGGGAATCAAACTCTAGACACTTTGGGTGCTACCTCGCAATTACACCGCAACAGACTTCAATCATATATTACTGGGTTTTTTTTTTAAAAATGTTAAACAATCCCTGTTACCTATGTTTGATGCAGAAACAATTCAGAAATATATTTTTTGCAAAAAAAGACAATATTTACAAGGATTTCAATGTGAAAGTTTCTATTAATTAAACATCTGTACAAATTGATGAAATATTTTGTTAGGAACTGTTACCGCAGAGTCATGAAAATGCTTTTTGATATTGCGCTTAATCAATACAATGTTGATAAATAAATCTCATTGATCTGCTACTTCAACTCAAGTAAAAACCTCGGAAAAGACAACGCCTCATTTCTTGGAAAGAACAGTAACATTTGTTGATTTTTTTTGTGATTGTAAAGCAGCTTGTTGATTAAATACCATTATCATGCAATCAATTGTTTCGATATGGCAACCTCCTTGCTTTACTTGGATGTTTTAATGACCAGACAATTTAAATGTAAATATATATAAACAGTCAAACATCACATCACTTATCATATGGGACCCCTAAGTATGCAACAGCCAGCATAAATACATGTAAAAACAATTATAGTGCTGCGTTGTGCATGTACTAAGCCTATAATATTAGTCAGGGCTTGATACATTGTGCAGGCAGTCAGGCATGACGGTGCCGCATGTCAGCCTCTGTTAAGACCTTGGGACTATATTCACTGAGCATCCCAGAATGAATTGACATTTAATTTATAAAATAGTTTATTTTTAATTAGCAATTGCTACTTGCAAGTGACCATCAAAATATATATTTGCAGTTTCTATAGCTAGCATCCAACCATTGCTGTCTTATCTGCCACAAATCATGAAGAATGAAGAAAGGATGGCGAAAAGAAATCCTCCAAATTTTGGGAATATTGACATGTGCTTATTTTCTGATTATGTGTTTGATGGCAATGCAACTACATGTACAGCACGGAAACGTTGATTTGTTTTATGAGGATCAGGATCATGAGGTATGAATTTAATATGCGCTATGTACATGTACTCTGAAAAAAAAGAGATATGCAACAAATAAGTGCATAACTATCAATGGCATGTATAAATGTTTTTCTTTATTCTGTCATGATACATAATAATTGCAGGAGTGTTTGGGAATTTTGAAAATTATCTTTCTATTTATATAGATGCCAATATACATGTACTAGGAATGAATGTAGATTTGAAATATAGTCAGACTTCGTTATCTCGAACTAGATGGGACTGTTTAAAAACTTTGAGATATCCGAGTATTCGAGATATAGATAATACAGATGATTATTGATACATGTACATGTTTCTTGTATTTCATCCTAGCATATTCACTTTTCCCACACTTCTGGTTATTGCTACAAAGGACCATCCATCTCTCAGATTGCTAGACAAAATGCTAACTTCAGTACTGAACAAAGCATAGAAGCAAGGATCTTGGGGAGCTGCACCATGCCAGTTAGTTCTGCAGATGTAGAGGTACTTGATTGACACACACAAATAATTTTTTCTGGAAGTGATGTCTTTTCAATTTCACATGCTATCTATAGAAGGGTTTGTGTGTTGAATTTTTTTTTAGTAACTATTGGTTGTCATATCTTACAATATTTTGCCCCTCCATTAAACAGATGGATGCTCTGTGGAGAACTCTGGATGTATCCTACCCCTTGGCACTATCGGTCAGTGGATGGCTGGATGTAGTCCAAGTTTATTCATGGGTTACCAAACCTCTCACTGTTATCATTGTACCTCATTCCCATCAGGATCCGGGTAAGTGAAATCTTAAAAAGTATAACTGGAAGGGAAATGGGTATCTCCATTTCATGAATATCAGGCATTTCATCTTGTAAATATTATGAAAAAAATTCATTTGCTGTAAAGTCAAAATAGATATTGCAGTTTAATGAAAATTGGATTTTAACGGATCAGCTTGTATACTTGCTCCACAAGTGTAGCTACTGCTACATGTAGTTCGTGTATGTGTCAGAACAAATCAAATACTTAACTTATATAGATTGAAAAATGTTGTCTATGATGACAAGTTGGATATTAAAAAATTCAACACCAAATGATTTCTTTCATAATTGATTGATTACAAAAATATTTTTGTTTATTTTCAGGATGGCTGTTCACCTATGAGTACTACTTTGAAACATACTCCAACAAAATAATTAATCTAATGGTGGAGCAGCTCACCAAAAATCCAGCTTGGCGATTTGTGTGGTCAGAAGTATGCTGGCTAGAAAAATGGTGGGAAAAGGCACCTCAGTCACAGAAAGATGGCTTTACAAGGTTCAAGGTTTTTTTTTATATTGATATGTACATGTAGGGTTTCAGCCACTCACAATTCTGCATATAGCTTGAAGGTATGAAAACTTTTACAAAGCTGAATCTTTTAGGCAAAAAATGTTTATTTTTTGCTTTTTGGGCATGACCTCATCAGATTTTTGGCTGTTGCATTGATTACCATAATTCTACTGCCATTTTGCATAGGGGAATAACCCAGTTTTCAAAATTTTAAATTGAAAAAAATAACTTGAGCTATTAATCTTTGCAAATTTTGCAATTAAAATAAAAAAAATCTGCTTTCAGGATTACTAGTATACATTTATTTTGACATTTTTGGCCTGAGAAAGTTAATATTAGAATTTATTGACCTACATATAAATGTAACTCAAAAATTTATTAGGGAATAATTTTATCCTGGTGAGAGTTATCTCCCAAGTTTGATGGACATTTTACTTTAACCAAATACAGTAAAGACCATGACACTTGTTACCATAATTTTCAAAAATGGTAGGAAATGGAGATTTTTGAGTAATGTTTTGTCATGACTCCAAAATTTTTGTTTCAATCAGATTTCATGGAATTGAGTAATTTATCAAAAAGATTAAGTGCGGACAGTTTCACATCATTATACTGGTAAATGATTGGTTGATCTCTGTGTAGATTGGTCAGGAATGGTCAGCTGGAGATAGTGTCCGGTGGCTGGGTGATGCCAGATGAAGCTGTGGTCCATTACAGTGCCATGTTGAACCAGCTGATTGACGGCCATCAGTGGTTGATGACACATGTTGGTAAGTCTTGTGGCTGTATGTGATAGACACAATGTTAAATGCTAGGTAAGAAAGATACTACATGTAGTTTAATAAACTTGTTGCCTTTTTCATGGCTTTTTTTTCAAATACAAATGATATAAGATTACAGCCAATATGGTACATGTATTTGCAGTTTGATACATATAAAGAAATACAGTTGTTAGAATATTAGCAACAAAATCAGTTATTCTCTTTCTCTATCCCCTCTTTCTCTCTCTCTCATCCATCATTATCTTGTCATGAAGATACATGTACACTGACCTTTTGTAGAGAAACCTACTCGTAGTTTATATAGAATGATTTCTCTGACAGGAATAGCACCCTTAACTTACTGAGATTATCATAAATGTGAATAAATTTTTCCACCCTTGTCCATAACAAATGACTTTACATGACTATGAAGGTTAAAGGTCAAGATATCAAGATAAAAACCAATGTACTGTCTTTATGGTAATAGCTGATATTAAAATTCATTTGATAGGAGTAACACCAAACATCAGTTGGTCCATTGACCCCTTTGGACACTCACCCACCATGGCCTACTTCAACAAGAGAAGTGGAGCCAAAGCTATGGTCATCCAGAGAATTCACTTCGGAATCAAAAGACATTTGGCCAAGATCAAGACAATGGAGTTTCAGTGGAGACAGATTTGGGGTAAACTGGATATCCTTTTTTACACAGACATAGTGAAACAGATACTTACTTGTATACATTTTCAGAGAAAAATGTACAATCAAGAATATTTGTGAAGTTGTAGACAATTTTGATGAAGTCTTGATTCTATACTTACTTACTTAGAGGAACTTTGCTAAAACTATGCAAATTAAGTACATGTACTGTAAAAGTGGTTATTTAAGCTGATGTTTAAGTACAAATTACCTGGTGTTTAAGAATGGGTAAGTAAGAACTGGTAGTCAAATAATATGCATAGGTATTAAATGCATGATTTACCACACTAAATTAAGTTTTGATTTTTTTTCCGTACGGCGAAAGTATTTTCCGCGGTTTTAAGCTTACCATGTACCTAGTGTAAATTTCCCCATCCATAAATAACCACTTTTACAGTAAGAAGATTGAAATAAATTTTGAGTGTGCTAATTTATGTACATTAATAAGGAATCATTCTTTAAGTATTATGAGGTTATAATTTCGGTCATTGCGTGACAAATCCAATAAAACTGGAAGGGCTTTATGATATTTAAAGAATGATTCCTTATTACTTATATTTACATAATTTGCATACAATTAATTGTACAATTAAATATTTTAATATAAATAAGCAAACCCTGCTTTTGCCTCAATTATACCTCATTTGAATTTATTGGACCGTGTAATACAAAATCAATTTGTAGCGTTATCACAGGCAAAGACACTGAAAAATGTAAATATTAGTAAATAAAGCAGTCTTGCCAAAATATAGAGAAGCTAAAAGAGTTTGGGAAACTATTTTAATTTAATTTACACTGTGTTGAGAGCTCTTTTTTTTTCAGACTCTGGATCCAAGACTGATATTATGACTCACATTTTGCCTTTTTCATCCTATGCCATCACCCACTCTTGTGGACCTAACACCCATGTGTGCTGTCAGTTTGATTTTTACCAGAAGAAATGTTATTATGGCAAAAAGAGCATCCGCAGTGAAGAGATCAACGAAAATAATGTGAAGGCAAAGTAAGTTGGTTTTTATTCATCATACATTAATGTACAAGTACATGTTCCATGTTTTACATGGGAATTTTGAAATAAATGCAACTATGTTCATCCCATCCCATTTAAAGCCATATAAATATGTACTTTGAAATAAAAGGGATGAAAAAGATGTAAGACTTGTTGTTTTTTATTTGAAACATTACTTTGTTACATGTATCAATATGGAAGCTAGACATGTACATAGAATTACACTAGCAGTTATTTCATTTGTAGATTTATTTATCAACATTCATCCTTAAACACATGCACATTGATATTGTCCAGGGCCTGGCTACTGTGGGAACAGTTTCAGAAGAAGTCCGAGCTGTTTCAAGAGAATGTCCTGTTGGTGCCCCACGGAGACGATTTCAGATACAGCGATCCGAGGGAGTGGGAGAAACAGTTCCGTAACCTGGAAAAACTGATGGCTTACATAAACAGTAACACAGAAATGAATACTAAGGTACTGCAGGGTTTTCTCTTTGTTATGAAAATTAATCATAGCACTGAAGTTTTTTACCAACTTTATATATTTTACAGGTATATATGCTCAATTTACCCTCGAAATTCATGTTACTATATGTGATATCATATTTTCTGGTGTTTTTTTTTTTTTTTGCCAAATCAACAGCAAAACCTTGTTTAATAGTACATGTACTTGTAATTGTTTCACTATAAAAAGAGTAATTTTGATTTCCAACATTAAACGTCTTTAAGAATGATACTTTGCCAATTAATGTTCATTTTAACAATCAATCTTTCTCAATTTTATTACTAAATGAACAAATTGTGCTACCGAAACAAATACCATGATGCAATGTGCAATTTCACTTATCATGTTTGAATCTGGTTTCAAATTGTTTGTTTGATTTCTTTTACATACACCACCATTTTTGATTGAGATGTGAACTTCTACTGTTCATTCTCGCACAATATGTGCAGGTTAGATTTGGAACACTCTCCGAATACTTTACGGAGCTTGAGAAGTCACAAACCAGACCTTTTCCAACCTTTACTGGAGATTTCTTCCCATATTCAGACAGATCAGACCAGTATTGGACCGGTTTTTATACATCTCGACCACACCTTAAATACCTTGCTCGGAGAATTCAAAGTCTTCTCAGGTTATACAGCCAATATTTTGTGATGACAATATTATGATAAAATTCAAAAGATATTATATATCATTAAGTATACATGTATATAAGACTTAAAGCAATATGAGCAGCAATTTTCATGTTGAATTTTTTTTTTTACAAAAATGTTATTTTCTGCTTAAATGACAAAAAATATCATGGCTTTTAAATTTCAGTTAGCATTATTTTAGTGGGAAAAACAGTTAAGAAGCCTTAATTGAAACAAAATTGAATAATTGTCATCCTGTATAAAAATTGATTTGCTATATATTCCTTAGAAGAGAAATCTTTCTTCTGACAAAAATTAATGATTTTTTAAAATCTTATTTATCATTAAAGTTAAAGTAACATGCAGACTTATATTTCTAACAGATTTTTGTACCAAAAATAGAATTCTAAAAATTACAGCTCATATTGCTTTAAAACTATACAGTTAATTTTACCTAAGTCCTCTCATGAAAATGTCCAAGACTTATACAGTATACACGAACATTTTTATTTCATGAATAGCAAAGTACCTGTGATATTTAATAAGGAAACAAATAAACTTTGTCTTTTTTTTCAACAGAACATGGTGGACACTTGCTCTAATTGTTCTCTTCTTTATAAATTGTGACAGGTCTGTAGAAATCTTGTATGCTGCAGCTGTTGCCAAGGCCAACAAGATGTCGGAACAGTTGTACAGTTTGCTGAAACTTCTGCCCGACCTGAATGTAGGGAGACAGGAATTGGCATTGTTCCAACACCATGATGCAATCACAGGAACGTCACGGAAAACAGTCACAGAAAATTACAGAAAAAGGTATTGTATGCTAATCAGAAAAATTCATTTTGGAAAAAATCTTGCATTGATAATGATTAAATGAAATAAATGAACATGCATGCACTCATTTTTAACACCAGTGCTGATTTAGTTAGATTATGTTATAAACAACATTTAATATAAAATATATGTAATGAATTTGTTTGTACAACATAGTACATATATTTTTCTTTTATTTGATACTTTGATAATGAAGTCTCATTGTATCATGACATGATATTTTTTTATTGTCCCGTACAGGTTTAAAATGGCCTAGACTTTGATATACACTGTATATATTTAGATATAAATCATCCTTATCTTGTGTTGTAAATGGGTTGAAATCAATGAAGGGTTGTTTTCAAAGATAACTTTTCCAAGCATTGAGATATATGTTATAGATTGATAGTAATTTTTAGCCTTGTTAATCTAAACCAATGTTCCTGAAATTTATATAATTATATGTAGTTATGTATAAAAAAGATGCAAGTACAAACTACTTAACAAAAATATAGGGACCCAATATGGTATGCAAAGTTTAACAAAGGAATATATAATGGGAAGAATCTTTTCCAAGTCTAAACTGTTACAATATGTGATATCATTCTTGATACTTATAGGGTTACATAGATACGTAGAGAAACCTCTTTGAAAAGTGTAACCACTTACCACTAATAAAATAAACTCAGATGTGGCCCATTAATGGTTTTGTGTTAATTATTTTTCTAAGTTTAACACAGTTATCTATTTTGAAACAGGTTGCAACATACATTCAGCAAACTGAAACCTGTATATGAGAAAGTTACACAAATTTACCTGGAACAGAGTTTAAGTGTGACTAAAAATCACACAGTTACAATGGTATTATTGTGTATTTTAAAGTATATTGTGGGAACTTTCTTAATATTCGTCTTTGCACTGTGATAACAAATCATACAGTTATACACTGGGTAGATCTAACTACACTTTATTTCATTTAACTGTAATATATGACTGCTCCGAAGGAGAGGGGGATATACTGTTTTACCCTTGTTGGTCTGTGTGTCTGTCCGTTTTAAATTTCTGTCGCATTTTCTCAGCAACTATTCATTGCAGATGCTTGAAATTTTAACACACTCTTTGTTTAGCTAAACCATATAGCGGGATCCATTTTTGTACCAATCAGACTTCAACTTCCAGGACGACTTTTTTTTTTAGCCTAAATTTTCAAACAAATTTTTGTCAAAGATTTCTGTGCAACTATTAATTGTTGATGCTTGAAATTTTAACACACTCTTTGATTGGGTATGGCATATGGTGGGATCCATCTTTGTACAAATAGGCTGTTAACTTCCTTGTATATGAAGACTTTGTTTTTTTTAAGCCTAAATTTTCATACAAATTTTTGTCAAAGATTTCTGTGCAACTATTAATTGTTGATGCTTGAAATTTTAACACACTCTTTGATTGGGTATGGCATATGGTGGGATCCATCTTTGTACAAATAGGCTGTTAACTTCCTTGTAAATGAAGACTTTTTTTTTTTTTAAGCCTAAATTTTCAAACAAATTTTTGTCAAAGATTTCTGTGCAACAACTTATTGCAGATGCTTGAGATTTTAAAACACTCTTTGTTTAGGCACATTATATGGTGGGATCCATTTTCACAATAATCAGACGTCAACTTCCTGAAAAATAATGACTTAGTTTAAATTTTGAACAAATTTTCATCAAAGATTTCTCAGCAACTATTAAACACAGATGCTTGAAATTTTAACACACTTTTTGATTAGGTATGGCATATGGTGGGATCCATTTTTGTACCAATAGTCCGTCAACTTCCTTGTAAATGAAGATTTTGTTTATTTTTAGCCTAAATTTTCAAACAAATTTTCATAAAAGATTTCTCAGCAACTTATTGTTGATGCTTGAAATTTTTTCACACTCTGTGTTTAAGTATGTCTTAGATATTAATTTTTGAACAAATTTGATATCAACTTCTTGTTAATTGTTGACTTTGCATCAGAGCAGGGGTATCACTAGTGAGCATTTGCTCAAAGATATCTTGGTGATTGTTTGTCCAATGAGTTCTTAGATCATTCTTTTGGTGATTTGTGTCCTAAAAATAAACCATATGTTTGAGTAATTAAGTTGCAATATCTTTAACTATTGGCTATTTTATTTGTTTTCAATTGCAAATTAAGTTTTAATATGTTCAGTCTGTTTTGGGCTTATTTTCTAATCCTTGTTTCAAGTGAATGTTTTCTTGAGGAGGTTTTAAAGGTCTTTTGTTAACATCTAATAGTGGAAAACAGTTGTGAAATGTCTGAATTTGAGAATCATCTAGTATATAACCCCATTTCAACTTCTTAAATTTGTTGGTAGCCTTTAAGATTAATGTCATATTACATCAGCTTTTATTAAAGAATCATAGTGATGTTATCTTAGCATTTAAATGTCGATAAACAGGTACATGCAGTCAAATTTTTCTTTTGGAGTTTCGATAGTATAACGTTAAATTAGTACCTATTTTGCTTTTGGAGTATCTTTGCGCCTTTATTTGTTAGTTTCTGTGATGCAGGTGAACAATGCTCCTTCTTGGAAAATACCATTATGTTGGATTGTTGTCAATTTGAAACTTGAATGACTGCAATAGTGGTCTAATGGCTACAATCGACCATTGAAGATATATTTTATGCACATGAATTGTTTCATCCGTCAATCTCTCTGTTATAGTCATATTTCGTAATGATATACGATTCTTGCATCAGGGGAATAAAATGCTTTAGCTAAGTTAAACTATTTGACTATTATGGCATTCTGAACTTTGCCACTATAATTACTGCAATTGGTAAACTTTCCACTGTATAGATATTTACTCTTATTACAGTAATCTGCACAAGTTTGCTATGTTTGGCATACTGAAGTGTAATGCCTATAGATCTCTTTCTCAGCTATGCTTCACTCAAATTCACAAATATAGATGGGCATTATGTGTGCCTTTTGCTTTGTCTTTTAAAATAATGATGTACATTTCCCTATGCATCGTATTTTATATTTTCTAATACATACTATGAACTTGTAGATATGTGTTTCACTTAGTGTTTTGTGTGATTTAATTGCCTTTTTCTTATATACATGTAGTACATTATGTACCTGTAAATGTCTTTATAATTCTGTATGCACTACACTTTTCTACATCTTTAAATCTATTTTTCTGTGTGTCACAAATTGACATACATGTATGTAATGTCATGTTTATATATAACATGTTCTCAAAAAGTATTTGATTAATGAAAAAGCATGGAGTATTTTCAAAAATAAATATACACGAACCTTAATTTATACTGTATATATTAATTCTTCAAACTTAAGATAAAATTTTTGCATGTAGGTCATTAAGCATGGCGGCATGCTTGATTGTACAATGAAATAAATTGCAAAAATCATTCTTGATATTTTTGCTTGTATGCTTCTTTTGTAATAAAATGTAACTACCCCCTGTCAAGTTGCCTATTTTATTTATGCATCAAACAATTTACCGGTAAGGCAAAAACACTTGACAAAGCCATATCTTACTCCTAGAAGCATGCAAATTTTATTGATTTTGTTTTAAAGTGACTTATAGATCTGTTGGGAAGGGTGTAATGATATTGTATTCGTAAAAGGAATTTGTAATTACAATGTAATATGTAATACATAAAATATTTACTTATTGTAAGCTTTGGATTAATATCTGTTTAGATAAGTGACTGGATGAGTATGCCATTGAAGGAGTTGAGGAAAAAACTTGTCCATATTTCTCAAAAAAGGCAAGAATTTCTTCTTCTTGTTCAGATTATATATCAGTTGAATTATTTAAGCATTTAATGCTTATTTTTGGATGTTGTCGGTCCTATGACACGTACACCAAGCGGTGCAGACAAATTGAATACTGCGAGTTAGCATGAATAAGCAAAGTGTATTCATAGAAAATTGAAAGTCGCATATTTCCAGTGCAAACATAAGGGGGAAATATACACTGAATATAGATATTAATTAATACACAACCACTGTCACAGTGGTTTCATCATTATTATTGTTGGCTCAATTTCTGGGGATTTTGAGTGTTATACCCTACCCACATATTAACAAATCCCAACTCAGTTAATTATGAAACACATTGCCAGCAAATCTCTACAAACCATTTAAAAAGTTGATAATTTGCGAAGATTGGTCGCCCTTTGAATAATTTTTTGTTTTGTTTTGAACATATTTTATTGAATAAACAAAAGGATCAGAAACAAGTTCTAACAACTTACAAGTTCCTCTCCTTAAATATAACAATAGTTGTCATGCATATGAATATAGAACAAAATAATATAATATTGATATACACAAAGAAATATTATTTAAATCTCAAGGATTCGTCTATAAACTTTTGTACAGAAGCAAAAATGCTTTTGTTGATATGTAAAGGAAGGTTATTGTTGCCATATAAAAGTAAATCAGTATCAATATTGACTAAATCTAACATAAACAATTGATCAAACATGTTGTTTCTCGCTCTAGAGTATTTTTTACAAGAAAAAAAGAAATGATACACATCTTCTGTTTGACCACATAAACACAACGGATTATTTATAATATTACGTTTACAAAGATCATAGTTTAATACACAGTTATGTCTCAGCTTTGTATGAATAATGTTGGTACAGCGTTTACCAAAAGAAAAATAAATAGGGGGTTTCGTAACTTTAGGCATATGTTTGCAAAACAAATTGATTGAGGTGGCTGTTCTGGCTTCTATATTTAGTGAATTCCATTGATTGACAGCATTGGGTATAAATGATTTTTTAAGTAAATCTAACCTGCACTTAGGTACATTAAACTGATCCTTGTTTCGTGTGTTGTATCGCGATATATTTTCCCTCTTATTAGGAATAATATCACATAAATAATCAGGGAGACTCCCCATGTTAAATTTGAACATAGTTTTCATCTTGGCGATGTATCGTCTGGTTTGTAAAATTTCCCACCCTGTTTCTAAGTAAAGCGCTTCCCTTGGTACAAAAATTGGCAACCCAGTGACAATTCGTGCAGCACACAATTGAACCTTTTCAAGTTTGTCTGCATCATGCACAGAACAGCCATCCCACACAATCGAAGCATATTCAAGGGTAGGTCTAATGAATGAAATGTATAATTTAGAGAGATGCTCTCTACCCAATTTATACTTAAGTTTTTTTAAGAGTCCTAATTTTTTGTATGCAGAGTTTACAATACCATCAATGTATTCAGACCAGCTGAGATTTTGCGATAATAAAAGTCCTAAATGGCGATGGGTCGAGACAAACTCTAGTCTATCGCCTTCAAAAAATAATTTAGGTAAAACAGAGTTATGCTTCTTAGTAAAAAAAACAACCTTTGTTTTTGATGAATTGAATTTAAGAAGCCACTTTTTGGACCACGATTCCAAAATTTTTAAATCATGATTTAAAATATATTCAATGTTAAGTATGTTGTTTGAAGAGTATTGAAGCGAACTGTCATCAGCAAATAATCTACACAATGATAACATATTAACCGCCACATCATTGACATATATCAAAAATAAAAGAGGTCCTAATACAGATCCCTGGGGTACACCTGCTGAAATTTCTGATGTGCTTGACAAAAGATCTTTATACATAACTTTTTGGGACCTTTGACTTAAGTAACTAGAAAACCACTTAAGAAGATCTCCACATACTCCATAGGTTTGTAACTTGAATAATAGGCCGCTATGCCATACTCTGTCAAATGCCTTTGACAGATCACAAAAAATCATACATGAAAATTTACCTTCATCAATATTTTGAACAATGCTGTGATACGTTTCTAATAGTTGATAAACAGTGGAATGACCTGGTAAAAAACCGGCTTGATATCGATAAAATAAATTGTTCCTATGAAAATAGTTGTACACATGTTTAAAAACGATTCTTTCCATAATTTTACTAACACATGATAACAAAGATACCGGTCTATAATTAGAAACCAATGACGGATCATCTTTTTTGAATAGAGGAATAACGTGAGCAATTTTCCAAAAACATGGAAAAGTATTATCAATAAGTGATCTATTAAATAACAATGTAAGTGGTTTTACAATAGTAAAAAGGGTTGCCTTCAACATTTTGTGGCTAACCAAATCAGGACCAATTGCTTTATTAACAGGTAATATTGAAATAATGTCTAACACTTCTTGTTCATTTATATAAATATTACAAAGTAATATTAATTAATTTGTAAATAAAATGATTTGAATGCCATTGCACCAAACCAATTTTTTTAATTTAAAGTTGTTTTTTTTTAACAGAAAATTAGTTATTTTCAATCCTCTTGGACACAGTAGAAGAGTGGTCCTGACCTTGATGGTAGATAAACCCAATGTCAAGGTCACTAACTCTTCCACTACCTTGACAATTCCCCATCAGATTTCACCAGTTTGGGAGAAAGCTGGTTTTATTGAAGACCTATATGAAGTAAGTTATCAGTAGTCAATCTATATTATATATTAGTTTATCTGGCTATTAACTCAGTTACTATATATAAGAATTATTATGTCTTATTAATTTCAAATTCTGAGGTATCTTAATTGTGAAGATTTGCTATTCATTCAGTACTGTATTGGCATACTACATGTACATGTATATGGTATACAGCGTAAATACAAGAACAAAGAAGTTTGAAATATATTTTATGAATAAACATCACTGAGCCTAATTAGCTTGTAAGTCACTTTTTTTTTTTCAGCTGTCCTTTGAGGTCAACTTGCCAGCATTATCTCTGTCAGAAGTGACTGTTGAAAAAGGGGAAGCAACTCAGAACACTAGACTGGTCTTTTACACACAACCAGACACATTCTTCATGAATATTACGTAGGTCAATGAAGAGCCTAAAATACATGTAGTGGGTTTTTAAATTTTTATTGTTTTTTACCAAAACATATTCTTCCTTACATATCTTTATAAACAGACATGCCAAACCATTTGTGTCATGCAAAGGCATATATATTAGTCTTGGAATGTTACAATATTATATATTCTGAGAATGCCATATTTGGTAATTGTAAAAAAAATTGTTTTTCTTATACCTGCAGGCATTAAAGTTGTATAGATAACTAACATTTGAAAAAAAATGTACATTAGATAGAAGAAGTAAGGATTTTTTTTAATTTGCATCTATATAACTTTTTGGTTTAAAAAAAAAAAAAAGGAATGGTATTAAAACAGAGTGGGGTGTTAATGAGAATATAGGAATGTTTAGCATATTTAGAGACAAGCATGACTGGCAACATTTACATTATCTACAAAGACAATTAAAATTTTTTGGTGAAAATGCCATTTTTTGTTACCCAGATTACCAGGAATAAATATACATCAGGAAAACTCCCCATATTTCTCTGTCAGCAATGGTTATTTGACTGCCTACTTTTACACATGCAACGGAAGACTACAGGTACATATATATACATATATCCAATTCAAAACTTGTAATCTAGAAATTTTGTTAGAAAGATTTTATTGGTTAATATAGGGGTAGCGGTATTTAAAAAATCAACCATAAAGTTAATATGTAAATCATTTGCAATGTGATAGAATGCTCTTATTAATTAAAAAAAAAACTTTCGGAAATATATTCTTACTTTTTACAGAGATAGAGTACATGTGTTTGTATTTTGTGGGATTTTTTATGTTTCATTTTGTCAATATCTTTATGCAATACATAATTTATTGATTCCAGTACGTGCACTATAAATCTACTGGACACCTCTGGAGGTCGGAGGTCAAGGTTGTGACCTACACCTCAGGGAAAACCTGGTCTACAATGTTCAAGGACAAAGGTGGAGCTTACACATTTGTTCCTGATGGACCTGCAGAGGTTAGAGTTACAAACCTTAAGATTTCATATACGGTCAATCCACTGATGGGCACATTTAACTCACCTCAGCAAAGTTGGTGAATCTTGCTTGATAATTTCATTGTTACAATTGGAATTTCAGGTTTAAAGTTTGCAAAGTAGATTGATTTAATATGTGTTTATATAGTTAAAGATTTTGAATTTTTAGTATTAGTATTTTGTTTTACAAAGATATTATAAATCAGTGTATGATAATTGACATTCCCATAATTGTATTCAAATACAGGTAACTATTGAAATTTCAAATTTCAGTGATTAAGAACTACCATTAGTGATTAGTTTAAGAAACCGACAGGCTTTTATTCTTTACTATCATAAATATTGTTGTTTCCAGACTTTATCAGAGCCAGTGGATTCACTCTTTCTCATCGATGGACCACTCTTTTCACGAGTGGTTACAGTCCAACCCACCATTACCCAAACTGTAACAATCTACAAAACACACAGTAAATGGGTTTTTGTTTTCTAAGTACTGCGGAATCATTAGAATTCGTGGTGGCTCAGTTTTCGTGATTTTCGTGGGTAGCCCTCCCCCACAATTTACGTCCTCCCAAAAACAAGTTTTGAAAGAGTAACTTTTCTTACTTAAACTGAAAACCAACACATCCACAAAATTACATCCCCACGAATAAGCAAAAAACAAACAATCCACGAAAATTGGCCCCCACGATTTTAAATGATTCCACAGTAATTAATTTCTTATAAGAATTTTCTGCTAGAGTTGCATTTTCATGCTGCAAACTTTGTTGAGTTTTCATCAGAAATTAACGAGGCCGGGTCTAATTCGTTCTGCCCTAGATTTTTGAATACATTTTTTTACATGAATTTCTACTGATATAATTATTATTTTAAGACTAAAAAATAAGACATTTACCACACCGTTTGTTTAGGGGGTCATCTCAAAGTTTGTTAATCTTCAACATAGGACCCTATGGGATTTTGCTTGAAATGTATCAATTTTGCACATTTTTTACATTTTTTTAAAACTTCTGCCCTAGGGATTTCTTTTTCTGTTCTACATATTAAATTTATTGCTAAAAAGCATCAAATGGTCAAATAAAAAAAACCTTTTACCTCCTGGTTTGTTCCAGGGGTCTTATCAAAGTTGATTTTTGTATGCCCTATTTCCCAGATTTGTCAAATAATGGCTATTTTTTATTTGACAAAGGCGGAAAAGGTGATCTTTATAGTATTATTAAAACATTCAGACATATTTAAGTAATAAAAAAATATAAAACATCACATTTTAAGGGTCATTAATATGAAAAACATGGTTACTGTCTTGAAATATATGAATTAAGCTATATTTAGGCGGGTTAAGAAAACGTAACAGAGGGCTAGGCTTGCTGAACCCTCTTCACGTTTTCTACCCGAGCCCAAATATAGCTTATACTTCGAGACATTTATGTTTATTCCACAATAAACATTAATTTTACGCTTCAAACGAGCCATTTTCAACAAATTTCGCTGAATATCTGCAGTTGAAACTATCACGCCATGGCGTCAACCAAGCAAAAAGATGACGTCACAATACAAATGAAACGCTGCGCGAAAGCATGCGTACTCGTTCTGTACTCGGCCTCGTTAAGGGTATCATCACATGAATATTAACATTTGAATTAGTTGATGGGTCTTATAAATTAAGTATGTTATTTTTCTTTAAAAACTTTATGATTAAATTAGGCAACATGGCTAAAGGAGTTCACATAGAGAACAAAGTTAACATGCAGAAACTGGACAATACAGAGCTGATGATGAGAGTGGAGTCTGACATCGGAGAATCAAGGGCGGAAATGTGTGTGGATCTAAATGGATTCCAGGTAATATTAAATATTGGGAAAATGTGTTAATTGTTATTATTATAATTTCATGTTAAATACTAAAATCTGATTGGTTTAGACGCAGTTGATAATCCGTTCTATTACCCTCAGCGTTAGCTACATACTTAGTAACGGGTAACACAACAAATTGTTACATGTGCGTAAATTATGCGTGTACGTTTCGCTGTAGAATTCATGTCATTTCTATATAAAAGTAGTAAAAAATTCCCTAAAATTAAGACATTCAGTATAATAAAATAAATAGTGCCTGTTTGGGAGGGTAACAGTTGAATTTGACACCCCTCGAAAACCATTGTTAACCTCCGCTTCGCGTCAGTTGACAATGGTTTCCTAGGGGTGTCAATTTCAACTGTTACCCTCCCAAACAGGCACTATTTATATAATATCAGTTTTTTAAAGACTTAATTTTGAGAGATTCCAGTCCAAGATTTTGTCAGGCTGACCAAATTGGAGAATTTTTTATAGTAATGTTATAAATTAAACATAAAACAGCAAAATTCTCTTAACTGTCATAACTATAACTGAAATCAGAGAGATTTGTAATATGACGGTCTTGTATTTCGCGTTAAGATTAACTATTAAGTAAGCACTAACTAGTTCTTGTGAGATAACTGGATAATAGTCACTGTATAAATTAAAATGTTACACTAATCTTGAACACCCTAGAGAGAATTTAAAAGTAGGAACAAACAAAACCATTTATACAATTCCTCCATTAAATACTCAGGTTTTACACAAAAAGTTGTTACAAGGTAATCATTGCAAGTTTTGATTTTTTTTTGTCTACCCAAAGTGCTGAATTCATTGTAGAATAAATTTTCGACTCCCCCCCCCCCCCCCCCCCTTCCATTAGCTCAATGAGAATGAAAAAAAAATCTCATAAGTGACATATGAATATCAAACATATTTATTAAAATCAATTAAAGTAATTTATTTCATCTTAATTGGCACTAAATACATGTATTAAATAAATGATGTCAACATTACTGTAACTTGTAAAAACAATTTATCAACAGCACAAATTTATAAATATACACAGATGTCAACATTACTGTAACTTCTTAAAAAAATTTAAACAACAGCACATTCAAATTTATAAATTTTTGAAAAGAGGAGATTTTTTCTTCAGCCATTAACACAGATTGGGTCATCTATTTTCTTCCAAAGAACTTTTTGAGCCAGTTTCTCAAACCTCGTCTACTGGTTGGATTTGTGTTGGCCTGTAATAGCAAATGAGAAATAACTGAAGTGAAAATCATCAATACAATTTTAAGAAAACAAAGTTTTCAATAATAAGTAATTTCATAACATCTGAACATCAATTTCCATTGGGATGTACCTTTGAGAGAGGTGCCACTGATTGGCAGCTGTCATATTTAGGTTCGATTGAAGCTCCTTCATTTTTCGGTTTCATCTGTGGCTCACACAGAGGCTAAGGAGAGTCATGAATAGGAAAAAGTATTAATTGAATGATTTTAGGCAATTCAACAAAAGCACTATGTTTAAAAATCATCTTTTAAAACTCTTTTACCATTGCTACATCAATGAAAAATGAATGAATACAAGATGAAGTGGAAATGAAAAAGTTATAGTTCAATTAAATTATTAGTTTACATGAATGCACATTTTAAAACATACCATTGGAGGACAGACAAATGTGTCGATGTTAAAAAGAAATAACTTTCTTGGTACAAAGCATTCATTTTCATCCTGTTTCTTTCTGTGGTAACTCTGTAAACAGAAAAACATTTTTTTATTATGTTGATAATCAAATTGCAATTTAAAAAATCAGAATTAAATCAAAGCTCATACCCCATTCCCATGTAATTAAGCCTTTATAAAAAATACCATTTGCCATATTGCATTATTCTTAATCATAATATGTTAATTTGCCGTATGAAGGACCAGTACGGTCCAGTTACAGTAAGGGGTTAATGCTACAAAATCAATATTGAAATATAGTGAAAGAGGTATGTATTTCATATACTGATTAAGATGGGGATAACCTATTATAATAGAAATTATACTGACCATCAACTCGTGCTGGCAAGCCCTTTTCAAATTGAAGAGCCTTTCTCGTTCTTTGATTTTTTTCTATCAAAAAGTTAAAAAATTAACATCAAATAAAAGGTCAAATATTGTATAGTAAACATATTTGTTTATTATATATATATATAAAATACTAACCATCAACTCGTGATGCAACTCTTCTCTCCGTCGGGAAATCTCCTTTTTTTCTTCCATTTTTGTCTTTTAAAAGATAAGTATATAATCTTATAAAAATTTACAGTAGAATTCAGCCCAGGAGTTACAGACGTGCAGCAACTTAAAATTGAGATACAAAGTGTCTATATAAACATGCACTTATTTCTTACATCACATACTCACCATCAACTCTCTCAGATATATCTCTTTAATCTGTTGAAGTATCTCTTTTTCTTCAAACTTTGTCTATCAAAAGATATTGAAATAAATACATGAAACTTTTTAACAACACTTTTTATTTTGAGATAATTTTCATTTCATTTTCATTTTCAAAAAAAATTCCAAAGTATCAAAATGCATGTACTAACCAACAACTCCTGCTGGTAGGTTTCTTTAACATGTCTAAGCTTTTCTCTTTCCTTGATTTCATTCTTAAAAAAGAATATACTTTGATGTAACGTCTTTTATTAATTGTCGATAATGAAATTAATTTTAAAAATCTTAAGTATAATAGTCTTGACCCAAGACATAGTAACATGAGGGAAGTAGAGCAGTAGGTCTTATCACTTAGTGGACAATTATACAAGCTCACTGTGATTGTTTC
Organism: Magallana gigas; assembly: GCF_963853765.1. Lineage (NCBI taxonomy): Eukaryota > Metazoa > Mollusca > Bivalvia > Ostreida > Ostreidae > Magallana > Magallana gigas. The sequence continues at coordinate 31,582,084 of NC_088858.1, read as the reverse complement.
AACTATTATACAGTCAAACTTCGCACTAGATGGGACTGTTTAAAAACTTCGAAATATCCATCTTCCCTTGCCAAGTGTCTTTGATCCGCACCGCTTTTCAGGAACGTTTGTGAGAAGCAGTGCGGATTGGAAACCCTTGGCTAGCGAAGATGCATAATATCCATGTATTTGAGATATCAAGGGTAAAATAGTTTTTAAAAAAGTGGTAGGGACTTACAAATCACTTCGACATATCCATTGTATTTGAGATGTCAAAGTTCTAAATATCGAAGTTCAACTGTAGTTATTAAAACTATTGGCCAGGGGGAAACAGCCCACAAAGCTTTTATATTAAACAATGTACCGGGGTAGTCACTTGTGCATACTCACAATCAGTTCTACCCCATTCCCATGTAATTAAGCCTTTATAACAAATACCATTTGCCATATTGCATTATTTTTAATCATGATATGTTAATTTGCCATATGAAAGACCAGTACGGCCCAGTCACAGTAAGGGGTTAATGCTTTAAAATCAATATTGAAATATAGTGAAAGAGGTATGTATTTCATATACTGATTAAGATGGGGATAACCTATTATAATAGAAATTATACTGACCATCAACTCGTGCTGGCAAGCCCTGTTCAAATTGAAGAGCCTTTCTCGTTCTTTGATTTTTTTCTATCAAAAAGTTAAAAAATTAACATCAAATAAAAGGTCAAATATTGTATAGTAAACATATTTGTTTATTATATATATATATATATATATAAAATACTAACCATCAACTCGTGATGCAACTCTTCTCTCCGTCGGGAAATCTCCTTTTTTTCTTCCATTTTTGTCTTTTAAAAGATAAGTATATAATCTTATAAAAATTTACAGTAGAATTCAGCCCAGGAGTTACAGACGTGCAGCAACTTAAAATTGAGATACAAAGTGTCTATATAAACATGCACTTATTTCTTACATCACATACTCACCATCAACTCTCTCAGATATATCTCTTTAATCTGTTGAAGTTTCTCTTTTTCTTCAAACTTTGTCTATCAAAAGATATTGAAATAAATACATGAAACTTTTTTAACAACACTTTTTATTTTGAGATAATTTTCATTTCATTTTCATTTTCAAAAAAAAAATCCAAAGTATCAAAATGCATGTACTAACCAACAACTCCTGCTGGTAGGTTTCTTTAACATGTCTAAGCTTTTCTCTTTCCTTGATTTCATTCTGTAAAAAGAATATACTTTGATGTAACGTCTTTTATTAATTGTCGATAATGAAATTAATTTTAAAAATCTTAAGTATAATAGTCTTGACCCAAGACATAGTAACATGAGGGAAGTAGAGCAGTAGGTCTTATCACTTAGTGGACAATTATACAAGCTCACTGTGATTGTTTCAACTATTATACAGTCAAACTTCGCACTAGATGGGACTGTTTAAAAACTTCGAAATATCCATCTTCCCTTGCCAAGTGTCTTTGATCCGCACCGCTTTTCAGGAACGTTTGTGAGAAGCAGTGCGGATTGGAAACCCTTGGCTAGCGAAGATGCATAATATCCATGTATTTGAGATATCAAGGGTAAAATAGTTTTTAAAAAAGTGGTAGGGACTTACAAATCACTTCGACATATCCATTGTATTTGAGATGTCAAAGTTCTACATATCGAAGTTCAACTGTAGTTATTAAAACTATTGGCCAGGGGGAAACAGCCCACAAAGCTTTTATATTAAACAATGTACCGGCGTAGTCACTTTGTGCATACTAGTACTCACAATCAGTTCTTCTTGGAGTTTTTGGAGGTTTATCTTAAGTCCCTCTACTTTGTCCTAAAAATCAGAATTAATGTTGAAACCAACTACTAGTATTTTATGAAAACATGACATATTTAAGCAGATCCAATATGCAATATATTACCATCTATTTATAAAATGTGTTAAAGAAATTAATCTAAATAAATTCTCACCATCATTTTTCTGGCCATCTCAGGATTTCGAAACCTTCTCTCAGTCTGCAAAGATGTATATTTCATTATATAGTGTTACTAGTACTCAGTTACAGAAAAACAATATTTGAAATGATATAAACAAAACAAAAGCTTTAGACAGTTTGTGAGATTGATTGATTTATTACCCATAAGTCCTCATGTATTTGGTTCACCAGCCTCTTTTTGGACTCGGTGTTCTACAAAAAGAAAATAAATGAGGAAAAAGCTATTTTCAGTAAAATCAAATGCATCTTGTAAATACATGCAAAGGGATTCTAATTCATAGCATTTTTATTGCCTTATGTTTCCATGTTAATTAAGAATACTGTTTTAATAATTACCCATGCTTCTTGTATCTTTCTTTTTGCGTCCTCGGTCTCTTTCTGTTAATATTCATGTGAAATCGTTACAAATATACACTGATTGTTTTGAATAATTAGAATAATTATGCATTTCACGTTTAACCCCTTAACTGTAATTAAAACTTAATATAGAATGTAGTTTTTGCGTGGGATTTGATAGTATGTTTAAAAAAATTTAAAAACCTCGAAACGTACATGTAACTTGTTTAACACACTTAACCCTATACCTGTAACTGTGCGATGGACTCAGTTAGCAGTGTGTCCTCTCTCTGAATAAACTTTGTCTGAAATGAAAATAAACGCAAGCTTTTTCAAGATTTATATATTCCTTTATGGTATATATCGGAGTAATATAATGGTTTAGTAACAAGGCTAAAGGTAAAAAAAGAAAGAAAAAAAGAATGAAATTCCATGAAGAAAAGGGAATTAACTTACTATCAATTCCATCTGAATATTTCGGACAATATTTCGACGCCGTTCGGCACCAATCTGTTAAATAAATTCAAGTCCTCATCATTATCTGATAACCAATACATATATAAACGTATCATGGATAAACCTTTTTAAAATGATTTCTTTCATCGATGTTTAAAAATTTTAATTTCCTACAATCTAACATATAAAGCAAAGTGTATGAGAAAAAAATCATATCAAGCTCTGATAATAAGTGACTGTAGTTAAAATAAAATACCTCCTGTTTTTCTGCCTCGTACTCTTTCAGAAACAATTGGAAATTGCGAACGATTTCCATCCGAGTTTCTTCCTGTAATAATAAGAATTCTTTGTCTGAGGATAAAGTTTTGTTGCAACGTATCGCATAAAATATTAGAAAAAAATTCATGAAGACAGTAATGTAAATTTATATCATGAACAATTGTTTTTAACAAGTACATATTAAGATATCCCGAATTAACATACCATATATCTCAAAGCCTTTTCTATGAGACTAGATCTTTCATCCATCTTTAAAATCAAGAGAAATGAGGGGAAAAAATAAGTATTAATTCTCCAAAATATGTTTCATTTGAACGGGATAAAATTTTCATAACAACAGATAATTTTATCACAATTGTACATACCATGCTGCTCAAAGCTTCATAGCCAAAACACATACGATGATCCATGTTTGTATAATCTAAAAAATTATCAATTTTGAGGTTAATTAGAATTTATTTTTCGCATATTTCATGAAAAGAAACTTCACGATACAAAAACTCATTGATGCAATGAATACCTTGCTACAAAATGTTCCTTACTTTCGCCACTTCTTGCGCTGAGTTTTGTTGATAACAACTGGTCTGACGTCACTTGTTTTGTGACGTCACATGCATTGTCACGTTGTATTTAGAACATATAAGGGATGAACGGAATCTGGCAAAATACCAAATGATAAAACAATTATGTATTTAAGGAGTGAATTCAATATTTATTTGTTTTATACGATATAAAATGGTTTGTGGCAGTTTACGCTTTATAAATCGCGGAGCGGTTTATAAAAAAGCGTAAACTGTTTTAAACCATTTTATATCTTATAAAACTAATTAATATTGAATTAATTGCTGATAATTTATTTTTTTACTCTTCATTGTATAAAAATGTCATTTGACCTTTAAAATGACGTAAAAATTGTACAAGATTCAAACGTAACTTCAGGCGTATTGATATGTATAGACGTTAGTCTTACTATGACGAAGGCAAAATTTTTTATACGATATAAAATAATTTTTTAGCCAATCAGAAAGGGCGCTACAACCAGAATTAAATTATTCGCATAAAGAATTAAGAAATGAAGATAATACTTTTTCTATTGATCGACGTTTCAAAGAAAAATTGACCGGAAAACTTCATCAATGCGCGTAGCGCATTGATAAAAAAGTTTTCCGCGGTCTTTTTGTCTTTGATACGTCGATCAATAGAAAAATTATTATCTTCATTTCTTATCATTTAATAAAACATTTTCAAATAAAAAAAATGTGAAGTGTCATTGATCAAAAATGTAAATAATGTAAATGAAGCGGCGCGTATGAATACAAAACAACAACAGCAACAATATTCAAAATGGATGCGCTTTCAGCTGATGCAGAGCTATTGAGCTGAATTTAATGGATTAAAAACAAATAGTGAGTTAAACTCTGAACCGGCTGAATTGAAAACGAAAGGAAAATACATGCGATCGTTTGTTATATTATTCACTGCGATGAAAAACTCGTAATAAAACTAGTTTTCATGTGAGATCGCTGGAATATGCAACTGGACATAACCATCCAAGGAAAAGCGATCGTGGACGAAAATAGCTGATATGTCGACAAAGAATAGTATGTCAGTGCCAATTTCGACTTTTTCCTGACAAGTAAAGTATTAAAATCGTTAAAAAAAGACAAAAACCGCCAGATATCTCGGACTTCGTGTGTAAGAAATTAATGCCACTGTTATTACAGCTTAATTTAAGTGACCATAAATATTGTACTGCTGTGGTTAAACAAGGAGCTTCCAATTAGTACTTCTTTTTTTTTTTTTTTTACAAAAAAAAGCTTTAATTTTTGTGCCGAAGTACTGGCACTTGCAATTGCGCTTAAATTCGCATGCGGACATCTATCGATATTAATGTGGAGTAAAGTACATTATATTTAAAATACTCTTACGGGTTTAGAATTTTAAAATTACACAATATTTAACGAAAAAATACGTTTTAATTTTTTTCAAAAAATCCCAAGCTGGATTCGAACTCATGACTTACAGATTCGTAGTGAACATTCTAATCCACTGCTCTACAATGGTAAGTTACGATTTCGGGAAAGACACTATTTATAAAATTACACTTGATTTTATTGTTTATTTCGATGATAAGTACGTCACAACATGGAGGCGTCACATAACACCTAAAACCGACATTGGTCCTTTACAAAATAATTAAGGTAGTCCGTTCATAACTAAGGCGAAAATAAATTTATTAAAATCAATTAAAGTAATTTATTTTTTAGCCGGGCTCTGCTGAAAGCAAGAGTCCTGGCTATAGGCAGGCAAATCGCCAATGTTACTGTAAATAGCACAACTTCGAAAGTAGACAAAAAACCAAACAGCGTCAAGGTAAAGCTTCCGCTATACCAAATAGTTACACAAAGAGCCACGTTTTGTCAAAAGTGTTGGCATTTTGTTTCTTTTTTTTAAATTTCGAATGAATTGTCTATCTTTTTTAGTTTTCTTATTAATAACGTGTTTTTAAAACATTACTATGCATTTTGGACACATACAATGCGCATGAATTTCCATGAACTACTTTGCTGCGCGATGAAGAAATGGGGATTGAATATAAAATGCTTGTTGCAAAATTCAAGGCAGCAACTGTTGAACTTTTTAACTTCTACTAGACAGACATATTTTATTGTTTATAGCCGCTTACAAAATTTGGTCGCTCTCTGACGCTTTGCCGACATTAAAAGCATGAGAGAGAGAGAGAGAGAGAGAGAGAGAGAGAGAGAGAGAGAGAGATTTTCAGTCTTTACTACACACTATGCATAAAGACACACCAAAAGAGCCCGGCTTTCAGTACTTCAGTACTTTGATATCTTAAATGGCACTAAATACATGTATTAAATAAATGTTCTAAAAACAATTAATCAACGGCAAAAATTTATAAATACACACAGATGTCAACATTACAGTAAGTTCTAAAAACAATTTAATCAACAGCACAAATTTATAAGTATACACAGATATCAACATTACTGGAAGTTCTAAAAACAATTTAGTCAACAGCACAGATTTAAAAATTTTGGAAAAGAGGAGACTTTTTCTTCAGCCATTAACACGGATTGGGTCATCTATTTTCTTCCAAAGAACTTTTTGAGCCAGTTTCTCAAACCTCGTCTACTGGTTGGATTTGCGTTGGCCTGTAAAAGCAAATGAAAAATAACTAAAGTGAAAATCATCAATACAATTTTAAGAAAACAAAGTTTTCAAAAATAAGTAATTTCATATATGAGCATCAATTTCCTTTGGGATGTACCTTTGAGAGAGATACCACAGATTGACAGGTGTCATATTTAGGTTCGATAGAAGATCCTTCATATTTCGGTTTCTGTGGCTCACACAGAGGCTAAGGAGAGTCATGAATAGGAAAAAGTATAAATAATTTTAGGCAATTCAACAAAAGCACTATGTTTAAAAATCATCTTTTAAAACTCTTTTACCATTCCTACATCAATGAAAAATGAATTGATAAGAGATGAAGTGGAAATGAAAAAGTTATATAATTAGGTTACATGAATGCGAATTTTAAAACATACCATTTAGACGAATGTGTCAATGTTAAAAAGAAATAACTTTCTTGGTACAAAGCAGTCATTTTCTTCCTGTTTCTTTATGTGGTAACTCTGTAATAAAAAAACCCACATTTTTTAAATTATGTTAATAATCAAATTGCAATTAAAAAAAATCAGAATTAGATCAAAGCTCATACCCCATACCCATGTAATTAAGACTTTATAAAAAATACCATTTGTCATATTGCATTATTATGAATCATAATATGTAAACTTTCCACATGAAAGACCAGTATGGCCCAGTTACAGTAAAGGGGTTAATGCTATAAAATCAATATTGAAATATAGTGAAAGGGGTATGTATATCATACACTGATTAAGATGGGGATAACCTATTATAGAAATTATACTGACAATCAACTCGTGCTGGCAAGCCCTTTTCAAATTGCAGAGCCTCTCTCGTTCTTTGATTTTTTTCTATCAAAAAGTTAAAAAATTAACATCAAATAAAAGGTCAAATGTATAGTAAACATATTTGTTTATTATACATTTATATAATACTAACCATCAACTCGTGATGCAACTCTTCTCTCCGTCGGGAAATCTCCTTTTTTTCTTCCATTTTTGTCTTTTAAAAGATAAGTATATAATCTTATAAAAATTTACAGTAGAATTCAGCCCAGGAGCTACAGACAAGTGGCAACTTAAAATTGAGATACATAGTGTCTTTATGAAACATGCAATTATTTCTTATAGAACATCAACTCACCATCAACTCTCTCAGGAATTTATCTTTAACTTGTTGAAGTTTCTCTTTTTCTTTAAACTTTGTCTGTCAAAACATATTGAAATAAATACATGAAACTTTTTTAACAACACTTTTTATTTTGAGATAATTTTCATTTCATTTTCGTTTTCAAAAAAATTCTAAAGTATTAAAATGCATGTACTAACCAACAACTCCTGCTGGTAGGTTTCTTTAACATGTCTAAGCTTTTCTCTTTCCTTGACTTCATTCTGTCAAAAGAATATACTTTGATGTAACGTCTTTTATTAATTGACGATAATGAAATTAATTTTAAAAATCTAAGTATAAAAGTCTTGACCCAAGACATAGTAACATGAGGGAAGTAGAGCAGTAGGTCTTATCACTTAGTGGACGATTATACAAGCTCACTGTGATAGATTGTACTATTATACAGTCAAACTTCGCACTAGATGGGACTGTTTAAAAACTTCGAAATATCCATCTTCCCTTGCCAAGTGTCTTTGATCCGCACCGCTTCTCGCGAACGGTTGTGAGAAGCAGTGCGGATTGGAAACCCTCGGCTAGCGAAGATGCATAATATCCATGTATTTGAGATATCAAGGGTAAAATAGTTTCAAAAAAAGTGGTTGGGACTTACAAATCACTACGACATATCCATTGTATTTGAGATGTCAAAGTTCTACATATCGAAGTTCAACTACAGTTATTAAAACTATTGGCCAGGGGGAAACAACCCACAAAGCCTTTATATGAAACAATGTACCGGGGTGGTCACTTTGTGCATACTCACAATCAGTTCTTCTTGGAGTTTTTGGAGGTTTATCTTAAGTCCCTCTACTTTGTCCTAAAAATCAGAAATAATGTTGAAACCAACTACTAGTATTTTATGAAAATATGACATATTTAAGCAGATCCAATATGCAATATATTACCATCTATTTATAAAATGTGTTAAAGAAATTAATCTTAATAAATTCTCACCATCATTTTTCTGGCCATCTCAGGATTTCGAAACCTTCTCTCAGTCTGCAAAGATGTATATTTCATTATATCATGTTACTAGTACTCAGTTACAGAAAAACAATATTTGAAATGATATAAACAAAACAAAAGCTTTAGACAGTTTGTGAGATTGATTGATTTATTACCCATAAGTCCTCATGTATTTGGTTCACCAGCCTCTTTTTGGACTCGGTGTTCTACAAAAAGAAAATAAATGAGGAAAAAGCTGTTTTCAGTAAAATCAAATGAATCTTGAAGATTCATGCAAAGGGAATCTATTTCATAGCTCTATCATTTTCTTATGTTTCCTTTAAGCTTGTTAATTAAAGAATAATGTTTTGATAATTACCCATGCCTCTTGTATCTTTCTTTTTGCGTTCTCGGTCTCTTTCTGTTAATATTCATGTGAAACCGTTACAAATATACACTGATTGTTTTAAATAATTAGGATAATTATGCATTTCACGTTTAACCCTTTAACTGTAATTAAAACTTAATGTAGAATGTAGTTTTTGCGTGGGATTTGATAGTATGTTTAACGAAAATTAAAAACCACGAAACCTACATGTAACTTGTTTAACACACTAAACCCTATACCTGTAACTGTGCGATGGACTCAGTTAGCAGTGTGTCCTCTCTCTGAATAAACTTTGTCTGAAATGAAAATAAACGCAAGCTTTTTCAAGATTTATATATTCCTTTATGGTATATATCGGAGTAATATAATGGTTTAGTAACAAGGCTAAAGGTAAAAAAAAGAAAGAAAAAAAGAATGAAATTCCATGTAGGAAAGGGCATTAACTTACCATCAATTCCATCTGAGTATTTCGCACAATATTTCGACGCCGTTCGGCACCAATCTGTTAAATAAATTCAAGTCCTCATCATTATCTGATAACCAATACATATATAAACGTATCATGGATAAACCTTTTTAAAATGATTCCTTGCACCGATGTTTAAAAATTTAATGACCTACAATCTAACATATAAAGCAAAGTGAATGAGAAAAAAATTCATATCAAGCTCTGATAATAAGTGATTGTAGTTAAAATAAAATACCTCCTGTTTTTCTGCCTCGTACTCTTTCAGAAACAATTGGAAATTGCGAACGATTTCCATCCGAGTTTGTTCCTGTAATAATAAGAATTTTTTGTCTAGGGATAGAAAAGTTCTGTTGCAACGTATCGCATAAAATAATAGAAACAAATTCATGAAGATAGTAATATCATGAACTTTAATCAACTCTCCTATGCAGTTACTCTGACAAACCGAAAGTGAAACAGTGTTTGGACCTCAGCACAAATCATTGCTGCTGACAAGACTTAGTTCTTAAAAATAACTGATAAATTCGATGTAATGTATGCTAAAGCATTGTTTTTTATAAATACAATGTACCTTGAAAATAGTCAGGTTTTAGATGGTACGAACAATTTTAATATTTTTTGTAGTCGTATGTATTCCTACGCCAGTGTTCAATATAGTTTCGTCACAGATCAACTCGACTCTCGACTGTCTCCGTAAATCCTTGTCGGAGATTTACGGTGTCAGCCGAGCGTTTGGTTTCAAACAAGACAGTTCAATATTGCTTGGATCCATACAATTTTCGAGAAATATTTTTATTACTGATACATAGTTTGATTGAATTAATTTTATCTTTAAATATTATTTAACATGATTCATATGGGGTTTCTCGACATTCTTGTCGAAAAAGTCCAAAAATTCATACCGTATTATAAAAATGTGCGTAATTCAAATTAGAAACTACGTGTACTTGTCATGCAAAATAACATACATGTATCATTGATTTTAAAAGGAAAAAACATCGACAAAATCAAATCACGTCAGTTCTTCAGTTCTTTGATTGACAAAGTACATATTAAGATACCATGAATTAACTTACTATATATCTCAAAGCCTTTTCTATGAGACTAGATCTTCCATCCATCTTCAAAATCAAGAGAAATGAGGGGAAAAAATAAGTATTAATTCTCCAAAATATGTTTCATTTGAACGGAATACAATTTTCACAACAACAGATAATTTTATCACAATTGTACATACCATGCTGCTCAAAGCTTCATTGCCAAAACACATACGGTGATCCATGTTTGTAATCTAAAAAATTATAAATTTTGAGGTTAATTAGAATTTATTTCTAGCATATTTCTTAAAAATAAATTTTCCGATACAAAAAATCGTTGATGCAATGAATACCTTGCAACAAAATGTTCCTTACTTTCACCACTTCTTGCACTGAGTTTTGTTGATAACAACTGGTCTGACGTCACTTGTTTTGTGACGTCACATGCATTGTCACGTTGTATTTAGAACATATAAGGGGTGAACGGAATCCGGCAAAATACCAAATGATATAACAATTGTGTATTTAAGGAATGAATTCAATATTTATTTGTTTTAAACGATATAAAACGGTTTGGGGCAGTTTACGCGAAGCGGTTTACAAAAATGCGTAAACTGTTTCAAACCATTTTATATCTTATAAAACTAAAAAAATATTGTATTCATTGCTTATTATTTAATTTTTTACTCTTTATTGTAAAAAAAATATTGTCATTTGACCTTCAAAATGACGTAAAATTGTACAAAATTCAAACGTAACGTCAGGCGTATTGATACGTTTTTGACCTTAGTCTTACTATGACGTTGGCAACATTTTTTTACGATATAAAATAACCAGAATTAAATTATTCGCATGTAGAATAAATGTTCATGGCACATTTACTGAAATGTATGTCACGTGACACGGGTGGTCAGACAAGTAACATTATACGAACACTGTTTAGGGTCTTTTTATGGGGCTAGGTGGTCATCAAAATAACAATCAGATATTCCCTAAATTGTTTGATACGGTGTATTTAACTATAAACTAATATGTTTTACGGTGCTACCGTTGTGACGAGCGCAGCAAGAAACTACACATACCTTGCATCATTGTCAACTTAATGTTTTAGTGTTATTAAGGTATCAACGAACGTTAAAGAATTTGAGAGAGAGAGAGAGAGAGAGAGAGAAAGAGAGAGAGAGAGAGCGAGAGAGAGAGAGAGAGAGAGAGTCCGAGTCCCTGTTTATAGAATGATAATAGGTGTGTAATTTCCCACTTTCAAATTTAATGGTTTGACTATATGCAATATCTGCATAAATTTTTTGTTTATTTTTTCTCTTTCTTCTTTTTTTATTTAGTTCAAAATGTCACATTGTTTATTTCCTCCATACTCATATACGTAATGCTTACTGTACATGCATGTACAATTAGCATAAAATTGGATCGATATGTCAGTAAAGTATGGCCCTTGCTAGTATATATAAATATAATCTCTATATAAAAAAAATAAAAACAAACTAGACACGATCTCGTTGCGAGCAACGAGGAGGTCTTCCGTCCGATTTTTAGAAGGTGAAATGACGTCATCAACTTTAATTTTCGACAACAAAACATGATATGGAAAAAGGGGTGAAGTACTAATGCTTTTCTGTAATGCTTTTTATAAGTTCTCTATCGTTGCTCTTTTAAATACCTGCTTTTCTTCCAATTGAAATACAAAAGCTTAAATTATTTTACCTCTGGCCCCTAATATCCTAGTTAGGTAACGCATGAGAAAATCATTATATTGTTGGGATATATAAACGTATTATACATAAAGTCTGTCCCAAGATATTTTTGCCACACATTTTCTCAAATTATTCGACATTTGTAAATATCTCTTGATTCACACGACGTTCATTCGATAGTATGAAAAAATCCCAAGACTTCCCTTTTGTAACGCCCCCTTCTAGCTTGTCAGGTTTCAATACACGGCTAAAAAAAGAAAGTCTACGGGGATTTTGCATTGCATCAGCCATTATAAAGCCCGAATGACAACGTTGAAAAATTGTGCTAGATATTCCGTGAGACTTCCGAATTGAGAAGAGATGTACAATGTAAACATTTCCCATCATGAATCTCCGTAGGAAATCTGTTTTCGATTTTTGTGAATATTTACGAAGGAAAAATAGTAATTTCTTAATGAAGTTTAACCCCCTAAAACGTTAGTACCTAATTACGTAACACATGATAAAATCAATAGATTTCTTGGATACATAACAGTTGAGATCGACACAAAATTTAAAATTTTGATTAATTCATGTGATTTTGAATGACCACAGTTGTGAATGGAATTGTAGATCATTTTGGAGAATAAGCGGGTATTGAACATAATTAATGCACATGATCAAGCATACTAGTATGACAAATAAAGTGTCTTAGACATGTAAATCTTAATGTTAAAGCTGCTTGATCCAATTTTCAATAAAATAATTGTACGATTTTAAACGATGGTTATGCTAAGTACTTGTATGTGTGCAATAATATACGTTGCAGTAGTTTTCCCGGTCAATTAAGCCATATTTCAATGCAAAAATTATGTAAATGTTAAAACTCGTTTAATCCGGATGTTGGGTATTACGGCATGCTGCCCAATCTGGCGGCATTATTCAGCCCCCTGACATTTTCCCATCATTTTTGTTTAAAAAAAATTGTGCAATCCGGATCTTGTCTATTCTGTAAACCGGCGAAATGAAAAAAACATTATGCTTATAATTAGTGAGAGTTATCTCCCATAGTCCGTCTACTAATCAATCGGTCGGCCTTCTGCGAGATATTTTAAATGCTCAATTATCGACCATTTTTTTTGTCGTTGCTATTGATTTAAATAACTGTAAATATTAGATCTAAACTAGCAAATCATTTCAGTAAATACCGTAAAGTCTTGTTATGAATTGCAAAAATTAGATAATTAGATTATAGTTCACCCCATTTTTTAAGGCCGTGTTTCAGGATACTGCGAGAGTAAGACTGCCGATAATGTTTGGTATTCCCGTTGTATGGCTACACGTACTGAGTTGCATATTATTCTGTCAAAATGCTCAATTTTTAAAAATAAAATTCTCATTATATTAATATTTATCCATTGTTTCCCTGCATCATAACAGTTCTCGCCATCAGGTGTTTCAGCCACCTGTTGACTTGTTAATGTTTTGTTTAACAATTTACGGTTAAGCATGCATTTTTCAGGTAAATCGGATGCTTGAAAAATTATCAATAACGATGATTTGATTCAAAAAGTATTTCAATCGTATGTATTCCGTTATGGATTTATTGTTTCAAAAAAAAAAATTTAAAATGAAAATTGGTACCGTATAAATAAGATCGATGAAATCTAATATATTTCAGAACAATTTAAAATTTTACAAGAATACACGGTCAGGACCTACTGCATTAAATACTTAAATTAATTTGCAACAATGTCCTCTAAACCGGATGTTGCCTAATCCGGCCATTTTTTTCAGAACCACCCTCCGCCGGATTAGACAATTTTTGGTGTATCCACAAAATATTCGACATAAAAGGGTTTTGCGTTATTTCGCCTCGTGATTAAACTGGCCCCTTACGTCGAAGCTAGTATGATTGTATTACGACTTTGACATCTGTCTTTTTTTAAATAATCTATTATAACATATGAAATATCCAGCAAGACTATTTAAACAAAAATAAAGCAGTGTACATTTGTTCATTAATAGTTTTTATGTTTACGTTGCTTATAATCATTGCAAAACATGCAGGATGAATAAACCCAATCATTCGAAGGATGAAACCCAACGGTTTTCTTTTTTAAACATTCCGATGATGTATTTTGGGGTTTTTTTTTGTATGCCCAAACTTATTTTTATTTACTTTGAATATTTCTAACGTTGAAGGAAGAGCAATTCCGTGAAAATACATCTGTAACTTTTTAAGATCATTCATTTGGTTTGCAAGGAAAATTATTTGATAATGTAATAGCCGACAAATCGGAAGATGCAGCTTAAAGAAATTTCTCAACTTATTATACCTCGAAACGTTATTTCAAATCAGGCACCAAACAATAAAGAGAAATCGAAATAATCGACGGATATAAATGTTAAAGTATTCTTATGATAAAAATTTGTATTTTTGGCAAACATAAATTAATAATTTTTTATCTCCTACAAGATATAATCGCACCTATGTTTTGTATCCATCTCCTTTAAACTCTTTTTAGCCAAACCTGTCAAAATTCGTGGTCGTTTCACCCTCTTGTTGTAAACCCCGCTGAAATGTTCACCATCGATTCGCTGTTGAACGAAAGACTCGACTAGAAAAACTTGCTGCATGGGCCGTCTAACATTACTAGTTTTAATGATGAATTCAGAAACTTATAGATTTCAAAAAGTGTCATTTTTTGTTTAGTTACATGAACATTGCCATTCATGCACATACAACTTGTACAAAATAAGTTATATGTTATTCAACCGGTGTTTGAAATTTAAGGCCGTTCTTGAAATATTTGGGAGAGAAATTTTAGGGGTCATCCTTTCATCTTTTTATCGGACCCGTGTAACAAAATTTGAGCCATTTACGAATAAATGTGTGCACAAAAATCGTTAATAAAAGAAAGCAGGTAACGAGAGTTTTTAACAGGGGAGCAGGGAGTGCTTTAAAATTCATATTTACTTGTATTAATTTACCTTGTAAAATTATCAATCATAGGCATTAGTTAACTGCTATTGCCTGATTGGCGAATTTGATTTGCCTATTGACTCCATGACATCTACAATTTTGCTTAGTTAAACGTAAACATTTTTAAAAATATATGTATAAGCATGTACTCCAATCAGGTGCTGTACTTTACAGAACGCTAAAAAATTACGCGATTGCCGAGCGCTTCTTTTTGGGGAAAAATAGTCCTAAACAGACAGCAAATACATAATACAGCATAAAGACGTTTTTATTAATATATATATATATAATTTATGTATCAAATATTTAAGTGTGCTTCAATATACAAATTTTAAAGCCAATTCTATTTTTAACCATGTGTTCTCTACTCGATTTTCAACTGTCCGAATACAATCAAAATATTTACAATGAATGCACATGTACATAAACTTTTTAAAACTCACATATTCTTTCAGAATCAAAAATAAAATTTGATTAATAAATTAATGAAATCAGCAATTAGTATGCTTTTTAATGAATCTGACAACCATTGAGAAGAGGTTATACCAATATTGTGACCCTTATTATTTTACGGTCTGAATGTAAATAATACTTCAACTTCTTTAAAAATGGTTAGTTTTATCGTGCCTGCACCTACCGAACGCTTTTTAAATATATTTCAACTTTTACTTACTACAACCTGCTGAACTCTCTCTCTCTCTCTCATAACTCATAAAAAATTCTAATACTTTGTTAGACAAATGAAGAATCACATTATCATAGATTACAGATACGTATGTGAATATCGCCTATATTTTGTTGAAATTGGTAGTGTAATGCATTTAATTCTCAGCAGCAAAATGTCACAAATAAACATAGATGAATTTATTTACATTTCAAATCGTACGACTGTAAAACGTATTATATTCATTGATGGCAGTTTTTTCCTTTATTTTACGAACTATGATTTAAATCAATGGTTTGATGCATCGTTGACCGATATCATTGGAAATGAAAATAACAACGAATCAATGAGCATTGAAATGTGTGATAACGTATAAACACGAGAAGCATGTGTCCTACAGCGAATCGGCTGTCCACTAGCGCGGCTTCTCCTCGGCCCGTGTTATGAAAATGTACACTGACTCAACGTGGTGGGTTTGAAATGTTTGCAGTTTGATAACTAAATTTTATTTTCCAACAATAAAACTATTTCATGACATAGACAAGATCACAAAGAACGCCCTTTTTTTCAATGACAGTCATACAATCCATTTTTTTTTAATTACGAGAGCAAAACAGCAATACACCGTAGGTAATGGTATAATCTTTTTCCATTTACTCTGTAATATCGTTTAAATCTGAATTCTTTTTGTTTGCAGCAAAATAAATAAACCCGTGTGTGCATTTCAGCAAGGCGCATATCTTGTGTATTGGATAACGGCCGGTAGACTGCTCGCTAGTCCAGCCGCGACCCATTTCCTCGGCCGCCGGCAAGGATCGGATACGTATAATTGTTTACATACATGAGGCTCGGAATACAGCTAGCTAGATTTTAAATGCGACTCAAATACATTGCATAGAAGTAATTCTTTTACCCATAATGTGTTTCCTTAGAAAAGAATTAAACTGTTTCAACACTTTCCGAATGCAAGCTAGTACACTGTCTGTGGTAGTAGGTAAAGGTATAATCTTTTTTATTTCCTATTAAAATCACTAAAATCGGAAGTTTAGTGTTTGCAGCTACATATAAAAACCCATGTGTGCATTACAGCAAGACGCAAATCTTGTGTATTTGATAACGGCAGACCCGCTCGCTATAGCTAGTCCAGTCGTGACCTATTTCCTCGGCTGCGGACAAGTGTTCACATACACAGCTCGGAATACAGCTAGATTTTAAATGCGACTCAAATGCATTGCATAGAAACAGTTCTTTTATCCATAATGTGTTTCACTAGAAAATAACTAAAATGTTTCCGTATGTAAACCGGTACCCTTTATGTCAGTTATGCGCACAAATACCCCGTTTATTTGCCAAATAAAACACAAATACATGGTAACAAGTCTGGCTTTTTTCACTCATATTACGCAATACCCGAACAAAATATTATTGTTACGACATTAATAAGATCATAATGAACAACTTTTGCTGCGACAGCCATATCGAAATCTTAATCAATTTTGAGTTATAAAGTGAAAACTTTGAATTGTTCTAGGCCCTTAATTTGTGGGGCCAGCCCCTTTTTTGAGGTGTCAAACAAAAGATCTTGTAAATATAATTTTTTTTTCTTCTATATGTCTTAACAAAATATTTGTGAGAAAAAAGATAATCTAAGAAAACCAGGCAAAATCACAACACTTTTTTAATCTCATTTTTTGAGCCCTACCGAGCTTTAGCGCCTTTTGTGCCTGAAAATTGTTAATGCCTTATTACATATCTACAATCTTTTGTCTATCATTCCTGAAATTTTGAACTAAATATCTTTTGTAGTTTTTGATAACTCTCTTGGACAAGCCGACACTCTGAAAATCAAGAAAACGTCGATATTTCAAAAACGGAAATGACGTCATCAACCAAAAAAATTTCCGATCAAGTTTAAACTAATGTCAGTAAGATCTGAAAATTTTATTGAAATCGCTCAAACAGTTTCAGAGTAATCGCTGACACAAAATCGGTAAGAAAAAAAAAGGAGAAGAATGAGAAAAAAAAACCGAAGAAAAACAATAAGGTCTTCCGTTGGAAACGGAAGACCTTAATTACATGTTGATGAGGCATGTATTGCAGTCTATACTGAAATATCTAATACACGCATTACAGATGTTTGATCCACCTCTAAATTTATCGCAGGAAATATAGCGCGATGGCACTGTGACGTCATCCATGACCTTTTTCGTCTTTGTTTACGTATCTCGACTCAATACGCTTCGCGTCGGTTGACAATGATTTTCTCGGGGTGTCAATTTCAACTGTTACCCTCCCAAACAGGCACTATTTATATATTGTATGATGAAAACGAAAAAAAAACCCATATTTTAGTTTTAAAATTTGAATATTTTGCTATTATTTATATATACACAGCTCTTCTTTTAAAGGAGATTTATAAATTAAATATTTAAATGTCTACGACTATTCAACCCTCTTAAAACAGAGTGTTAAGCACATTCATTGAACTGTCGAGATTTGTTTTTGTGTGTTTTTGAAATCTCGCGAGATAATAAGGTTTCTTAGGGGTGTCAATTTCAACTGTTACCCTCCCAAACAGGCACTATTTATATAATATCAGTTTTTTCAAGACTAATTTTGAGAGATTCCAGTCCAAGATTTTGTCAGGCTGACCAAATTAGAGAATTCTTTATAGTAATGTTATAAATTAAACATAAAACAGCAAAATTCTCTTAACTGTCATAACTAAAACTGAAATCAGAGAGATTTGTAATATGACGGTCTTGTATTTCGCATTAAGATTAACTATTAAGTAAGCACTAACTATTTCTTGTGAGATAACTGGATAATAGTCACTGTATAAATAAAAATGTTACACTAATCGAACACCCTAGAGAGAATTTAAAAGTAGGAACAAACAAAACCATTTATACAATTCCTCCATAAAATACTCAGGTTTTACACAAAAAGTTGTTTTAAGGTAACCATTGCAACTTTTTATATTTTTTTGTCGACCCAAAGTGCTGAATTTTATTGTAGAATAAATTTTCGACCCCCCTCCCCCCCTTCCATTAGCTCAACGAGAATGAAGAAAATATCTCATAAGTGACATGAATATCAAACATGTATATTAAAATCAATTAAAGTAATTTATTTCATCTTAATTGCCACTAAATACATGTATCAAATAAATGATGTCAACATTACTGTAACTTCAAAAACAATTTATCAACAGCACAAATTTATAAATATACACAGACGTCAACATTACTGTAAGTTCTATAAAAAATTTAAACAACAGCACATTCAAATTTATAAATTTTTGAAAAGAGGAGACTTCTTCTTCAACCATTAACACGGATTGGGTCATCTATTTTCGCCCAAAGAACTTTTTGAGCCAGTTTCTCAAACCTCGTTTACTGGTTGGATTTGCGTTGGCCTGTAAAAGCAAATGAGAGATAACTGAAGTGAAAATCATCAATTCAATTTTAATATAACAAAGTTTTCTAAAATATGTAATTTCATATCACAGCATCAATTTCCTTTGGGATGTACCTTTGAGAGAGGTGCCGCAGACTGACAGCTGTCATATTTAGGTTCGATAGAATCTCCTTCATTTTTCGGTTTCATCTGTGGCTCACACTGAGGCTAAGGAGAGTCGTAAATAGGAAATGTATTAATGATTTTAGGCAATTGAACAAAAGTACTATGTTTAAAAATCATCTTTTAAAACTCTTTAACCATTGCTACATCAATGAAAAAATGAATGAATAAAAGATGAAGTGGAAATGAAAAAGTTATAGTTGTTCAATTAAATAATGAGTTTACATGAATGCGCATTTTAAAACATACCATTGGAGGACAGACGAATGTGTCAATGTTAAAAAGAAATAACTTTCTTGGTACAAAGCATTCTTTTTCAGCCTGTTTCTTTCTGTGGTAACTCTGTAAACAGAAACACACATTTTTTTATTATGTTGATAATCAAATTGCAAATTAAAAAAAATCCAAATTAGATCAAAGCTCATGCCCCATACCCATGTAAATTAAGCCTTTATAAAAAAAAAAACATTTGCTATATTGCATTATTCTTAATCATAATATGTAAATTTGCCATATGTAAGACCAGTGTTGCCCAGGTACAGTAAAGGGGTTAATGCTATAATTTCAATATTGAAATATAGTGAAAGAGGTATGTTTTTCATACACTGATTAAGATGGGGATTACCTATTATAGATATTATACTGACCATCAACTCATGCTGGCAAGCTTTTTTCAAATTGCAGAGCCTCTCTCGTTCTTTGATTTTTTTCTATCAAAAAGTAAAAAAAATAACATAAAATAAAAGGTCAAATGTATAGTAAACGTATTTGTCTTTATCATACATAGTGTGTGTGTATGTATATGTATATATATCAATTAAATACTAACCATCAACTCGTGATGCAATGCTTCTCTTCGTCGGCATATCTCCTTTTTCTCTTCAATTTTTGTCTTTTAAAAGATAAGTATATAATCTTATAAAAAATTCAGCCCATCAGCTATAGACATGCGGTAACTTAAAATTCAGATACACCGTGTTCATATGAAACATGCATGCAATTATTTCTTAGAGAACATCAAATACTCACCAACAGCTCTCTCAGGAATTTATCTTTAACTTGTTGAAGTTTCTCTTTTTCTTTAAAATTTGTCTATCAAAAGATATTGAAATAAATACACTTTTTATTTTGAGATAATTTTCATTTCATTGTCATTTTCAAAAAAAATTCGAAAGTATCAAAATGCATGTTCTAACCAACAACTCCTGCTGGTAGGTTTTTTTAACATGTCTAAGCTTTTCTCTCTCCTTGACTTCATTCTGTCAAAAGAATATACTTTGATGTAACGTCTTTTATTAATTGACGATAATGAAATTAATTTTAAAAATCTTAAGTATAAAAGTCTTGACCCAAGACATAGTAACATGAGGGAAGTAGAGCAGTAGGTCTTATCACTTAGTGGACGATTATACAAGCTCACTGTGATAGATTGTACTATTATACAGTCAAACTTCGCACTAGATGGGACTGTTTAAAAACTTCGAAATATCCATCTTCCCTTGCCAAGTGTCTTTGATCCGCACCGCTTCTTGCGAACGTTTGTGAGAAGCAGTGCGGATTGGAAACCCTTGGCTAGCAAAGATGCATAATATCCATGTATTTGAGATATCAAGGGTAAAATAGTTTCAAAAAAAGTGGTTGGGACTTACATATCACTACGACATATCCATTGTATTTGAGATGTCAAAGTTCTACATATCGAAGTTCAACTACAGTTATTAAAACTATTGGCCAGGGGGAAACAACCCACAAAGCCTTTATATGAAACAATGTACCGGGGTGGTCACTTTGTGCATACTCACAATCAGTTCTTCTTGGAGTTTTTGGAGGTTTATCTTAAGTCCCTCTACTTTGTCCTAAAAATCAGAAATAATGTTGAAACCAACTACTAGTATTTTATGAAAACATGACATATATATTTAAGCAGATCCAATATGCAATATATTACCATTTATTCATAAAATGTATTAAAGAAGATAATCGTAATAAATTCTCACCATCATTTTTCTGGCCATCTCAGGATTTCGAAACCTTCTCTCAGTCTGCAAAGATGTATATTTCATTATATCATGTTACTAGTACTCAGTTACAGAAAAACAATATTTGAAATGATATAAACAAAACAAAAGCTTTAGACAGTTTGTGAGATTGATTGATTTATTACCCATAAGTCCTCATGTATTTGGTTCACCAGCCTCTTTTTGGACTCGGTGTTCTACAAAAAGAAAATAAATGAGGAAAAAGCTATTTTAAGTAAAATCAAATGTATCTTGTAAATACATGCAAAGGGATTCTATTTTATAGCATTATTATTGCCTTCTGTTTCCATGTTAATTAAGAATACTGTTTTAATAATTACCCATGCTTCTTGTATCTTTCTTTTTGCGTCCTCGGTCTCTTTCTGTTAATATTCATGTGAAACCGTTACAAATATACACTGATTGTTTTGAATAATTAGAATAATTATGCATTTCACGTTTAACCCTTTAACTGTAATTAAAACTTAATGTAGAATGTAGTTTTTGCGTGAGATTTGATAGTATGTTTAACGAAAATTAAAAACCACGAAACGTACATGTAACTTGTTTAACACACTAAACCCTATACCTGTAACTGTGCGATGGACTCAGTTAACAGTGTGTCCTCTCTCTGAATAAACTTTGTCTGAAATGAAAATAAACGCACGCTTTTTCAAGATTTATATATTCCTTTATGGTATATATCGGAGTAATATAATGGTTTAGTAACAAGGCTTAAGGTAAAAAAAAAGAAAGAAAAAAAGAATGAAATTCCATGAAGAAAAGGGCATTAACTTACCATCAATTCCATCTGAATATTTCGCACAATAATTCGACGCCGTTCGGCACCAATCTGTTAAATAAATTCAAGTCCTCATCATTATCTGATAACCAATACATATATATACGTATCATGGATAAGCCTTTTTAAAATGATTCCTTGCACCGATGTTTAAAAATTTTAATGACCTACAATCTAACTTATTAAGCAAAGTGTATGAGAAAAAAAATCATATCAAGCTCTGATAAGAAGTGACTGTAGTTAAAATAAAATACCTCCTGTTTTTCTGCCTCGTACTCTTTCAGCAACAATTGGAAATTGCGAACGATTTCCATCCGAGTTTGTTCCTGTAATAATAAGAATTCTTTGTCTGAGGATAAAGTTCTGTTGCAACGTATCGCATAAATATTAGAAAAAAATTCATGAAGACAGTAATGTAAATTTATATCATGAACAATTGTTTTTAACAAGTACATATTAAGATACCACGAATTGACATACCATATATCTCAAAGCCTTTTCTATGAGACTAGATCTTTCATCCATCTTTAAAATCAAGAGAAATGAGGGGGAAAATAAGTATTAATTCTCCAAAATATGTATCATTTGAACGGGATACAATTTTCACAACAACAGATAATTTTATCACAATTGTACATACCATGCTGCTCAAAGCTTCATTGCCAAAACACATACGGTGATCCATGTTTGTAATCTAAAAAAATTATAAATTTTGTGGTTAATTATAATTTATTTCTAGCATATTTCATGAAAAGAAACTTCTCGATACAAATAATCGTTTGATGGAATGAATACCTTGGTACAAAATATGTTCCTTACTTTCGCCACTTCTTGCGCTGAGTTTTGTTGATAACAACTGGTCTGACGTCACTTGTTTTGTGACGTCACATGCATTGTCACGTTGTATTTAGAACATACAGGGATGAACGGAATCCGGCGAAATACCATATACTAATTATGTATTCACATATAGAATCAATGTGAATGGAACATTTACTGAAATGTGTATCACGTGACACTGGTGGTCAGACAAGTAACATTATACGAAAACTGTTTTGGGGTCTTTTTATGGGGCTAGGTGGTCATCAAAATAATCATCAGATATTCCTTAAATTGTTAGATACGATGTTTTTAACTACAATAACGTATCATTTGATAATTAGTATTATATATATGATGAAAAAGAAAAAAAATCCATATTTTAGTTTTTTGAAATTTGAATATTCTGCTATTTATATATACAGAGCTCTTCTTTTAAAGGAGATTTTTAAATTAAATTAAAAAATGGCTACGATCATCCAGCCCCCTTAAAACAACCTGTTAAACACATTATTGAATTGTCGAGATTTGTTTTGATTTCGTGCGTTTTGAAATCTCGCGAGATAATAAGATGTACTACAATTGTTTATCAGTGTGATTATCAAAATACGGAGAATAATTTTATTTTAAGCGGCATTTGTGAGTTTTGAATATATATTTACAAGAATGGCGCCGTCAGATGGAAATCTCCATTATCTTGAAGTGCCGATTTCGACTTTTTCCTGACAAGTAAAATATTAAAATAGTTTTTACCAAAAAAGCGTGTAAATTCTTGTGCCGAAGTACTGGCACTTGCAATTGCGCTTAAATTCGCATGCGGACATGTATCGATAATAATGTGGAGTAAAGTACATTATATCTAAAATACTTTTACCAGTTTAGAATTTTCAAATTTTACAATATTTAACTAAAAAATACGTTTTATTTTTTTTTTTTAAATCCCCAGCGGGATTCGAACTCATGACTTACAGATTCGTAGTGAACTGCGCTCGATGTCGGGAAAGAAACTATTTATTAAATTACACTTGATCTTATTGTTTATTTCGATGATTAGTACGTCACAACTTGGAGGTGTCCCAAAACACCTCAAAACCGACGTTGATCCTTTATAAAATAATTAAAGGAACAAAAAATCGTCTTTACTATTAGTTATTCCTTTTTGCACTATTTTATTTATTGTTTTTTTTTCAGATGCACAGAAAAACGACTTTTCCAAAGAGACACATCCAGGGCAATTTCTATCCCATGACAACAATGGCGTCTGTTGAGAACGGAACTAGCAAGCTAACTCTGCTGACAACATCCTCTAGAGGAGTTGCAAGTCTTTCACCAGGTTAATTACAGCAACCCAGTTTTTGCTTTAGATTTATCGATCCTGTTCATTCAGATAATCTGTTTAAGGTACTTTCCAATAGTTTAGCTGATGGACTAGTTCCGTAGCTTCCGGTCTGTAGGGACTCGGATAGACGACCAAACGACCAGGGCCTCCATCCGAAGTCAGACCGGAAGCTACAGTCCTGCAGTTACCAATAGTTATGCCCAAATCATAGGATGGGAAGATTCCAGTGATGTTCGGTGCTTTAAAAAAATTGAAAATGTATCTGACCGATAGAATTTTTTTAATGATGGCAAAAGAATTGTGGCAAATAACTATTGATGAGTAAAAGACAGATGTTTTAAAACTTATTGGCATAATTATGTGTCTGAATATTATATTTATGATCTAATATTCATCAAGTAAGATTTTACGACTATACCGAACGTTGCACTTTAAATGATCTACATTAATACAGGATGGTTGGAGGTGGGTCTGGATCGTCGAATGAACCAGGACGACTGGCGAGGACTCGGCGAGGGCGTGACCGACAACGAGGCCACTACCAGCTCGTTTATGTTGGTGTTCGAACAGAAGACTTCCAACACGGTCAGTTGTAGTTGTTATTACTGCTTGTTGAGAGAGAGAGAGAGAGAGAGAGAGAGAGAGAGAGAGAGAGAGAGAGAGAGAGAGAGAGAGAGAGAGAGAGAGAGAGAGAGAGAGAGAGAGATCTAGTATCAATATAGTTAACACCAATGTGTAACATTATTGTAAAAAAAGATGGTTCAGCCTATCAATGTTATGGGCTTGTCTCTGTATTTCAAAATGTTACTGTCGATGTGATAAAATCGTCGGTCGGAGAAAATCGGGAATAATGGCATTGCTTACCCTGCGTAGTTTGATTATTTAGAAACTCTATACAGTTCCCTTAATAACAACTTTTTAAGACAATCCATGGTTTAAAAAAAATAAACATTGTGCATGCCTTTTACTTCATTAATGTGTTTTTGTTAATTTGTATTAACAGTGTTCAATATAGAATTATAAAGCATACTTACTTATCGAATGGGTATTAGGTATCGGGTGAATGTGTAATACATGTATGTTAGTTGAACTTGATCATGAACGTGCGATGTACGTGATTTAGCGGAAACCCTTTCGCCAAAGGATTTAAATAGAATACACAGCGAAATAATATAATATGTTTAGAGTATGAAACCATTTTACCAACAACAACAATAAATGCAATATAAATTATAGATTAAAATTGTGCTGTAAAATGGTTTTTTTTTCAGGTTTCGGGGGTTTGTTTCCCATCATCATTGACCAGCCAGCTTTCTGATGAACTGGAAAATCCATGTATCATAGCAGAGACGAACCATGAATTTCAAAGTCGTGTCCAAATTGAATTGATAAAACGCAAACTGCCCTGTGATATCCATCTAGTCAATTTCAGACTCGCAATCCAAGAAAGACTTGCAATCCAAGAAATTAGAAGTTTAACAAAAGTTCAAAATATACCAAAACTTGCTAATTTAACAGCAGTTTTCTTGCTGGTTTTGCAACACAAGCAATTTGATTGCAATATAAAGCCAGAAAACAAGGATTGCTATGAAAATCTCCAAGAACTAAGACTAGACGACGTGTTTATAGACTGTTCTGTAGCACAGGCATGGGAGACAAATCTGTCTGGGACCGTTCTTGTGAAAGAAATTAAGCGACCGTATGCTGTTACTGTTGATCCTATGGAAATCAAGACATTTAAAATGACATGTAATTAAAAACTTGGTGCGTGTTCTAGAATGGAGTTTTGTATTCGCTATGTAGTCTCATGGGAAAATAATTTTTAAGAACAGGGAAGTCGGAAGTCATATATCACATGATATGCACTACGGCCGACTCGGGTCCCGTAGTTTCCTGCGACATCGTCATGGTGTTTTTAAATTAATGCTTTCTGCGATACATCGTCACGAAATTCGCGGAATCATAGATTTACCGCGACGTTGTGAGGTATCATGACAGGATTACCGATGTACATGTATAGTACAAGTTTTATGTATGTTGTTTAAGGTCAATCTAATTAAAATTAGATGTTAGATCCACTCGCTTACTCTGTAGCGAGTGGATCTAACATATAATTTTAATTGCAATTTTTATTAATATGAACTAAATTGAATATCTATTTTAAAATTATTATGAGGCCGACTTAAACCAAACTTGGGAATACGTATGCAGTCGATTAAATGAACTTTTATAAAGAGTTGACTGCCCCTTGCAAAATTTTTAAAAATTTCAATTATTAAAAATATGTACGGTAAATAATAACTTTTTTAGCATTGTCAAAGAAAAGGAAAGCTTTTTACCAAGAGAAAATTATTTGTACTATAAAAATATATATAAATGCATTTTTGCCATAGACTTCAATGTTAACTTCAAGATGGGATAAATTTTTCAATATTCATAATTTTTTACAAATTAAAAGATGAATCTTTAATATTAAATAAACTCCTTAAGACCAAACTAAGATTTTTTTCATCAAACTTGCAATCTATTAGATACGAAATATGATATTTATGGATGGACTACCTTAAAATCCAAAAAATTACTCATCAATATTATGTGTAATATACTGGTCTACTAGAGTTATCGTTCTTCTTTATTATTTCCCTTGTGTATACCGAAATAGCGCAATCTTGAATCCTATGTAAAATGCCTGTGTTGCAGATAATTGATATTTAATATTTATGAAACATTAATTTTAATATATTGCAACATCGTGATGGTGATTGTTAGTGATTCGTATTGGTAATGATGTGGGTACACCCATTTGCGAATCTACAGTTTGGTGATTTGATGAAGGAGAAAACGTCAATAAATAACGCTGATTTCGATTCGGTAAACAATTTATTCTTTTAAACAATAACTTGGTAATTTATATGTTTCTCCATGTATGTTGCTCGCATCTCATAAAAAACGTAATTTCAAAGTATAGAAGTTGTCCATACATTGCATAAACACTTGAAACTCCAAACCTCCGGTTGAGGAGTTTGATAAAAGTCACCAAAATAGGCGACGTAATTTAAATATTATGTCATTATTTTTGTCACAGGATTACTAGTAGTTATTTTAATGAATTATTCACCATATTTGCGTTTATTTATTTCAACATTTCATGTTTTCATTTCCCATTGTCATTTGTTTACATTCACGCCGCTTCATTCGTTTATACAATCATTCATCGGGTGCGTTCAGAGTATTTCCAGTGGTACCAATACCTGTGATGCCAATGGTAACAATTTGTTCCATTGGTGCCATTGGACCCATATGTACTCTGAACGAGTTTGAAAGAGGGTACAAATAGTAAGAAATTTACCAATGTTAACAATGGTACCTTTGGTGTACCATTGTTAACACTGGATGATTATTTAGCGGAAAATATCAAACCAAGATGCCATATTTTTGCCTCATTTATCATTTTGCACCAAAAGGATACATTCAGAAATATAATTTGTGTACAGTAAATCATTTTTACTTCTGCAAAACGTGCGTTGATCTTTGAAAAAACATGCCTAGAATGAGTCTAGATTACTACCATATACACCGATGAAAGTAAATGCTATGCATGGTTAATGCCAACAACAATCTATAGGGACCTACCCCTAATGTTGAAAAGGCTCTGTTGGTTTTTTTGGAAACTACGTTTGAGAGCTTTCGATATATGGCTGATCGGTTTTAGAACATAATTATATAAAAGGAAAGTTTAAAAGAGTATATTCTCCTCCTTGAAAATTATTTAGGCCGAATAGAAAGCTTTCATCAGAAGCAAAAACATTTAGAAAACTTTCAATTTCAAAATGTTTAGGGTGCTTTAAATAGAGAAAGTCATATTCCAACCAATGTCCCTAGACACCTGCAACATGTCTACATATACAGAAAGATATTTTATTCAGTTGTACTTCTGGCATGTTACAGTGCTTAAAACGATTTGTTCAGCTACAACAAGGTTTAAGGTGGAAAAACTGTGAAATAAATATGTTGCCTTCAATGCATACACAATATCCGCCACTTTTGTGATGTCATAAAAAAGTTACCATCGCTAACAGACCTCTAGATCGTCTGCAGAAATGTCTACCTATAGTAAATGTTATCGGCAAACATTGGTACCGTTGGCATACCAATGGAAAAAAGATTACCAGTGGTACGCGGCAGGACTCTGAACGCACCCATAGTGTGATAGTAGTACGAGAGGTCACGTGGTTACGTTTGGAGGGTGGATCGGTGAATGAATGGGTGTGTTAGGCGGGTTTTTCGGGCTTGAGTGAGTAAGTGCGCATGTTAGTTTGTATAATCCAATTTTTAGCACGAACTTTGAGATTTAATATAACAACGCCACCCAAGACAGACGGTTGATGACTCGGCTTCATAGCTTGTCAATCCGACTATTATCTATACGTTTATACTGCTGTAATACTTGGTGATTTATTTTAATCAAATATATGTTATTTCAATACTATTTAACTAAAGATAAATTTATTGAGTGAATGCAGAGAATTGGAGTGTTCTAGTAATATTATAATTGTATATGATTATAGATCACCCGTGGAAACCATTTCATCATTATTGGAGTTCTGTTTCCCAATTTAGCTATAAAAATATTATATATCAGCTACCCCTTGACATTTATATTGGTGACATAAAAGGCTATATAAAGTAGGCGGATCCAGAGTTAGGGGGTCAATCAGCCTAGTGTAAGCAGAGAGATTGAGATAGAAAAGGAGAGCAAAATGCAAGTTTTGGTAACCCCAACACCAAACTGAAACTAACGGGTGCCAGCCGATCCCCTTTTTATATCCGTGTTTTATATTTGAAAACAACAGCTCCGGATTACACAAATTATATAATTATATAAAGTCAAATTAATCATACATGTTCACATTCATTATCTTCAACAAATAAATTCACTGAACTTTTTACATTGTGTTTTGTTTAACCAAAAAAAAAAAAAATCCTCGGACGATACACAGTTTTTGGTGGCAGCGGGTAGATCCGGTATATTCTTTCGTATTCTGTGTTCGAACTTACCCTTGTTCTGTTCTTACCTTTGTTCTGAAATTAAATAAAAAATCTTATTACCGGTAGTAAATCCCTTTGTCCTGAAATTATGGCAGACTCTCCCGATGAAGAAGTTGAGTTAATTTTTGTTCGAGATGACAACGATGAGCAGCTATACAATAACACTGAGTTATGATGGCAGTGCATGAGCATTGATGCCACTTTCAGGTTTGCTTAAAATTGGGTAAGTGGGATAAAAAAAAAGCCTTTAATCTTATTAGCGACTTTTTTTTGGGGGGGGGAGACAACCCATACATTTTTCTTATGAATATAGGGACATCAGAATGGAATATATACTTATGAGGGACTATTGTTGAAATTAGGTCAAAGATTCGGTAGTTTGAGACAACATGATGAGATGATTGGCACGGTTTGAATCAAGACGCGATAACTTGGAGAGTCCATAGCAGCTCTAGGAGATGGTTATAACCCATACACAAACTTGTAAACTGCCCATATGAGAATAGATTCGATACTTTAAAATTAAATTAGATGAGGATGGTAGAGCTACGAATTTCACAATTTCAAAAATTTACAAGTCTTGAAATTTTAGTGGTTGAAGTCGCATATAGCATTTATCAGTGGAATCTATTGTGAGTGAAATGGCTCAGTGGTTAGAGCACCAGACATTAGGTAACATTATAGAGCAAGGGTTTTAGGTTGTGGGTTCGAGACCACCAAATATTTATAATTTTTTTTTTAACCGTTTGTTTATTAATATTCAAAACTAAATATAGTTAAAAATTGTGCTTTTGTAAATTTGAATTATAACATAATCATTTATATTAAGTTGAAAAAAATATTGGAAATTGACTAAACCAAATGGGCAATTGCGCTATCTTGTTCCCCCATCTTCTTTGAAATGACGACCACCTTCCTGCCTGAAATCTTTCAAAAAGAACTATGAAACTAAATTTTGGCGAAAAATTTAAAAATCTGGTCTACAAAATCACGAAGTCAGTATTCCTTTAAGGTGTGTGGGAGTAAAGAAGATAATTTTAAACATTATATGCATTAACATATTTACATCCGATTTGGACCTGCCCTAGAGTCAAAACCATTACTCCAGGGGACATGAAATTAAAAATTTTAGTAGAGGACTTCCTGGTAAACATAATAATATTATTATGAAGTAAGTTTTTCATACAAATATGTGAGAAAAGAAAAGAAAGAGAAGAAGACGATTTTAAAACATTATATGCATTAACACTATATTACCATATTAAGATTTAATACATTTTTACTATATGGCTATATTGGCCCAACCCTAGAGCCTCGACCCCTCATACAGGGGTCATGAATTTCACAATTTTGGTGGAGGGCTTCATGGACATCAATATCATGCATTTAGTTTTTAACAAATATATATGGGAGTAGAGAAGAAGATTTTCTAAGATTAAATACATTTCTACTTTATGGCCAAATTGGCCCCACCCTAGAGCCAGAACCCCTGACCCACGGGCCATGATATTCATAATTTCGGTAGCGGGCTTCATGGAGATTATAACCATGCAACCAGTTGTTTCCTCACTTGTGTGGGAGTAGAGAAGGAAGATTTTTTAAATTTGGGCTTTATTTTTGGAATATTTGGCCCCACTTGTGGTGCCCCGGGGTGGTAGAGCTACGAATTTCACAATTTAGATTTCTCTTATCATAGAGATGCCTCACATCAAAATTGGTAACCATTAGCCTTATAGTTTTTTAGAAGAAGTTAAAATGTAAAATTGTTAACGCACGTCGCCGGACGAAAACGGATAGCAATAGGTCACCTGAGTTTACTCAGGTGACCTAAAAATGCAGTTGTTTAATAGAAATTTCCAAACAGTACTTGAGGCAATAGATGTCAGAGATATATAAAGAAATACTAGGTCCACACTTCATTTCATATCTATACATAATAAAAAACCCTTTAATTGCATTGCAGCGCACCGAGCAGGCTGATCCTAGACATTACCAAAGAAAGGGAGAGAAAAGAAGAGAAAAAAAAATAATAATCATAATAACAATTGTTTTGACACATATAACCTTTTTTCTACAGAATCCTTCACATAAACATTTTTGCTAGACACTGATTTCCATCGCCCGTGTCTTTGTAAACACCTTTCATTGACACTAGCATTTGCAGCAGCAGTTGCCCCTCCTGATCTAAGGGAGTGTAGACCGATATTTAAATCCGGAGCTACAGTTTTTAAAAGATTAACAATATTTTGCTTTGCTGCAGTATAACTAAGCTTTTTATTTTTTGTCACTAATTTGGAAATACCACTGCTTCTTAAAGCGGGTTTAAAAATAAAATGATCAGAACACATATCAATTCCCGCCTCCTTTGTATAACGTAAAAACATGTCATATGGGCAAGCACTAGTAAAACCTTTTGCGATGAGTACTTCATTTCCATCTCTGTATTGATCATTTTTGCATTTTTCAATAAAAATTTGCAAATAATTTTGTTCAACAATGACATCTTTACATTTTAAGGAACTTAGTTCGTCAAATCTTAAAAAACCTGCAAAACCTATCAAAATCATAGCTAAATTTCTAAGCATAAGAACATCCGTAGTATCTGTATGCGAATCGCACAGTGTCTGTAGCATCTGACGGTCGACGGGATCCTTTCTGCGCACTGGTCTACCCGTTAATCGTTTAGCCGACTCTTGTAGTGAATTCACAAAGGAATTATCTGTGGGATCTGGATAACCACTGATTTCATGCATCCATTTTATTGAATAAATTGTAGTGTTTACTGTAGAATACGAAGCACCAGAATCTAACAGATAAGTAATATATAAAGCAACATGAATTGGCTGTGCTGGAATCTCACTGTGTCCGTGGTCATTTATGAACTTCTTCCATCGTTGAAAACCATGTTTGTAGGTCTTGTTGGTACTGTCACTCTTTGATGATAAAAGGTACCATATGTGACTGTACTCCTAGTCCTGGAAAAAATTAGTCATCACCAAAATGAAATATCTTAATATTATGAACATGTATTTATTTCTAAAACTGTATTCTCAATACCAACATCTTAAACTTCAGTGGAAATTTTGCAAAAACTGATTTATTACTCTTGCCATGCGTTATCAATTTTTTGTCAGGTAGATAATAACAAAATTTTACAAAACTTTTATAACAGTTTCCCTCAAATATCAAAGGCCAATATGAGGACGACTTCCATTCCGGAATAATCAATGTACCTGTGGCCCTCTCTGCTATCATTTTGTTAATAACTCTTGGTATATAACTGGGCGGAGGAACTAACCAGTTATTTTCACTTACCCAAACCTGGGTAAACGCATCGACTGCCTCTGTACCAGGACACCAATATTTAGAATTAAACCTTTCACACTTTTTATTGTAATGTGTAGCAAATCTATCGACAGTATGCATACCCCATAGTTTTTCGTAACTGTTAAAAACATCATCGTGTACTGACCAATCGTCCATGTCCGTTACACGACTTAAGAAATCTGCTCTTTTGTTTTCATTTCTGGGCTTCCATACATTACTACTTGAGTGCTGTTTTCGGTGCAAGTTTCAAATATCTGGCTTGCAATGATTTGCAAATATGGTTTTTTGCTTCCAACTTGCATGATTTTTGCAACGTTTTTACTGTCTGATATAACATTTAAATTTGAATTTTTTATAATACTGACTTTACTTTTCATGACCCTGTTAACAGTTTCTAATTCTCTCCATGTTGAGCTCTGCATCGCTTCTTCTGCTGTCCAATTTCCTACTACACTCCCCATAAAATCATTTTCATTGTTATCATTGATACATTCAAAATAACCACCAAAGCCTACATCCGAGGCGTCACAATATAAGAATAAGCTGCATACATCTGATGCACTTACAAAATCAATGGAACAACCGTTTCCATTCAAAATTGAAACACTTTTTCGCCAAAATTCAATTTCTCTCAAAGCATTTGCTGTTATTTTTACCTGAGCTTCCCAGCTAGCCTTGCTTGATATGCAGTAATCAAGGGTGCTAATCTACGTCATCACCGGGATGACGTAAACATACACAGTCGGCCATTTTCTCTCGGTTCGAATAAGAGGTAAGGTTGTTTTGTACCCAGAGACTAAATACTTATTAAATACACCACTCTTACGGAATTACATTAGACCCACTCTATTATGCTAAAACTGTATAACTTTCCAAACTGCAGTCATTTCTGAAAACACCTCGCATTTATCCAAATGTATGCCGAGGTAACGTTAACGCACTTGCACTATCGTACATTCAATTCACACATTATATGCATGTTTTACAAATTATAAAACATATTTTTTAACAAAACTTATTATTAGCGGTCTTTTAGCCATTAATGAATTCATCTAGTCAATTTCAATCTATAATTTGATATTGTTGACAGCATTTGATGCTATTACTAATATCTTGATAACGTTAACACATCCATTTTTCAATGATAACGTTCACACTTTACTTATAATAACGTGTTTTCTTATTTTATCAATCTTATAATTATATACTTTTTATTTATAGGTGAAGATGGTTAAACGTAAAAGTCGATTGTGGCTAAATCACCCAAGATCAACGGCTGCAAAAATAAATTCTAAAAACAAACATATAGTAGAAAATATACCGGTATGTACTAGTGATTCGCCACACAAAAACAATACTCTGATTTTGCGACGAAAGATAAAAGGGACACCTTCTAAGTCACCTCCTTGTAAAGTATTCAAGCAGCGTTCGACACAATCAAAATCTCCATTTATCAAAAGACTGAAGAAGAATACGATTTTTTATGTACCCCCCTCTGTATCAAAATGTCCGTCGGTTTCATTTAAAATAATTAAAAATGATTTTGATCAAGAATCTCCCGGGTCGTCTGATAAAGTTTTGAAGTGTCAAAACAACCAAATAGAAAGTGAAAGCATTGGAGTAAAATGCACAGGACCTTCTAAGAGTAGGCGTGCTCTGCTTGAGCGGTTTGAAAACAACACCTGTGTTACATTCTTGTACCCAGACATAAATCTTACAAACTTTCTCCCAAATAAATGCCATCCTAATTTCCAGAAGGATTTGGTTTCATTCATATACCGCATGGTTGTAGTATTTTCATTAGCGTACCATTCAACAACTTCCAACCACAGTCTAAATGCAATGTTGTTGATCGGGAATAAACCCTTCTATACCAACTCGAAAAAAAGAACAAATCTTCTTTCAAGACCATGTTCTTTGAGTTGTTGTAAAACTTTTAAGATCATTGCATGAATATCAGCAGTGTCCACCGAGTCTGAAATACACGTATTGCCTACAGGTATTATACCAGTTTCGTCTGAAAAAGAAATGTTTGAATTGTTTTCAAACCGCTCAAGCAGAGCACGCCTATTCTTAGAAGGCCCTAATCATGCTAATGCTTTCACTTTCTATTTGGTTGTTTTGACACTTCAAAACTTTATCAGACGACCCGGGAGATTCTTGATCAAAATCATTTTTAATTATTTTAATTTATTTAATTACTTTACAAGGAGGTGATTTAGAAGGTGTCCCTTTTATCTTTCGTCGCAAAATCAGAGTATTGTTTTTGTGTGGCGAATCACTAGTACATACCGGTATATTTTCTACTATAAGTCTGTCCCAAGTTTTTGCTTCCATCACTTTTTGGTGATTTTTGATAAAATTACACATACCCGTGAAAGAAATACAGTTGAAATCGTTAAAAGGGAATATATCCAAGATGTTTTCATTGAACAATTATCCCTTTCCTCTCAGAAAAATTCACAGGAACGAAAACAGATTCCCTACGGAGATTTATAATGGGGAATGTTTACATCTTTTATCCATTCGGAATACACTCGGAATACATCGTGCAATTTTTTAACGTTATCATCCGGGCTTATTAATGGCTGTTGCAATGCAAAATCTCCGTAGACTTTCAATTTCGGGATGTGTATTGAAACCCGAAGCGGTAGAGGGGGCGTTTCAAAACAGATAATCTGGACATTTTTCATATAAGTGGATGAACGTAGTTTGAGCACAAAGGTATTTACTATTATTGAAATATCAAGCAAAAAGTGGTGGAAGCAAAAACTCGTGACAGATTATACATGTATATGTTTGTTTTTAGAATTTATTTTTGCAGCCGTTGATCTTGGGTGATTTAGCCACAATCGACTTTTACGTTTAACCATCTTCACCTATAAATAAAAAGTATATAATTATAAGATTGATAAAATAAGAAAACACGTTATTATAAGTAAAGTGTGAACGTTATCATTGAAAAATGGATGTGTTAACGTTATCAAGATATTAGTAATAGCATCAAATGCTGTCAACAATATCAAATTATAGATTGAAATTGACTAGATGAATTCATTAATGGCTAAAAGACCGCTAATAATAAGTTTTGTTAAAAAATATGTTTTATAATTTGTAAAACATGCATATAATGTGTGAATTGAATGTACGATAGTGCAAGTGCGTTAACGTTACCTCGGCATACATTTGGATAAATGCGAGGTGTTTTCAGAAATGACTGCAGTTTGGAAAGTTATACAGTTTTAGCATAATAGAGTGGGTCTAATGTAATTCCGTAAGAGTGGTGTATTTAATAAGTATTTAGTCTCTGGGTACAAAACAACCTTACCTCTTATTCGAACCGAGAGAAAATGGCCGACTGTGTATGTTTACGTCATCCCGGTGATGACGTAGATTAGCACCCTTGGTAATACAAAAATCTTGTTTTCATTCTAACAATATCACCAAAAACAACTTTCATGGAAATAATTTGACCAACAATTTTTGCTAAAAATTTTGCACGAAAATACAATACATTTTTCTGTACCTCACCATGTATAGTATCTAAACACAAATTTAGACGATAAATTCTGTCGTTGCTGATGTGAACTTGACCTTTCTCTGTATTCCAATGCAAACCTAACCAATCACAGTTTTGACTTGGAATCCAATTACATTTGTCGTCTGCAAACAAGAAACCCAAATTTTGAAAAAGCATTTTTATTGAATAACTTACGTTTGATGTTACTTCGAAACTGCTGCCTGCAGCTATACCGTCGTCTAAAAATGTTATAATTTTTATTCCTTCTGATCTTAAATGCCTCACCGGTTCTCTAAGAACTTTTGAAAAAATGTACCCTGCTGTGGAAATGCCAAATGGTAAAACATTGTATACGAAATATGAAATTTTGCCATTTTCTTCCCATGAGAAACCTAAATATTGTCGGTGTTCCTCGTAAATTTCTATATGGTGATAGGCTGATTTTAAGTCAAAAGTAAACATAAAGTCTCCCATTTTAAGCATTTCTTTTGCAGTGACAGCATCTTCGTATCTAAACTTAAACTTGTGCAAATGAGGATTCACGTGCCTGCAATCCAGTACCAACCTTCGCTTACCGTTTCTATTTTTGGCCACCGTCAAAGGATTTACAACTGTAGGTTTTTCCCTTACCCGTGACACACATCCCTTTTCTATCAAATTCCTTATCTCACCTGTGACGAATTCTGGTTCCTCTCTCGCTGACCTATTGTTGTTTAATTCAATAGAAGAAGGATTTGTTTTGAATGGAATTTTATATCCTGACTTTATAATATCTAATATTGTTTTACCTGTCCCAATTTTCTCCCATTCGCTGTAACGTGATCTTAAACGACCAACTGGAGATACGATACTACTTATATCATTAAAAAGCGCCAAATTTGAAATAGGCAAAATTTTTTCTAAATTTTCACTTATCTTGTTTGCTTTGTCATCTTTCTTCGTACAATCCCGACTCCAATGTCCCTTAGCTCCGCAGTCAAAACATCTGCCGGGTTTTCCACTGCTCGTTGATCTTTCATCTGTCTCCATACGGGAGACGGTCGCTGGTTTCTTCTGATAGGGTTCGAATCTCTGACGTTTTCTCCCGTTGAAAACTTTCCGCTCGGCTCTCATCTGTGCTCTGTACATCTTCTTCTCATCGTCCGAATCGTCTGCTATGGGGTTGGCCTGATACTCCTGGACTACTTTCCAACCAAGCTGAGACGAATCTGCCAACTTAATCACTTTCTGGCGATT
The DNA here is from genome assembly GCF_963853765.1 of Magallana gigas. NCBI lineage: Eukaryota > Metazoa > Mollusca > Bivalvia > Ostreida > Ostreidae > Magallana > Magallana gigas. The sequence goes on along the minus strand of NC_088858.1, from coordinate 31,544,819 downwards.
TTTAACCATTTCAATACCTTCAGCGATACTGCTCTTTGCCGACTCCACTCCATCGTCACTCCCGCAGTTTAAATGTTCCCTGGCCTCCTTTAACTTCGTGAGCACTCGGGCTTCATGCTTATACTGATTCTCGTTTCCTTTTTTACGAAACACATAATGTTCATTCAAATTGTCCTCAATTTTGCATATTTGAGACGCGGAAATTTGTTGAATATTTTGTTGAAAAACTGACAAACGACTGTCCATCATATTTTGCAAACTACTTAACAATTCGGACTGCTGACGTGAAACAACTCTGTTTACTTCTTCTGAAATTGAGCTTTGTATTTGTCTGGCGTCCATGACGAAAAATACGACTTGCTCGGGACGGCGTGCGCTAGAAAGTGAACCTTACTGACAACCCATGAATCAATTCAAACACGTACACTCAATACTGAAATTTCATTGGCTAAATACTCCATAACAAGGTAAACTTAGTAACCCCACACTTTCGTAATTGTTTACATGTCGTCAGGACAATTATTTTTCGCTATACTTCGTAACGCGAAAAAATTCTAGAAACCAATCTCTAAAAAAAAGCCAGGGGCGCACTCGATTGGGACCCTTCTTATTCCGGAATAATCATTCCGTCCGCTCGATTGGGTTGGTAGGTAAATGGTTATTACACTTGGAAGGCCTACTGAACATTTTCGGAATCTCAGACACCAGACAGAGGACTTCGGACTGCGGACCTTTTAGTTGATGGGACATGTCAAACACGAAAATTGAAGAAAATATGTGTTCAAAAAATTGTTTTCATTGAACTTAATTTTTGACTTCGGGTGCGTCGTTTATAAGAATAAGCATGTTGATTTCTTTCAATTATGATATTTTTAAAGATTAATTTCACGTAATTTAAGGTACACGTATATAATGTATAATATTTTTTATGTTTTCGAAGTAATTTCAAGATATTCCATAATGATACTTGACGACATATTTGACCGAAACGTTATCAATGTTTAAAAAAATACCGCAACATTGTTTATACATATTATAACAAGTAGAGGAAATGTATCCCTTTTTAATGAAATTAAAAAATATACAGGAAACGAGTTCTTCAAGTGTTTTATTAAATTAATCAGACTCGTCAGAGTCAACAGCAAGAGCTTTAAGAAGTTTTGGTACTTTTTTTGTTATAAAAATGTTATACGCCTCTTGATTTTCCCGCATAACGCTCAGAAGTGGCCGTTTGAGAACTCCTTTTTGAGATGGTGATGGTCTAGAAGTACCAGGCGTAGATGAAAATCTAGATGAACCGGGCACAGATGAAGATTTTGACCGACCGGGCAAAGATGAAGACGTAGATGTAGACGGACCGGTCAAAGATGCAGATTTGGAAGGAGCAGGCGTAGACGAATCGGAATTGGCCTCATTCAAATCCTCTTCGGAAGAGGACAGATCTTGCATCATTTGAGATCTTACATCCAATTCGTTCAAATCAGTGGTCGCACGTACCCCGGTCTGTTTTTTATGAACAGGTTGTGCTAATTTGATTTCTATGTCCCTTACCTTCTTCAATTCATTCCTAAAAAAAAACAAAAATAGTTATCAACTATATTTATAAAATTGAAGCTGGTTGAATTTTATATGAACATTTATTTAGAAATAATTTTGAACATTACAAAGAGTTCTATTTAAACAATATATAAACTACCTGATCGTGATATTCTTTATATCGAGGTCTGATACAGACAGCAATTTAGATAACTTTGTAGAAAGCCTATCTTTTATTTGTTTTGCATTAGAGGAATTGTACAAATTCTGCGTTTCTAATGGAAGCTGATGGATGTTATCAATCATCGATTTGTGTATTTGGACCCAAGCACATGGATAAGTCTGGTAGCTCCTCAACATCAACAGGATTTCCTGATCGCAAAACTTTACCACCCGTTTTCGTTTTACATTTACCAAAGGCTGTTGATGTTCGAAATTATCTGCAATTAAAAAATATGATTGATAGAATTTTAAATGTACTTCAATGCTTATTAATTTTTTATGGTTAAAAATATATTGAAATAAGGAGATGTCTTTCAAAAATTATTATTTTATATTTAATCATAGATAAGCATGAAGGGATAACGCCTCCGTCAAGTTTGCACTTGCGAGGGGTGTTCGGGTGGAAGCCTTGTCTTTAAAAAAAAAAGAGTTATTGGCCTTTTCTCTTGTGAAATCACTTGTATTTTACTGTTGCCGAGAGAGGGTCGGTTTTTATTTTATTATCATTTAAACTTAAGCATATGACAATTCACAGTTTTGAATATTTTCGAACAATTTTCATTTTTATGATATATCTATTTAAATGTATTTAACATGTACTGTGCATGTGTTCACTATAAAAATGAAATGCACGTCGTTTTCAATAGAAAATAAAATACATATATGTATTTAGATATTGATAAAAAAGATTACATGTAAATGAAAGCTTACCATCTTGGATATCTGGCAAATCATCCATATCTAAGTAAGTCCGTGTTCTCGGAAGAAATTGAGCGGAATGAAAGAATAGGAGGAGCGGTACAAAACAAACCAAACAAACAAAAAACTAAAGGGTCATATCAAAAGTAATAAAAAATGTAAGCAAAGGTTGGTTGTATTTAGAGTAAAGGGTGTTAATTTTGTGAAGGATTTTAAATAATATTAGGTTACGAATGCAATCAATTAATCTTTTTAGGATCCGTTCAACTCAACACAAAGGATGTAATTATTTATTTCGTTTTAAATTATATTAGTAATATTATTTATTTATTATGATAGTATAGAAAAGTATATTCAATGAATGAATGCGATCATTAAGATTGATTGCGGTCTTGACCCAACTGCAACTTAAATTAGAATTACAAATTAAATGGATTTCTAAAAAAATATATTAATTTAACATAGACCCCGTAGACTTCCATAAAAACCCCAATAACCTAGAATCAATTAAATTGTGATGCCATAATGTTCAAGAATTTCGTTGGTTACTCTCACCAGCAAATAAACCTAGGGGGGTGGGTGGGGGGTGTCAAATAATATGAAATGCAAGTAATCTTCCTACATTATATGTACATGTATTAGCAAATATAACATTCTCATTAAATAGTAACAACCAACGATAATTGACCCCAATAGTTTTAATTGATTCAGTAACTCTCTTGCTACCCCCCCCCCCCCCCCACCTTCCTCCAATCCCCCGGTAAATATAAACTATAGAAATATAAAACAGGTAATTTTTATTAAGAATTGTTTCAATTTCAGGTAAACATGGATTTTGATGTTGTGGTTGCAGCTCTCCCAGCTTTTGCTTCGTGTCCGCCCGATTGTTTTATTGTTAAACAATTTTTATCAATATTGATGATTATCACTAAACCCCCACCTGATCCTTTGGTGGATGTGCGACATCGTCTTTGTACAGGTGAACCCGGTGTGTGGCAAGGAAGAGATATATTCTGCATGTTTTCAGACCATTCCTATGGCTTTTATGAGATAACAGGCGAGAGTCTTGAAACTTTTCTAGACCTTGTGCAGAAAATAACTAACGCTATGGGTAGGAAAATGACTGGCCATAATCTGTCACCAAAAAACCGTACGCTTTTATTTATTTATGATTTGGTTGAGATGTTATCCATCTTACAATTTCTTGTTTCAACTGTTTGATGTAAGTACCACAACAATTCATGAAGAAATTGACAAGTTAATGCCTGCTGTAGCAAATTCATTTATCACGTGGCCATCAGTTGATGAATGGCGGGATATGATACATATTTGGGCAAAATTACCAAATGCAGTTGGTGCAATCGACGGAACATCAGTCAGCAGTCCGATACATTAAAGGAAGATTTGTAGAAGAGGAGAGAAAACGTGCAGAGACAATGCACAAAGAACAGATGAAAATGCTCTCAGGACTTACAAATATTCTTGGCAAGCTTCCAGATGCAAAGAAGTAGTTATGCATCCATATATAAGAAAAAAATTATTTACTTATCAAGTTTTTTAAGTAATGGTATGGATATCATAGGTTTTGATATAAATGTACCTTAGATTCTTACATATCTAAGTAGTTTGAACCATCTAGTCATTCATTCATTCAAATATATACCGCAATGTAGTTATCTGTGGTATTAATTTGTCTGACCTTTGTTATGTTTTATGCAGCAAAGTTACATGTATCTGAGGTGTATCACTTTGTCTGTTCTTTGTTATTTTTTATGCAGCAAAGAATATGTCTTGCATACCTACTTTTTATTTCGAGTTTGTATTGTTACCGTTTTACATAAAAAATAAAATGTTTAAAGCAATCCTTGTTATGCTAATCTTTGTAAAAGAGAGAAATACACTTTGTAACCCTTCAGGCTATGCATTGGGACCATGCATCAGTAGTCATGTTGTCATTAAGATAGTTGTCGGATAGTTTGACGATTATGTTGCACCAAATGTAGAAAAATAAACAAGGAATTTCTGTCAGATACCGGTACATTTAATTATGAACATATTGACAAATATATCTCTCATTGACATATTAACACAGACTGACAATAGGCATTATGTTTTATGCAACACAACACATTCAAATAATACGTGTTTTAATAATCCTGTTTTTGTAGTTCCTCTTTATTGAGTATTTCACTTGTTTTTCTTGCACATGTATGCATTTCTGTTTTGCTGTTCCGAAGTTGACCTCTACTTCCGGGTCAAACTTCCTATTTTAGAGTTCACCCTCATAGATAGTCATACCCGGTGAATTCCATTGAGATTAACATCGTAAGTAAACAAAATCGTATTTTTATATTGATATTTGATTTGTTGAATGAAAAGTAGTGTTTAAAAAGTTTAACTTAAATTGTTTGTGATTTTTATTCATAGACCTATGTTATTTGGGATGTATCCCGTTTACTGTTAACAACATCTGTCTTTAGTAGACGAATTTTATAAGTGATTGGGTTTAACGGATATGAACGGAGAATATATAGCGCGAATCCGTTAATTTTCGTTAGTCTGCAATTATGGGGGGTTTAAAGATGCAAGTAATTTATTTTATCGGAAATTTAATTGGGTTTAGGAGATTAGGTTTTGATCACATATTTCCATAATTTGGAAATCTGATCAATTAATTTAAAGTTAATTAGTGAATTATAATTAATTAAGGTCACATTTTCCGATTAATATCTGAATCAGACCTTACAAACTTCTTTTGTGGGAATTTTTATCAGTGTTTATATTTTAAACTAGGATACTTAGGTAATTTTAGTTAGGTCTAAGTCACATATTTAGAATTTATCTGAATCAGACTATTTAACATTAAAGTTGTTGTGAATTTACTGGAGTTATTAGGGTATTTCAGTGAATAAAAAGGACAGGAATTTAATTAATGTTGTTTTGAGGAGGCTATCTATTTATTTATTTTCTGTCTTGTAAGAAATAGTTGGTGTATCAATAAATTGTGAAACTTTACAGCAGACTTTATTTTATTTACTTATATTTGGGTTTGGTACTTGCCAGTAAAGTACCTGGTGTCAGAAGAACAAATCAAACCAAAGTGTAGCGTTAGCACGTTACATATTTTTGGTGTCAGAAGTGGGATCCTATAACATTTTAATTAGGATCCAGTGAAACGGACTCACGGATACAATGTATGAGACAAGAGCACACAAGAGAAGGGTAAACAATTTAGAGTCAAGTGATGTAGACCCTAAAATTGATGGGGAGTCAGCTGATGAGATATTGGTAAAACGAAATATAGGAAACAGTCCAAAGATGGAAATGACTGAAACAAGAGATACAGCATGTACATCAGACAATAATGGTCTACCTACTCAACAATCCTCCTTCATTGGGAACTCCAGTACATGTAGGGTCGGCTCAAACTCCCACAGAGGGGCAAGTGCAGAGACAGAATATACTAGTAAGACGAGGTAAGATTCGTAGTTCCATCTGTAAGGAACACCCCTACCTCTACTTGTGTAAGATCTCCACTTGACAGCTCACGACCACCATTCTATCGAGCAGAGTCAGAGAATGACGAGGCTGCTGTTGGAAGACACACGGAGAAAGCAGGGATTGTAGGTACTTTCAAAGCTCTCATTGAGGAAGTGACAACCACAATGACAGAGATGAGGTCAATGGTACAAAAGCTCAATGGGAAAATTAGTACCGGTAAAAAACCACATGATAAATTAGTTACTGGTTCTACCCATCATTCCCGTACCACAAACTCAAGAGTAAAGCGTCAGTTGACCTCTAGTACATGTAGTAAACTTACAAGGGAGGTAAGTACAGACTCCTCGTCCACTGAAGAAGATGATGATGGAAGCTGTGTTTCAACAGGAAACACATCCAGCCTAATAAAAGACGGAAGGTATAGTAAAACCTTTGGGGCCAAGTTACCCCCCTTTACAGGCACATATCCATGGAAAGTGTGGCATAACAGGTTTGAGTCAGTTGCTAATCTCAATAGATGGGATGAACATGAAAACCTACAACAACTATTACCAAGGATTCAATGCAAGGCTGCGGAGTTTGTTTATGGCCAACTAAAACCAGCAGTAACATCTCAATATAAGATGATAAATTTGATTGAACACTAAGACATGATTTAATATTGAACATTGAAAATGTGAACATTTTAACAATACATCAAGAACATATAAAATCAAATTTATTTTAGATACAAGTAAGTAATCAAGAAAAAGGAAGATTAACATCCAGGAGCTCGAAATGGAGAATTTAAGACTGGAAAACACTAAACTGCAGAAGGAAATCAAGAAAATGGACGTGGAAACAGAGGTCCTGCAAATAAAAAAGAACTTTTATGATGTTAAATTGCAGGTGATTCTTAATGAGCACCCTGAAGTTGTCGCTCAAATGCTAAAAGACAATGAATGTTAAATAATAATTCCAATCAATTCAAGGAAGCTTTTATAATCACTTTTTGTCTGGCGTCAAACTGTCTGTTCGTTCATCCTTAATTGTTTTTTACATTTTCGACATCTTCTCCAGAACCACAGGACCTATTTCAATCAAACTTGGCTCAAAACATTATTTAGTGAAGGATATTTAAGTTCGTGAAAACAAACGGCCAAATCTTATTTTAAAGGGAGATAATTAAGAATTATTGAAAATCTGTTGCTTGTTTCTCAAATATCTTTTTCTTTTTTTAATCCATTCGACCAGAAAAGCTGAAACTTATGTGGAGGATCCTTAGGTAGTCTAGATTGAAGTTTGTTCAGATCATAATCCCCGAAAGTGGATACAATTGGATGGGTGGGGGATGACATTGGAAACAAATTATTTTCAAAAAATGCAGTGTTATAACATATGGTATTTCTTAATACAAAATATTTAAACAATAAAATGCTTTCTTTGGAGATTCATACGGGTTATGAAGGTGGCAACATTGCAGAAAAAATACATAACCCATTTTTTAATACAAAATATTTTTTTGCAATGATCACTACCTTCAGAACTTGCATGAATCGTCAAAGAAAGCATTATTTTTTTTACTGTTAATATACATCAGTACAATAGCTAAAAGAAACAGCCAAACGTCTTCTATGGAAATTTGAGTCTGACTTCCTCATGACTATTTCATGCAGTTCATGAATTTTCTTAGGTGGCCGTAGATTTTGACCAATCGAGAAATAGGCCATGTAGATTTCAGTTTTGCTGTTTTATAGAGCTATGAATTTCTGTAAGAAATGAGGGAATCATACTTGGTATATGTAAATATATTGTATTACATTGTCCAGATAATTTGTATCATAATTACTCCATTAAGCTGATTTTATTATGGTTATGTTAATTAGGTGAGCAATGTGGCCCATAGGCCTCTTGTTTAAAATTATTAGATAAGCTGGATGTTAATTTTTTTTCCCTTGATGTTTATCTAGATACATGAAATGTCACATTCTTGACTTTGGTATTCTAATGGAATGCTTGCTAAAATTGACATTGTTGATCATAGTGGTGACATACATTTATTTTGATTGTCATAAACAAAAAAAAATGTTTTATTTTGTTTTGTTTTACATTGTTTAATTTATTATTGTACCTTTACCACATAATGACATTTTTACTCATAATTAATCATATATCCACTTCATTTTTGAAGAGTTTTTTTTAAATGAACCGAAAATATAACTGAGCTTTTCTGATAAAAAAAAATTGTCTATTGTGGTTGTTGTCATCGTTCATGTTGTAATCTGTTCACAATTTCCTCTTCAGAACTCAAGGTCAATTTTAACCAAACTATAAACAAAGCATTTTAATATGAAAGTGACTGCAGTTTCTTAAGATAGAAAGTTATACATGTCCTCTTTCAGAGGTAGTTAATGAAGAATTATTGTTTTTTTAAGCTCACTGAGACGAAGTGGGGGAGGGGGGCATGGATGGTGCGTATTATGATACTGATGCACCCGACAGGCTTGAATGCTAAATCTGAGCTTTTGGTTTCGGATGCTGGAGGAGGTTAAGGTTTTTAGAGCTGGATAAAGTTTTTGTTGCAGGTGCCCTCTGAAGATGAGATCTTGGTTATTACTGGTCCTAACTTCACCAAACTTGCATGGATGATGCATCTTATGTGTCATAAAGGTGATGAATTTTTTTATAGGATAGAAGACAAAGTGTTATTATATATTTTTCTGATATATGAAACAATGAAAGGTGCTTAATGTTTAATATAGATATTTGTAAGAAAAATTTGATCATCTTTGTAAACAAGACCTAAACATGTAAATTATACGTCGAGTATTTTGTATTTGATCCCATAAAGCTGACAAAGTAATAGCTAGTTATATTGCACAGGTGAGCAATGTGGCCCATGAGCCTCCTATTTATATTTACATTTACTATTTAAAATATATAGTGCCACTCTAAGCTTTGGATGATAAGCTTCCTCTTTGAAAATGAGTCATTTTTTATCTTAATGATGTGTGCATTTTAAGTCACTGTTCACTGAAGAATGTTATATGATACAATTGTGATACATTGCACTTTTAGCAATAAGAGTATTCAAGTTTATGCTAGTTTGAATTATTCATTGTAGTGTGTAATACCAGTAAAAATTATATGAAAGTTGTAATGAAAGAATAATTGTTTCATCTTTAAATATTTGACAATGATATTATTTGAGCAAGTTGAGATGATGCGCTGTATTGCTTGTTTAATGTTTAAGTAGTTTACATGTCCATGTATTTGATTGAATGGCGGATATATGTGACTACATGTATATACTTAAGTTGCTTTATCTGATTGTTTTCAACTCTATTAAATGTTATCATCAATAATGACTTTAGCACCAATAGTTGTATTTATTTATAGTCAGTGAAATACCCTGACATCATCTTAATTCATTATTATTATAATTATTCATTAATAAATTCACCATGTTAGTAATATGTATAATGTACCGGTACATAAAGTAGTAAATTGTAAACAGTAATTTTATAATTAAAATTCTAAGATGTTGACTATGCATAGAAACGTCTTCATGAAAAGTATGTATCTCTCACATGGTCCCTCACGGTGCGTCCTACAGCGTCATCTGGAACCCTAACGTGGACGTCCACGGCCACATCAACTGCATTCGTCAAGTTTGTCTCTTTCAGAATGTCCCTCCGTTGAATCCCTATATTGTGCAGAATAGCACAGGCCGTCACTATTCGGCACGCTCTTTCTGGTTTGGTCCGAAGGCCACAGTGGAGGGCATGAAATCTCTTTTTCAAAATTCCAAATGTTTGCTCAATCGTGACTCTGAAATGGTATTGAAGAACTTACATCCAGCAATAAATATGGCGGTGAATTCCACTGAGATTAACATCGCAAGTAAACAAAATCGTATTTTTATATTGATACTTGATTTGTTGAATGAAATGTAGTGTTTTAAAAGTTTAACTTAAATTTGGGTTTGGTACTTGCCAGTAAAAGTACCTGGTGTCAGAAGAACAAATCCAACCTAAGTGGTGGAGGCTTCTTGAGTCTTTGACACCAAAAGGAAGATTGTAAAGAGAGACTTTTCCCCTGTGTCTGAGGTCGGCTCACCATCGCATTCGCCCCTTAAACTCCTGTAGTTCCTGTTATTTCAGCCTAGGTAGGCTGACCCAAGCACCATGGCATCTGCCCAGGCGTCCCCGAGTCTTTGGGCCAGGCCACCCTTCCTTCATCTGGTGCCGCTGGTTCATTTGCGACTGTCGCTCCTGTGCTTCATTACTTTTTCGGCAACTAGATGACATTTCCGCAGCCAGTAGGGACATGGATCCTTATGCGTTTCTGGCAGCTGACCCTCGACTATATTTCGCTGGAGCCCCCTCTGCGATGTTTCCAAAAGGAGCAGCTCAAATTCTTCAGGAGGCCCGCTCCAGAGCTCGGAGATGCGACCAAAGAACCCTCCACCATGTGCCCCTAGGATTCGGAGCGATCCAACGTGTGGAGAGGGTTAGTCTGCCAGATGGCACTACATATTTCCTATCTGCTACCTGGACAAAGGATCCACATTTCAAGATCACGAGAGAAGTCGCCACCCAGACGTCGGAGGAAGTATCCCAGAAACCAGCTCCTCGTCCATCCTGTGTGAAGAAAGGGTATACAGTGTTCTACCAGACAAACATATGTATTTCAGGACTGGACTGTATGTAGTTATGCGTGTTATTTAGTTAAGTCATGACTAATGTATTGTATTCCTTGGGAGGTCTTTAAATAAATTTTTAAGTTACTTAAACATAATATGTATGATGACCTTTTTTGGAATGGATCATGTTTTAGTTGTCCAATTTAAATATATATTATTGTATGTCATTAATTCATACTTCATTTTACCTTTCATTATTACGTCCTCACCTTGTTCTTGCATTCTTGTGTCATCATCAGTCATGTTTCTATGCATTTCTAGCAAAAGAAGTGCCATATTTATCATTATGTGCATGTATGTGTTCAAAAACAATGTGTTCAATATCGAGTATATATATTGTTTCCACATTTACATGTGGAATATTACAGATTATTTTATTGTTAAATGAAGGTATGTTTTTTAAGAGGGGATAGTGTAAGAGTCCCCCCCCCCCCTATTGTTTATATCATAAGTAATAATGATAAATATATCATTATATGCATTTCTTATCATGCTTGCATAGATTATAATATGTGTAATTCTTATATCTTATTATTACAGCATTTGTAAACATTTCAAGCATTATTATATGCAATGTGTAATGTGTCGCTAGGTTTTCTTAATCTCATTTGCAAACGAGACAACATTCATCTCCAATGATTTCCAGGCTGATGATACATTGTATATTAATATCGTAAATACCTGTTGTTTTTAGTAGAAGACAAATCATGTGGTTTGCCCTTTTGGTAATGGAGAAATGGAAGAATCTACATGTATTTATATAGGGGGTTAAGGTTATTTTAAGTATCGTCCTCGAGCCTGTTTGATTAATAATGGAAGTATTATCACTGTTGTTCTACTATATTTAAAATGTCTTACCTTTGTTTTTATTATAATACATGTTTGTATTCCGTTAGACGTCACGATATTTACATTATTTATCTGTTTATTCCTTAGCAGCACTCGGTAGCATCGTCCGCCATAGTTTGTCTCTACTTTCCTTTTTGGTTAGGTAAAGCCGAGTGCTCATGTCGGTTGTTGGAGTCTATAAACACCGTCGCTAGCGACGCGTTAGTATCAGTTCGACTTTGCAGAACGCCGGCCGCGGTTAATAGAAATAGTACGCAAATACTCTGAATCACACTCCTATTCATATTGAATACTATAATTATATAACCAATTAAGCATATAACGGAATTCACTTTTATTGGATTCATACTTTTCATACAACTTTCTTCGTGACGTCTGACGTTCCCAACCTACTGTACAGATTTGTTGGTATTGATTATTTTGAAGTTGGTGCATATTGTTCAATGAATATTTAAACCTAAATAAATTATTGTTACCCTGGAATATTTCTTGTACTCTCACTGCCTCTGACTATGTAGAAGTAAACTGACCAACTTTCCCAAAAAACTTTGGAATTCGATCATCATTGGTTAACTATTGAATATATTTCCTTCATTGGAATTTTACCAACTCATCAAGTCATAGCCTATACCTTGGCACGTTACAACCAGGATGATAAATGAACACTGTAAGAGTGATAACTAGGAGCCAAGCAGAGGAAAATGAATTAAATTCTGGGCTGTAAGATGTGAAGTTTCTTTTAGAGGGTGGGGAACCAGCAGAAATTACTCTATAACAATTTTAAGATCCTATCGTTGTTCCTATTCTGGTAGCCAAGGAAAAGGAGATCGAACAGCCATTGCACTCAATATCTTACAAGTCTGGAGAATAGACGGCATTGTAGCGGCACTGGGACAGATTGACAATCACGTCGGACATTCTGTACCGTAGATGAGAAAAAGGTTGCACGTCTTGCTCAAACAAGCTTATCGTCCGGATGATCATTCAACGACAAGTTCTTTATTATTGCCATGACAGCGTGACCTTCCGCAGGACATCTGGACGCTGAAAAGACATTAGGAAGAATAAAACAAGGATCATACAGGCCGTCTATGAAAAAAAAAAGTTTAAGAATATTGTCATGTATGTGACAACTGTGCTGCTCGGAGGCAGTCAATAAAGAATACTCATGCTCGACTGGGCTCATATCCTCTAGTGAAAACAATGGAAATTGTAGTCCTCGACATTCTTTAATTGTCCACTTCCTTAAATCAAAAAAGGAGATAAGTATATATAATTATGTAATAGTAGAGTGTTTTTAAAAATGGACCAAAACTGTTGCCCACTCAGATCAAGAAGGGAGTACAGTTGTTAAAGCTTTTGTTGACACTTTAATATGCCATTTTGGAAGCCCTCTGCAAAGTCAATTAGACCAGGATAGAAATTGTTCATCGAATTGTACAAAGAAATGTGCAATTTTCTTCAAATTGATAAAACAAGGACCCAGGGCCACGAACGTCTTGAGTCCAATTCAACGGTCTTTTTCTACTCAAATGTGAGAATTTTCTCAAATCCCTTGCGTTTGACACAAGAAAGTGTGTCACGAAAATAGAGTTTTACTCAAGTTGAGTTTTTCTCACATCTGAGATTGCTAAGCACCTGTCTCAAGCGTTCAACTCAGCATTCAAAATGGATGCCAGGCATATCCTTCTGTAGAATATTTGGCGAGTTCCTAGGCAAACGGTAAGAGAACGTAGCAATTCTTTAAAGTATTTGTCCGATGATGAAATTTTCCAGAGGTATCGCTTTGGATCCGCCACGATCTTCTTCATTTGGGCTTTAATTCGGACACTCTCAGCCACCAGACGCAACGAAGCTGTCTCTAACCACCACTTCTACAAGTTTTAGCAGCTTTTTGGTTTTGTGCCACTGTATCTTTCTACCAGCTGATCAGGGATTCTCTTTGTATATTCAAAATCAGCTGTTGGACTTACTTACTTATATTCGGTATAAGATTCGTTCATTTTTACAATACAGGCGCCCCATGCAGACAATTTTTAAACGTTATCAAAATATAAAAATGACGTCACAATCATTGTACTTCATACAGTGAAACAAAAAATGAAAGCACATAAGATGTAGATTTCTTTTTATTATTCATTAATTATTATTAAGACTGCTTGCAAAAGACCTACTGGACTTGGTGATTACTAAGTTTGAGCTGACCCTCAAGTGGATCGTTACAGATGCTTGAAATTTTAACACACTCTATGTTTAAACGTCGCGCACGCTACCGGTGTTACTTTATTAAAACACGCAGTAGAGATGAACCCATAAGGTTCATATTAGAAAATAAACAAGAGGCCGATGGGGCCACATCAATCACCTGAGCAACAATGACTTTATATGGGCGTTCAAAGGATATTGTACCATATGGCACCTCGGTAGAATAACATCAAGTGAAAAGCTGTCAATGTGACAGCAAACCGGTTTTTTTTTGTAAACTGTATCCATAATCCATGTCAACCCGATTCAGTGAAATGGAGTACCATATATGCAACATTTTGCCAAAAAAATAACCAAGTTCAAAAACTAGTATTTTTTCATAAATTATCGGCAATCAAAATCCTAGCAATATGCACACCTCTGATATATGTACAATTGATCTGCTAAAGAACAACTTCCTATCTTGAAAACTGTAGGAGGAGTTATCCGTACAATGAGGGTACCCTATATGCAATATTTTGCCAAAAAAAGACTAAATTCAAAAGCTGGTATTTTTTCGATAAATTATCGGAAATCAAAATCCTAGCAATATGCACACCTCTAATATATGTACAAATAATCTGCAAAAGAACAACTTCCTATCTTGAAAACTGCAGGAGGAGTTATCCGTACAATGAGGGTACCCTACATGCAATATTTTGCCAAAAAATGACTTAGTTCAGAGCTGGTATTTTTTCGATAAATTATCGGAAATCAAAATCCTAGCAATATGCACACCTGATATATGTACAATTGATCTGCAAAAGAACAACTTCCTATCTTGAAAACTGTAGGAGGAGTTATCCGTACAATGAGGGTACCCTTTTGGCAGCCGCCCGCCCGCCACTTTCACCATTTTAATTACCGGATATTTCCGTTGGAAAACCCGGTTAAAAATGAATATTGGAAAGTATTCGAATTTTACACTTATTTTTGCATACACTTAATCTTTGACATTGTACCTTTATGTAATGCCATTTTTACCAAAAATAAGAAATTCCTATGCAAGATATAAAACTAAACTTTTGGTAGGGGTACATGTATACTGTTAAAGTAAATCCACCCTCCTGTGACATCATTTATTTTACATAAACCATGAAATCATTAAAATTCTTGCAAGTATATTTGTAATTTCTAAGTTATTATAGGTGCACATCAAAAAATCAAATCATTGTTTACTTGGAGATATTTAATAAGCGTTTTTCATCCTTATATTCGACATAATTCAATAATGACAAAGGGAACTAACTCTTTTCTATTTTTCTCTAAGTGATATATCTAAATGCTGTAATTTTTCTAATGTAAACAATTTTTTCTTTTTTTAAAATTAATTTTAGTTTTCTGGCATAGTAAGCAATAAAATTTAAATAGATAAACAAGTATCCATCCACTTTTATTTAATTTTTAAGCAAGAAAAAGTGTGATTTTCAGATGATAATTTCAGCCTTTGGTTTTTATTACCTTACATCTTAAATAGTATGGATACATATATACTTTATTTATTTTTTGATGAAATTCAAGTCCAATAAGTTCAAAAAAGTTAAGTTTTTTAACTTTGAACCCATGATTTTATAGGTACGGAGTTACCTTAACTTTCAATTCCCTGTATTTTCGTAATGTCCCCCCCCCCTTTATTTCTAAAAAATCTATTATAATATTTATTGTTCGATATTACATCAATTGGATGAATGAACCATAAGGAAAGAAGATTTTATTTTAAAAATTCCTATAGATGTGAAGAATAAAAGTGTGCCTCAATGCGCCCAATCCCCCTAAAAGCATTCAAAAATTGAATTGGTCTTCCCAATCATAAACGACCGTTGTTTTCCTTGCGTAAACTCCCGTGATTTTTTAACCTTACTCACTTGATTGATGAATACACTCAAATGGAAAATGTCGTCACAAGACATGTAAAAGAGTTATTATAGTCAATGTATTGACAGGCATATCACTGTATTTTACTTAGACCCACCCATTATTTTTATCTTTATTCAAAAACAACAAATGGCTACAAACCAGGATGGTTTTACCCTGTAATACTTTCTTAGGAATAGCGGTAATGCCTTTATCCCCGTTAAGAAATGTGTCAGAACTATGGAAACTGTTTTAACGGTGTCGTTTTTATTTACTCGTGTCTGAAAAATTATCAAAAACTAATGTTGAATTCATATAATTCTGAATCATTGTTTCAAGAGGGGGCCCCAGAAAGCAGTTACAACATATCATTTTTTGTACAAGTATTTCATTTCGAATGTATGATCAACCAAAATTTCAGCGTCAATCATGGAATAAATAAGCAAGATACAGAGCTTACAATTTTGCTAGAATTTTAGTTTAATATTTCCTATTCAGCATCTAAAATGTAAAAAAATGGCCTCATATCTGTGTACAAAGCTCTGTATCTTGCATATAATTTGACTGAATTTTTATTCAGTTTTTTCTTCAATTATTTTCACAAAGGGGACACTTTAAAGTGTCTCTCCGCCTCAACACTGGGAACAGGAGTACAATACTAAAGGCGAGTCCAATGGGCACAAAAGTGACATTTGCCCCACTTCACAAACACAACACTTGTACAGTTTTAAAGGTCCTTTGGCTGACAGTCATGATGCAGTACTTTTCTTCCTCTACAATGTCCTCTGCAATGCAGTCACCATCGATTGTTTCTGGCCACTCATCCTCTGACAGATACCCGACGTGCTTGGGCCTTTTTCTTTTTCCGTGATTTTTCCTTTTCATTCATTTTGCTGGTTTGCTGGATTCAGCGGCAGCACTAGATACTGGTACTTTTTTCTGTTGCTTTGCATCTATGGATTTCAGGATGTTTTTTGTGTTATTTTTTTTTATGTAAATGCAATGATCTTATGATGCATGTACACTTTTCCTTTAATTAATACACATATATAGAATAACACTTGTGACATTTAGCAACTAATAAAGGAGTATGGTAGCATACATGTTATTGATTGTCTTGCGATTTGTATAAGACAAATGTAATCAAATTAAGTAGCATAGGTTTTGAGAACAGTCAAATAAAAGGAGATTTCATGTAAAAATTACTGGTAAGCCATTTTATACTTTGTTTTTGTACAAAGATGCATTATCAGTACAAGTTATATCATATGAGTTGAAATGATATCCATCATCTCCCCAAAAATGTCGAGTCCAAATGATTCTGAATCTTTCATCGCATTTACAGTTTCATCCAACGTTTTCCGGTCTGCTTTAGATAATGGACAGTCATCCCTTGGTTGCAAATAGTATTTTTCATTTGATATGAGCGTTCACAAATTTCTGGAACACGGCTCATTTGGTCATCCTGTGTGTTTTTAACTACTGTCGAATTTTTATCTGCTTTATAAGCCAAAGACTCTAGCCAAAGTTCAGGATGTTAATGTTAGTCTTTATGGATAAACTTTCCAAAAGGAATGGAGGAACAAATCTCTTTTTAGGTCTCTGTATAACTGAAGTGATTGTTCTGCTGGCAAAAAAAATGTTGAATTGTTGGAATTTTCAGAGTCTTCTTCTTCTGATGACTGTGAGGCTCAGCAAAGGAGTCAGTGAAGTGATGGCTAGAGGACAGGTAAGTAACATCATGCTGGTTGTAAATCAAAGATGGCGCATTGTCAGAATCTGGAATAATGTCTTTGTTAATTGGATGTATCCCGGTCTTTCAAAAAGCAGATGTCAGATTTCCAGGTGATATGGCCCTCATATATGGTCTAGCAGTTAGTTCAGCTACCTGATATTTTTTTATGTGAATCCCAGCAGGATTCTTCTGCATGTACAGCTGGCATTCTTTGTTGAACATTATTTCCTTCATTGGACCAAACACGCCAACATCCAGAGGTTGGGTCAAATGACTGGTGTCTGGGGGTAAAACAAAGAGTATGATATTTTGCCTCTTCGCCTAATCCGTCAAGGTGAGGTTAGCATGGAATTTATGCCCATCATACAGAACAAGGGTTGGCTGCTCAGAAGACCTGATGTGATTGATAAGGAATTTGGTCAAACAGTTCTGGACCCCTGACTGTTGGACCATCATATGAAAATGAACGAAAATCAAAACAAGCTAACATAACACAACCGTCAAATGTGGCAACGGTCAACGCATTGAAATATTTAACCTCAATTTACTGCATAAAATCGGCACCAATGTATCCTGCATGTTTCAAAGATTCCCTTTGCATACAAAATATTGCACAACATTTGTGAGGTCCACCCGTTTATCATTCAACATAGCTGCTTTAAAAAAAGAACCTACTCTTACACCGTCCCGTTTTAGAAGTATGGAATACCGAACCCGAAGTTATAATCTGATTGAAACAAGCATTTCCTTTATAATTATTTTCGTAATAACTCAGATTTGAAGCAGAATTATAGCCCATTATTTTTGCAATTTTTATTTTCCTTTCCATATGGAATATTTATGCTAAATTAAGTTGAATTTGACTCAGTAGTTCTTAAGAAGAAGATTTAAAAAAATGCATCCCTTTTTTTCTAAATCTTCGAGGTTTTATCCGCTTTAAATAAAATCGTCTTTCATTTCTGCAATTTATATTTTCCCTACCATAAGGGTGCTTTGTGCCAAATTTGGTTTAAATTGGTCAAGGTCAAGCGGTTTTAGAGAAGTTCAAGATGTGAAAGTTTACAGACGGACGTACTGACAAACAGACGGACGGTGGACAAAATGTGATCAGAATAGCTTACTTGTGCTTTCAGCTCAAGTGAGCTAAAAATATATTTAGAAATATTGTATAATAGCAAGGAAAAAATCTAAATAATGAGAATAGCATGCAATAATTAATTTTCACACATTTAAATAAGTAGAACTTATCTAAATTACAGAGTATGTTCTTCATATTTCAGAATGTAACGTTACATGAAATGGTAATGCGTCTTAACCACATAATGATCAAACGACCATTTTTGTGTGACAAACAGCTTGAAATTCGTTATGTAATTGTGACATCAATATATAATAATTAATTCATAATAAATTCAAATGTTCGGTTGATTACATTGGTTGTGCGGCCTTGTAAATGGCGAAGACTGGGTTGTCCCGTTTTTGTATATAAAGATGTAGATAGGCGAGACAAATCATTACTGTGCCTAATATAAAGGAAAGTCAGTTATTTTTGTTGTACTTAAAATGTACATATGTCATAGAGAATTGAAATACTGCACTTATAAAGGAATTATACCATTTTTATCAGTTTTAATTGATTTTTAACTAGAAAATACAAATACTTGTCCCACTATTAGAAAGTACGTAAAATTTTCTGTAAAAGAAGTGAAAACATTAATAAATTTCTGAGTTTGATTTTTTATTGATCAATTTGTCAATAGTGTGAAGAAAAAAATAAAAAAATCAAAAACCTACCTACCTACCCACTTTGAAAAATGTGGGTTGGAATACATCGAACAAAAAAATGTTTTAATTATGGCCTAAACTTGACTTCTTCTACGAGGAAGTTAACAAAATGACTAGTTTTGTAAATTAAAAAACAGTAGCAATATCATTAGACCCTGAAAACACAACTAAGGGTCTCTTAATCATCAAAAAAACATGAAAGGTACAAATTCTCATAAAAATATTAGGACTTGACTAGTCATGTAAATTAAAAGGTTGCTGAAGTACAGCTATTTCATGAAAACACAAGTAAGGGTCTCTGATTCATCAAACAAAGACAAAATAAACCAAGATATACACTATCAGTTGTTTTAAAGGGGCTTGGACATTATAGGTTATAGGTTAATAAAAAAATTCAATAAATTTTCTTCAGTATTTTGTATCAATAAAAATATAAGCCATGTTTATAAACTTCTTTTGTCTGGAAATTATTAATATTGGATTTTGGGATGTGTTTAATCAACATACATCCTAGCAGTTTGATGAAATAAAATTTGATATTCTTAATATTTAATGACCCTCTCTACACAAGTGCATGGGGGGGGGGGGGGGGTGGGGGCATTGAAAAAAACACTGTATAAAGGAGTTAATATTGTGCTTATTTATTTAATTTTCACTATATGGTGTGTGCATTTACCCCCAGGAAAAATGTTCAGAGACAACACAGTTTAAGTGAATAGAAATCACTGTTTATTACTTCAATAGAGAAAATACATGTATATTAAACGTTCAGTTAATTAATCTTGGCCTTTCAAAATGCTAAGAATACTTGAATTAAAAGAATTGAGAACTATATTGTAAATTTCTATTTTTTAGAATTTAGATTTAAGGGAAGATCACTCTAACCACAGAAAAAATACATTAGAATCAGAACTCTTTCGTGTGCAGTGTAGAGAGGGTTCTTACACTTTAGAGTAAAAATGCAAGAAAGGAAGGAAAACCAATACATCAGCATTGTGTGTGCGTAAATTTAAAACACCTTGTAAAACATTATATTAAACACAAAAACAACTAAGCCCATGTTTACAAAGACTCATGTTGCATTCGATGTTATGAGAAATGTTATTGTCATTGAATTTAGGCATTTACATTAAAGTTCAATTTATGAAACTGAAAGTACATGTATCTTTAAAATAATCAAGTTAAAATTGAAATTGGCAATACATTAAGTCCAGAGTCCTTCAACATAGTGAAAAAAGGAAAAAAATGGCAACTAGCTTGAAACTTAAAAAGACTGTATGCCCCAATTCTTACAAGTACATAGCCCATGTACAAGTTATCTACTTATTCTACTAGACCATCTATTTAAAACAAGACATCAGTTCATGAATTGGCAATAAAAGGCGACATCATTATCCATGTTATCTGTCACATTGCTTCTGTAAATCCACAGATCCAAAGTTTTAATGGTGATAACTATAAGTTTAGTGACGGTAAAGCAAGGACAATGACAGGAAGTCACTCAATGTTAATTATTTTCAGAACTGTTGGTTCATTTGTGGCTACATCCACTGTGATGTTTGGATTGGACAAGAGATGATTTTCGATTTTGTCTGCTTCAGTGAAACTTTTAAGGATGCTGTTTGCCTTAATGACGGAACCGTTGATTGTAAATCTCTCCTTACCACAAAGAATCTGACATTTCATTGAGTTTTAAATGTTGGCCGTTTTCTGCTTCATCCCACATTTGGCACATTTCAGAAAAGTTGCTGCTGCATTAAACGATGCGATGCTCTTGTGACACGCAATACACACATGAGTGATGGCACAGCTCACAGAATTAATGATTAGTTGTTTCTGAATCTTGACACTTCTTCTGTTGGTGTGTAGAGACATTTTCCAATGTTGTCAATCTTTAATACAACAGTGTCTGGACTAGTTGTCAAAAATGTAGCAGTATCTAAATGGATTTGTTTTTCTCGGTGTGACCTTTTCTCCGAGAGACTTCAACTGCGCAATATGATCACGCCTAAACACTGCATAATAACAAATTAATGGTGCATAAACAAATATACGCAAGGTTGTAATTATTCAGCTAAATCCTTTACTCTTCAAACCTTACAATATGAAAACAACAATCAGCAATGAATACTTTTGTTTAAGATCCGTGTAAACACTAAACTTCAGTTACTTCTTCACCGTCCACATAAAAAATGGCTGAAGTGAGCCTCGTTTTCATTTATTTGGTACCCCACGCCCGATCGAAAAAAAACAACCAAGTATTCCTTTTAAAGGAATGATCGGCAATTATGATATATAGATAGCTAGGAGTAATCAACATGATCGGTTTGATGTAAAATAATAAAAAAAAGTACTGTATTTTTACAAAATATAGAATATTTTGAATCTGTACACCATAATTTCATCATTATAAACCGTCAACAAATTTAATTTGAAATAAATTTTGGGAAAGCCGTTCGTAAACACCTTGTCTAGTTTTATATTTTTATAAACGCAATTATTAAATGTTAATGTTAATTCTTCTTCTTCAGAATACTGAGTAGGGCTCTTCAAAGAGCATTAACACGTATACAAAGAAAGAGTTGTATTAAAATAATTTAATGCGACTGAATAACATTAAATGCCATCAAAACGTGCTATTGAGGTCGCATTATAACGTAACCTTGTTTATAAATCAAGCCGTCTTCCTAGCTACTATTATGCAACATCAATAGATCGAAGTCAGTTCATGGAGCATCTTCTTATGATAGAGGTCAGTTCATCGAGGTCAACTGCATTACTGAATGAATCTTTCGATCGAAATTCTTACGCGCGAGACAAAAGGTGCATTCTTGAATTAACAGGTCGAACTGTATTTAATGTATGTTTCAATCTCTTAAGGTAAATGAATTGAAATAAAACTTAGTAAAATGTTATATAAAAACTAAACCAAAGCTTCAAGTTTTTATAAGAACTACTTACGGAAGCGAAATGTGTGCGCAAGTGAAAGCATTTGCCGGATGCCTTATATGGACACAACAGTGATCAGCCGAACAAAGGTAAACCTAATCTGTTGATATCATTTTGTACGGCCACAAACTAGACAAAATTGAATGCGCACTACATAAAGTTGCTTGCATATAAATGTAACTAATCACAGCTCTTATGGAATCTACAAGATTTTTAAATTTTAAAGGTTTTCTGATGTATTCTTATGTAAAATTTACTCATCCATTACACCCCCACTCTTGCCCAAGGGGTCATGATTTGAGCAAACTTGAATCTACAGTACCGATCAGACCAAACCTAACACCAGAGTAAACCTCAACTAAAGCCTGGGTTTACTTTTTGAAAATTTGGGTCTACTCGGGGTTTACTTGGAAATTGCTTTTTTGGTCAATTGTGCGCGCTGAAGTGTGAAACAGACTCGTAATTTATCTTACAATCCTACTACCTGTAATTCCTGCCCCTTGTGTATTCCGAATACACAGTTAGCGTCTGTTTTCAGGGGTGTACTTCTGATCGGGGTTTACTCTTTGTGTCCACTCTAGTAAACCCAGAAAGTAAACCCAGAGTTTAGTTGTGGTTTACTTTCTGTTAGGTTGGGTCTGATCGGTACTGTTACACCACCTGAGGATACTTCACTATGAGTTTCATCTTTCCTGGCCAAGTGGTTCTTAAGAGAAGAACATTGTACACCATTACTTTTCACTAATTCCTAATTATCTCCCCTTGAAAGAGGGCATGGCTCTTCAATTGAACAAACCTGAATCCCCTTCACCTAAAAATACTTTAAGGCAAGTTTGGTTGAAATTGGCCCTGTGGTTCTTGAGAAGAAGATAAAAATGTGAAAAGTTTACTTAATGCTTTAAAATCATGCATACGAAGATCCTTAAGACGAATTACACAGACAACGAAGTTCAACCATTCGAGTCCATATGCAATTTAGTAAACGCTACACTGATTACGAATTATTCATTATAATGTCTGAAACGACAATGTATTGAATATGGCATCTACGTTTACTTCCAGAGGAAACGGAGGAGGTGGAATCGGACGAAAATGGTAAGTGGGAATTTTTTTAAAAAGTTGACATTTAAGCAAAAAAAAACCTGTTAAGGAACTTGTTCTTGTATAAAAGGAATCAAATATCCACTATATATTTTCCCACTTGTTGCAACTCTTGAAATTATTTCCTTTCCATCAGCAACATAACAAAACAGGCAGTAGCAAACACTTGTTTCTAATCTTCCGCTGAATCACTGAATTTGTGTTCATGATATCTCTGAAAATTATCTCTGTACAGAATTGAAGCAACTACAAAGTTCACACTTTCAAAGGACGAGGTACATGTATCAATCTACGTCACCATTATACATTGCCATGCTCTGTTTGATATAGATGGTGTCGAGAGTTCAGAGGGGAACCCAGAAATTGTCGCTGAACAATTCTGAACAACAGCATGACCCGTACTTCATCCACGAGGTTCGACAATCTATTGCCGATTACTTTTCTTCAATCTCCTTCCGAGTAGAAAGCATGCATAAATTTACGGATGGATGTGCAGCCCAATATAACATCGACATTGCTTTGAGGATATCAGTAACTCTTGTAATGACTTTGGTTACAAGAATTTCACCCGAATTATTTTTGATGCTGCACTTGCTAAAAATAATATTTTTTTAAGAGTACAACTGTCACATGTATCATATGTACAGTTTTTAACGGAGCATGACCTTTAACCTTTTTTAAAATGTATGTTAAAGGCACTAATCAGGCATGGGGTAATGCTAAATGTAATGGTAATGCATTGCAATGCATTACATGTTTTCAAAGTAATGCTAGTAATGTGTAATGCCACAAAATTAGCATTACAAGTAATGGTAATGTAATTCATTACTTTCCAAAACTGAGTGTAATGCTGGCATTACATGGCATTACTATGCTTATTTATGCATGTTCACTTTAAAATAATTCATTACTTTCCAAAACTGAGTGTAATGCTGGCATTACTTTGCATTACCATGCTTATTTATGCATGTTCACTTTAAAATATTTGATGAATAAATGAATAGCTGAAACTGAATTTGATTAACTTTATTATAAAGAAGAAAGAAATAATTCTTGAAATAAAAATGTTTTAGTTGTATTATTAAAAAGTTTATAAAATTTCATTTTTAAATTGTTCATATTACTATAGATATAACAACGCAGTTTCATAACATTTTTATGAGTGTTGTTATTAAAAGTTTTAAATCATTTAATCAATTTACTCCAATTAGTTTGCACTTCAATAAAGATGTGTCAACAACACACTATGCCCCCAGGATAACCTGAAGTATCAAAACAATCTATTGTTATAAGAAGTGCTAAACATCTCAATCCCCTTCCCTATGCCATGTCCCAATAGAATAGAGGACAGACATGCACCTTTAAGGGCAAAATGAATGCACTGTCCATCTATGATGGAAATCTAAATCACTTCCAATAGTATAACCCATTTGAAAATACTCTCTCTCTCTCTCTGTTGTATATTAAGTACATTAGTTTGGACTGATAGAAAATACAAGATTCATGTATTTTTTTTCTATTTTTGCACTTTATCCTAAGATAAAGATTGTCAAACAATCTTTCAGTCCCAGCTTCCACTGCTCCTGTAGAACGTTTATTTAGTATAACTTGGAAGATTTTTAAACTAATAGGATGCAGCATTGTCTCAATTCTATTTCCACAAATGTTTGTGGAAATAGAATGGACACAAAACCTGTGGTTTGAGGCGATGAGGATGCAGTTAAAAGATGAACCTTTGACCATAAAGTGCAATCTTTAGTCTTAAAGTGTCCCCAGCATCAAGAAATCCGATTAAATTATATGGAGAAATATAACTGGGGAAAACCCTCTGTTTATAAATTAATACAATTAAGTGTCCAAAATTATAAAGATTTGTGTAATCTGGGGGAAATATCTCTATTTAGCTTTTAAATTAATAACCACAACATTATTCCATAAATTGTTTTCTATTATGCATGAATTCTGTGTCTCTATTTTATATCTGATATTGTATCATGCCATTGTCTATAGATATCTGTTTACTTATGTAATAAGTTGTTCATAATGCCACAAGATGATTATATATTGAGCGAATAAAGAATGACACTTGTATTATATTATAATTATATTAATTATAGTCATTGAAGTTGAACCTGATACTGAACATGAACCTGTAGATATGTTAAAGAGTGTTTTATAATTGAAACATTTGCAAAAACTCTTTATTAGCTTTACTTTTTTAAAACAAAGTAATGGTAATGGTAATGCATTACTTTACTCATGTGATGGTAATGTAATGCATTACTTCAAGAAAATCAAGTAATGGTAATGGTAATTTAATGCCCAAATTCAAGAAGTAATGGTAATGTAATGCATTACTTTACAATGCAATTTGCCCCAAGCCTGGCACGTATCTAAATGAAACTGTTAAAGACTGCCCCTCTCTATTTTAAAAAACCTGCATTTGTGTTTTCAATCAATACTTTTTATAAACGCTTTTCTTTGCAGGGCCTCAAGATGCTACTGAAGGACTTCTAAAGAGACAGGCAGATATAGCAGTATTGCGCGGACAATTTCTCATTCAAAATGCGCGCGGTATGAATTTGCGATTTTAAATTTGACAAGAACCAAATCTGGTTTATTTCGTTTCCTTGACAGCATACCAAGAGTTGGTTATCTACAATTCAAACCAATTCCTACCATTAAGTCTGTTCACCACGTCATTGTCAATCAAACCTCTACTAATTATCACGCGTGAATTGTCTTGTTTTTGTGAAAAATATTGGTCACATATTTACGACGATTGCTTAAATATGAAAAAAACTGGAAATTGTTAACAAATATTAGTGGTGATTTAACCATATATATAACAAGTGAAACGGTCGCTGCCGAGCCAGATGACAAAGACGATTCTATTGCTGAACTAATGTCTAAGGTACAAGTACAAGAGCATGACTATTATTTATTGAAAGTTCAGGAAACAGTCCATTCTTTGAAATTCAAGACCACAGAGTCTTAGGGCGCAACACTGCCAGCAGGAATTTCAAGCTTCTTTCAAAGATCTAGACTGAATTCACCTTTGTTTAAGCTATGAGGGATAAGAAAGTTTTATTCATATTTTTCAGTTTGCAATAATGATTCTAAATTTAAGTGACCATGATGGTCTGTTACTGGGAGATTCTGGGTATCAGTGCCGTCCTTTTCTTATGACCCCGTTCATGCATCAACTCTGATGATCAAAGTGAAAGACGCTACATTAATGCGTTGTGTAGAACCAGTGCGCTGATAGAGAAAGTTTTGGATTCCTAAACAAAGAGATGTCAATGTTTAAATTTGCTACGCACAAACCCAGAGGTGGCAGTTGTCTACATTAAAGCTGCAGTTACTCTGCACAACTTTGGTATTGAAAGGAGAGAAATTCTGGAAACCCAGCAGAATGTTGTGCAGCAAGTTGCTAATGTTGACCCTCGTCCTACTGATGGATCTTTATTAGACTATTGGCAAATTACATCATATAAAGTCTCTTAAACTGTTTTACATAAAAAAAAATTTCAAGGCGATAGATAAAACTTTTATCCGATAAATCAGATAATCTGAATACATTGATGGTTATGTAAATTCAGAATACAAAAAATTAGGACTTGAAAAAAACCTTAAATATAAAATTGGTAGTGAACATTAATTATATAATTATAACATTTCTTAGACCTACCCTTGAATATGCTTCAATTGTGTGGGATGGCTGAACATGAGGACTTAGCCAGACTATTTATCACATACTATTCCCAGCAAGCGGTGAGACAAATTATGAAACAATTACCAGTTTCATGTTTCTAAGTGTAGGTTAGATTTACAAAAAAATCATTTGTACCCAATGCTGTCAATCAGTGGAATTCACTAAATGTTGAAGCCAGAACAGCCACCTCAATTAATTTTTCAAACATGCTACGAATTAATTTTTCACTAATGCTACGAAACTCTCTATTTTTTTCTTTTGGTTTAATAGATGAATTAGTTTATAGACGAATCTTTGAGATTCAAATAATCTGTCTCTGTGTATATCAATATTATAGTATGTTTTCTTTTGTTCTTAAATTATATGTCCTCGTGGTAATTATTGTTATATTTAAGGAGAAGAACTAACGAATTGTAAGAACTTGTTACTAATCCTTTTGAGCAATCAATAAAATTTGTTCAAAACAAAACAAATAATCGGAGTGGGTAGGTACATGGACATCACGCATTAATAAAGTTTCTTTAACAATTAGGGTAGATGGCTAGATGGATATCATGCATTTTTTTTTTCAAATATGTATGAGAATGGAGAAGATTTGTAAGATTTAATACAGTTTAACAATACAATAGAGGGATTCATGGACATCATGCATTTAATTTTTCCTAAATATGTATGGGAAAAGAAAAGATTTTTCTTCATTTTAATACAGTTTTATGATATGGCGATAATGGCTCCGTCATAAGACCAGTAACCCTGCCCCGAGGGCCATGAATTTCACAATTTAGGTACAGGGGTTTATGAAGATCATGGCCATGCAAGGCCGTAGGGCGGGAATCTTTGTTCCAGAGGCCATGGATTTCACAATTTTAGTTGAGGTTTCATGGACATCATTACCATGCATTTAGTTATTTTCCTCATTTTCCTACAACTGTGGGAAGATTATTTTTAAAATGTGGCCTTTTTAGCATATTTGGCTTAGCCCAAGAGGCCCTGGGGGTGATATGGTAATAAATATCGCAATTAAGTCAGAAATGCTTCAAATTAACAAAGGTAACAACTGGCCTTGTAATTTTTAACAATACGAATAGATTACACTGTAAGTGAATTATGCGATATTGTCTAGGAACGATGCACTAGGACAAACGAAGACAAATTGCAAAGAGTCACCTGGGGTTTCCAAACTGTTTTCACTGTCTTGAAGAATGCTCCAAAGACAGTTTTGGACTTTAGAAATTAGATTATAAAGAGAATCAATGATGGCGATTTTAATCATCGCAAAACAGCGGAATCGAGGAATTAAGAACTCATGTAAAATAAGGATTTTACTGCCCCCCCCCCCCCCCAAAAAAAAAAACCCAAACGAAAACTGAATTCATTGTTCATGAAGTTTGGAAAATCCTCCCCCCTTCATTAGCTTAATGAGAATAAACAATAAAAAACCTCATGAATATCAACTGTATTTTTATTATAATCAAATTGATTTTATATGAAAAAAAAATACTTTGAGAGCACAACTCGGGGTGTTAAGGAAACATTTGGAATCTGAGTTACATGTAATTTCGTAAAATCACAAATCTTTGTTTTTATGTACATACTCAAATATATGTACATACTCAAATATTAAAGCAAGAAACGTAGACCAAACAGAAGTAAAAAAAAAATAGAGACAATTTTTTCAAAAGTTAGATTGTATTGCGTAGATTTATACGCTGATGACGTCATGACTAAAAGTTGAATATCGTGTAAGTTTGATCGGAAATTTTATGTAATGACATTGGATATCTTTCAATGCCTAAGTCTGAGGCAAATCTGGCTGACACGGACAACATTTTTGTCCTTCCATCCTATTTAGCAGTGTTACGTGGAAATGGAAACTATCATGACACATGGTTCTGTTGTCATAAATACCACATTTTTAATATTTTCAATGAATAAATTGATAATCTTTATATTAAAATATTTATTTTGTTTGTGTTTTAACATTATAGATTGTCTCATCTGCAGGTGCAATTCAGTCGCTTGATGTGGGTACTATAAATAAGTATTCCTACCAATAAATAAGAATGGGAACCATTGGGTCTTGTTAGAAGCCAACATGGCTGCCAAGAAAGTCCAGGTTTTTGACTCCTTGGGAAACCAGGACATGAAGTTCATCAAGCAGTGGAGATAGCTAATATTAAATTCGTTTAAACATTTGTGAATTTGATAAGTTTTATAGTTCTAACTCACTCAACATTATTTGAAGAATCCAATGCGGTTGATGTCCCTCTCACTCAGCCGTCCTTCTCATTTCAATGATTATATAATGGTAATTAAAAAGTGGTTTCTTAAAAAATATCCAGTAGATATCTACTGATTACCCGTGCTTTTCAACAATAGGAGGAAATAAATTCATTTATGCAATTATTTTTCCCCAGAACATTCATGACTGTCAGATCAAGAAAGATTCATGAATTTGAGGAGGGGGAACATATCTTCAAACAAGCAGATGGATGGAAACAGTTGTGGGGTTGTTTGTATTGATAATTTGAAATTTTTCATCACTCAATCAAATATCAAACCAATAACTGTTGATTTTAGTTTTTGAAATTAAAATGTTTTGTTTTTAGTCTGTAAAGCTTTCAATTCATGGGAATTAATACAACATGAACACTGCAGTACACGTGCCTCTGAACCTTGATTAGGATAAATATACCTTTCTTTTCAGGCAAGTTTATCAATCAACAAATTATATATTTTAGGCCACCTGTGTCACTTTGGTGTCCAATTGCAATTGCAATTTATGTTCCTTACACATAAAAAGGGCAAAAACTTTGTTTACAAAAAACAAATGTAAGAAACTTAAAGAGGTCATGGCGTTAAAAAGAAATAAACCACCACAGGCCCTTACTCATCAATGTTCCACATTGTGAGACAATATGTTCTGGATTGTCTTAATACGGTCAGCAGAGAAGCAACCTGCCAAAAGAACTTGTTGTGATATGCCAGGATGCAGCAGGCTCAAAAATCATATGTGTTCAATGAAAGTTTTAATGTGAATTTGATAAGTTTTATAGTTCTAACTCACTCAACATTATTTGAGGAATTCAATGCGGTTGATGCCCCTCTCACTCAGCAGTCCTTCTCATTTCAATGATTATATAATAATGATAATTAAAAAGTGGTTTCTTAAAAAAAATCCAGTAGATATCTACTGATTACCCGTGCTTTTCAACAATAGGAGGAAATAAAGTCATTACTGCAATTTTTCCCCCAGAACATTCATGACTGTCAGATCAAGAAAGATTCATGAATTTGAGGAGGGGGAACATAGTTGTGGGGTTGATTGTATTGATAATTAGATTTTTTTAATCACTCAATCAAATATCAAAGCACTAACTGTTGATTTTAGTTTTTGAAATTAAATTGTTTTGTTTTTAGTCTGTAAAGCTTTCAATTCATGGGAATTAATACAACATGAACACTGCAGTACACGTGCCTCTGAACCTTGATTAGGATAAATATACCTTTCTTTTCAGGCAAGTTTAACAATCAACAAATTTTATATTTTAGGCCACCTGAGTCACTTTGGTGTCCAATTGCAATTGCAATTTATGTTCCTTACACGTAAAAAGGGCAAAAACTGTTTACAAAAAACAAATGTAAGAAAACACCAATTCTTTTTTAAAGATGTCATGGCATTCAAAAGAAATAAACCACCACAGGCCCTTACTCATAAATGTTCAACATTATGAGACAATATGGTCTGGATTGTCTAATACGGTCTGGATTGTCTAATACGGTCAGCAGAGAAGCAACCTGCCAAAAGAACTTGTTGTGATATGCCAGGATGCAGCAGGCCCAAAAATCATATGTGGTCTCAATGTACTGTTTGTGGTAGGTGGCTGCATTACCATTTACCATGACCAATGCGATTACTGATACAGCTTCTTTCAGTGCACTGAATAATGAAAGTTTTAATGTAATTTTAATAAAATTTGTGTAGACAAAATTTGTGCCACTTCTTTTTTTTAACATTATGTATAGACTGATAAAAACTTTGTTTTCCTTCTATTTTTTAAAATTTCTATAACTATAATGTGAGCTTAATTAAATGATTTAAGGATACATGATTAGGAATAAGTTCTAACTGTTTTACTAGGTGAATAAATAAGGCACAATGTTAAAAAAAATATGCTTAGATAATCTTTTTAAACTCGTTTACTGTTTTGTTGTAGCATTTTATGAAAGAAAGATGAAATACACTAAGTTGAATGAATCGGTAAACTTTGAAAGTTCAATCATTCCAATGGAGCACAAATGAAGAAGTCAATTTTAAACAGAAAGTTTTTTTGGAATGAGATGTTCAATTTCTTCCAATTTCTTTTCGTGGTAATTCTGTAGACTGAAAATATGTTTAGTCTTGTTAATAATCAAATTGTGACTAAAAAACGTCTAAATACATATTATTATTCCATTTGCCGTACCGGCATTACGTAATACTTTACTGTACTATGTTAATTCGCCATACAAAAGAGCAATACAACCCATCTACCATAAAGAAGTTTATGCTCAAAATAAGATATTGAAATATAGAAAAAAGGGGGAAGGGGTAATACACTGATTTAGATTTGGAAGAACCTATTATGGAAAATAATTCATATTTTTAGATTAACAAGAAACGGTAAACTAACCATCAACTCATGCTGGTATGCCTTTTTGAGGTGACACAGCTTCTCTCTTTTTTCAATCTTTTCTCTAAAAAGGTGAAAAAATTAACATCAAATAAAAGGTCAAGTGTATATTCATAATTCATATTTTTAGATTGACAAGAAACGGTATCCTGATCAACTCATGCTGGCATGCCTTTTTCAGATGACAGAGCCTCTGTCTTTTTTCAATCTTTTCTATAAAAAGGTTTTAAAAAAACATCAAATAAAACTTAAAAAGTATCTTTAACAATTTTTTTTAAATTATAACTAATTCATATATAAAATAATGACCATCAACTATTAATGTAACTTTTCTCTCGACTGGCGAATCTCCTTTTTTCTTTAATTTTTGTCTCTCAAAAGATAGCTATGAAGTTTACATTAGAATTCAGACCAGCAACAACTTGGAATTGAGATACATAGTGTTTAAATGAAATATTTCATTATTTTTATTGAACATCACGTACTCACCATCAACTCTTTCAGGTATTTCTCTTTCACCTGTCGAAGTTTCTCTCTTTATTTAAATATCAAAAACATGTACTGACCAACAACTCTCGCTGGTAATTTTCTTAAATATGGCGAAGGTTTTCTCTTCCCTGACTTGGTTTTGTCAAAAGAGTTTATTACCGATAATCTCTTTTTAAAAATAAGTTTATTAAAAAATCATACATTTTATTGTTCCAAGACTTGATAACAAGAGATAAGTAAACCTATTCATAAAAGTAAACCTATTCATAAACACTCTAAATCCGATATTCCTATAACTATGCGATGGACTTAATTAGCAATGTTTCCTCTCTTTGCTTAAACATCGTCTGAAATGAAAAGAAACGCAATTTTAGAGACCAACACCTCACAATGAATGTTCATTTTTCTGTTTTTCAGAGTAAGATATGGTAAGTCTAACCATTAGAAAAAATGAATATAGAAAATGGTATTGACTTACCATCAATTCAGTTTTAATACGACGCCGTTCGTCCTCGATCTATTAGATAGAGTCAAGTCTTTCTAATTTGCCACTAGCCAAAATTGTGCTAGTTTTGCACTCATTACCATATTTTCACACATATCCTGTTAAAACATAAATACATGCAGTTAGTTTATTAAACTATTCAAACAGTTCAAAATTGATATCGGCACTTAAATGTCTCTGATATTCTTTTAAACAGCACCACAAGCCACTTCATTTTTTAAGTAAATAATAAACGGAGCATTCGCTCGCGACATAAAACATTTAGGAAGTAATGCATCATTTTGGTTAATAACATGCATCAACTTGTTTAATGATAAATCAGGGCATAAATTATGCTTAAAAACATATAACCTTGATACAAGTTTTATTTAAAACCACTTTGAATTCATTCACGGTAACAGCACACCCTATACTCAAAAGATCTGTTTGTGTGAAGTATGAGTTAAATAGGGATTAAATAAAATAATTTATGCCGCCATGAATTTTTTTTTTGCTTGGTCCGATATGACCTTGACCTACAAAGTTCATTGCATACCTCTTAATTATAGATCTAGACACTGTGAGTAAAGTATGAGACTATTTGGGCCAAGGGGGATATATGCCCTGGATAAGTAGTTTTTAATATATAATTCTGCTATAGCCTTAGACCTAAAAACATTGCTTATAGGTACTACATACCCTTTCCCAAAAGCACGCTTTTGGTAAGGTATGAGCCGGATTGGGCATAGGGGAGAGAAGATATGTCCCGGACAAGCGAACGACTGATCATGATAGGACAGCCATAGAGCGAGTTCTAACAATGACCCAACGCAATTAAAAGAAATTAATACAGTTTTCTGACATTTCAGCAATTTAAAAGGACTCCGTTGTAACTGAAAACGCCCACAGCATTATTTCATTGGGAATATCATGACAGAGTCAGGCATCAATACCGAGGTACTTTAATTGCTGAAGAAGGAGGCGGTCATGAGGATCATACCTTTAAAGGGCTATGCAGTTGACATAACCCTATACAAGATGTCGATACAGTGACCAACAAACGTCTCGGAAAGATGGCAAATATTACCACACGTTTCATGGTTAATTCCACAGAATCGGAGCTAATGGGACATATTAGAAGTGGAATACGAGAAATAAAGTAGCAATCCATGTACTTCAAGTTGTGTACCTTGCATGATCAGTATCATGATCATACACAGAATGAATATCTGCCATTCAGTCAAATGAATGTTAACTAAATGGTCTAGATATACCACTGAATGGCTTAACTATGCCATTCAGTAACATTTCAGTTACCTTTCAGTTGACTGAACACTGAATGGCTTAACTATGCCATTCAGTAACATTTCAGTTACCTTTCAGTTGACTGAATGGAGAAATTCATCCTGTAATATGCTTCAATATATAATCAAGACTGTATCAATAATGATATTGTTTCCGAACTGAAATCTTTAAAAACTACTTTTTAAATCCATCATGTCTTAAATTTAGAACACCGTTTTATATCGGGAACGATATGATAGACACCGACGGATATCCAATCATTTAGCCTATTTTCGTTACAAAAGACAATTTTTAACCATTCATAGACTACATAGTACATCTTAATGTTTTTGAAATTAATTGCTACTTTTAAATTGTTTTATATCATGTTTGACACCAAAGTCGTGAAAAGAAATGCATAAATAGACATATACAATACTTGACACTTGAGGCCGGGGAAACAAATGTCCAGCGCACGCTAAGGCATCTTGCTGGCATGATAGTTTTGAGAATTTTACACAGGGATTATTCCCTGTTTTTCAGTTTATATTTTCTGTTTGTTGACCACTTCACAACTTGTATTTGAGTACAAGGATTGTCGTTTAATATTTTGAATACTTTTACCTTTTTAGGTCGACTTTGTCACTCAGGTGGTCACCTGAGTCACTCAGGTGACCTATTGCAATTGGTCTTCGTCCGTCGTCGTGCGTTAACAATTTTACATTTTTAACTTCTTGAAAACTACCAGGCCAATCGTAAGAATCTAAATTGTGAAATTCATGGCTGTACCACCCCTGGGGTGCCACGGGCGGGGCCAAATATGCAAAAAAGCCAAATTTTCAAAAATCTTCTTCTCTAACTAAGCAAAACCGTGGAAGAATGTCGTAAAAATGACACATATGGCAATATAGTGTTAATGCATATAATGTTTAAAAATTTTCTTCTCTATTCTCACACATCTGTATAAAAAAAAACTGACTAATAATTATGTTAACCAGGAAGTTTTCTACTGAAATTTTAATTATCATGTCCCCTCAAGGATGGGTTTTGACTCTAGGGCAGGGCCAAAATGGATGTATTGATGTTAATGCATATAACGTTAAAAAATTATCTTCTTTACTCCCACACACCTGAAAGGAAATCTGAATTAATGATTTAGTAGACCAGATCTTTTAGTTTTTCACCAAAATTATAGGTTTCACAGTTCTTTTTTAAATGTGGTCGTCATTACAAATTTATAAATTTTCTACTCCAGTATGAAACCTAATTAATTCAATGCATATTTGAGACTCCATGACAAGATTGTGTATGGGATATATGCTACTCAGGTGGCCGTTAAGGCCATTTGACCTCTTGTCTATATTTGCACCGATAATTATATTAACAACTTTCCAGCAAACTGTTACAGAGATCCATAATATAAAAACATAAATAATACACTTCCCAGCCAGTGATACAAACACACAATTAAGCAAAATCGTTAAAGAATGTCGTTAAAAATGACACCGCAATTTGTACTTTTAATGTTTTGCACATAGACCACGTTCTATCCAGAATAAAGAGACAGAACAGTTTGCAAAACTCACAGCCAGTTAACTTCTGAAGTTACATTTATGATGACGTTACTGTTATTGTTCTTATTATAACGTCATAACACATATCTCTAAGAACTCGTGGCGACGCATCGTAAACACAGAGTCGAATGATTGTGACTTGCCATTTACTATTTATTCGGCTAAATGGGCATATGGATACTTGTCCTCAAGATTCATGGGAAAGTATTATTGTTTTCTATTATTAGATGGGTGTGCTTGTACTTTGAGGGAGTTGGATATACATGTACTTCGTTTGAGAAGGAGGATATACATGTAGAGGGGAGTGGGGTTTTTTTTGTTGTTGTTTTTTTTTATAGTTTTTTGGCAGGTCTCAAATAATTTTAAGGTATATTTTAGATATTCTTTATTACGTATAACACAAACCCCTTTAGTAACATTTACATTTTGTTTTTATAGCTGGTGCTGAACAGTCTAGAGAACCACCATCTCAGCCGCCACCATGACCCCAACGGCTCCACAGATCAAACTGTATGAACCGGACACCTCCAAAATCACGAAGTACCTCGACGACGACGACTTAAAATCAGATTGCCTTCTCCCTGACTTCATTCATCCACGGTGAAAACCTTGAGTGTTTGCTCTGGTTTCCTACCACTACTTTTGTCAGCAACCCACTGCGCACCCACGTGTCAATCCCTAATTCACGTTATTGTTAATTGTTTTATTTCACACTAAACGGTCATAGAGAATCCAAGTAACCTTTCTGAAACGATTCAAATGTCAGATCTGCGGAACCACAAAGAATATCATACATGCAACATATTGCTGTTATTTTTAGGATATTAAACATTTCACTGTTAGTACACGTTTATGCTAGCCTCTGTGATTTTCTTACAAAACAAGACAACATTGAAATGGTGACCATTTCAAAGGGACCCGCTTAAAATAAAAATAAAAACGTAAGATAAAAGACTGCCCTCCACCTACACTTTCCGCCATGACGTTACTTAGTCACCCAGCGTTCTTGGTTACCCCGATATGAAAAGTTCTGTCCACCAAATCTAACAATGCTACATATTACAATATAATAATTGTGGTTGTTATAACAATTTGAATAATAATCACCTAAATTGTGAAAGTCATGACCCCTTGGACAGGGGTTCACGCTCTAGGGTGGGGCCAATATGGCCATATAGTAAAAATGTATTGAATCTTAGAAAATCTACTTCTTTACTATCATATATATTTATTTAAAACTAAATGCATGGTTATGATGTCCATGAGGCCCTCTATCAAAATTGTGAAATTCATGACCCCTGGGTCAGGGGTTTAGGCTCTAGGGTGGGGCCAATATGGCCAAATAGTAAAAATATATTAAATCTTAGAAAATCTTCTTCTCTACTCCCATATATATTTGTTAAAAACTAAATGCATGGTTATGATGTCCATGAGGCCCTCTACCAAAGTTGTGAAATTCATTACCCCTTCGTTAGTAGTTCAGGCTCTAGAGTGGGGCCAATATGGCCATATAGTTAAACTGTTTTAAATCTTTAAAAAAATCTTCTTCTCTACTCCCACACATGTGAGCAAAAAACTGAATGCATGGTTATGATGTCCATGATGGCCTCTACTAAAATTGTGAAATTCATGACCCCTTTGTTACATGTAGGTGTTCAGGCTCTAGGGTGAGGCCAATATGGCCAGATAGTAAAAATGTTTTAAATCTTTTCCTCAACTCCCACACATGTGGGCAAAAAAAAATGAATACATGGTTATGATATCGACAATCTCCTTTACCTAAATTGTGAAATTCATGGCCCCTGGGTCAGGACATGAAGGGGAGGGGGGGGGCAATATAGTGTTAATGCATATAATGTTTAAAATGTTTTTCTCTATTCTCACACATCTAAATTTTCTTCTCTATTCTCACACATCTGTATAAAAAAACTGACTAATAATTATGTTTACCAGGAAGTCCTCTGCTGAAATTTTAATTTTCATGTTCCCTCAAGGATGGGTATTGACTTAAGGGCAGGGCCAAAATGGATGTATAGATGTTAATGCATATAACGTTAACAATTATCTTCTTTACTCCCACACATACTGAATTCATGATTTTGTAGACCAGACCTTTTAGTTTTTCACCAAAATTATAGGTTTTACAGTTCTTTTTGAAATGTGGTCGTCATTACAAATTTATCCTTTTTCCACTCCAGTATGAAACCTAAATAATTAGATGCATATATGAGACTCCATGACAAGTTTGTGTATGGGATATATGCAACTCAGGTGACCGTTGAGGCCAATTGGCCTCTTATTTCCTACAAGAGAGAAGATTTCTAACAATGTGGCCTTTTAGCATGCTTGGTCTATGTCATGAGACCCCAAGTTTGACTGGTAATAAATATCACAACTAATATTTATTTCAAACAAAGAAAGGTAACAATAGGCCTAGTAGTTTTCAAGAAGTATGTGAAATTATTATCGGGCGACGCGTACGACCGACGAAGACCAATTGGAATGTCATGATCACTTGTGCTTGCAAAACTGCTTTCACTGTTTTTGAAGAATGTTCTAACTGGTCCAAGACCATGAGCTTTCCAGACTCCAAGAAAGGCACTTTATTCTAAAGACTGAATATAAAATGCAAATACAAAATGGACATAAAATAGTTATTAAATTCTTGTCCCAGCTGAACCCTCAGCAAAGCCGAAAGAATTTACTGTGCAACCGATTCAAGCAATAGATATTGTGAGCAAGCTCACAAAACGATACCCCGTTTATGAAAAATCAAAACTCACTATGGTCTATGCCAATGGTTGTACTCATTCAAACCATCTCAGCTGCTGCGTCATGTCTCATTCATAGTTTTAGCGCGCCGATTAGTGGAACAGTTCAAATTGAGATAAAAAGAACAAACCGGGGGTCAAGAATTTCACAATTTAGGAATGGACTTCATAACTTTGCATTTATTTTTTTTCTTCAAAAAAGAGAAAAGATTGTTCAAAATTTAATATCTTTTTACAATATGGCCATTTTGGCCCTGGCCTAGGGCTTGAACCCCCTGACCCCTGAACAATTGCGCGAGGTTGTCAGAGTGACTTCCAATTGGAGAAAAGACGTAAATATTCCCCATTATAAATCTCTACAGGAAATCTGTATTCGATCCTGTGATTTTTTTCCGTAAAAAAGGATGTCAATGAAGATATTTTGGAAACTTTCTCTTGCATTGTTTTTCAATGCACTTCTTTGTTTTCAAATGCAATTCTATTACACGTATGTATATATTTTATTAAAAATCGTCCAATAGTGCTTCATAAATATTTTGGGACAGACTGTAATACATTTTCACTGTATGGCTATACTTGGCCACGCCCTAGGACCTCATATATCACAATTAAGTTAGAGGACTTCATGGAAATCATAACCAAGCAATACGTTTTTCACAAACATGTATGGGATAAGGAAACGATTTTTAAAGATCGAATACATATTACTTTATGCATATATTGACCCTGCCCTAGGGTTTGAACCCTTGACCCAGGGACCATGAATTTCACAATTTAGGTGACTTCATGGAGATCATAACCATGTAATAGTGTTTCTCACAAACATGTATGGAAGTAGAGATGGAGATTTCTAAAGATTTAATACGTATATACCATGCGGTCATATTGACCCCGCACCAGAAGAAGTTAAATACTATAGTCTGTCCCGAGTTATTTTTGCTGCACATTTCCCTTTATGAAAACACCAGGGTTAAAACCATATTTTTTCACTAGAAGGAAAAAAATCCCAAGACATCTGCCATAAAACCGTTTCACAAAGTCAAACGTATTAACTATACGATACAAAAATAAAACCTTGCGGGGAATTAACATTGGAGAAAATTGCTGCCACTTCGGCCGGGACCAGTTATTAGATATGTTCGTGGCATTACGAATTGTTACGTCTACGTCGCCGTTGTAACGCTTACTTTCGGAATATCTCTGTAATAGCCGTAATTTTTAACGCATCCGTACCGAGGATAACTCATACATGTATGTAGATATTGTCTGCTGTTTCGTCTCGTACAATCCACACTAACTTAAAGAAGACAAGATGCCTAAAACCAAAGGTGCAAAGGCTGTAAAGTCCATGGAGGTATAATTGCTTATGAATTTTATATCGTTGATTATTATACAAATACAGCACAAGTTTGCAATGACTTCATTGTTTTTATAGGTTAGAGCCCGACTGTTATACTAAATTCTTATTTTTTTTTATACTTTAAGCGTGACAAGAATTATACTATTTATATTATATAGATGTATCTTATATGTATCTCTAAACTTATCTTTTGAATGCCTCTTTGACACTAAAAATCCTTACATCC
Source organism: Magallana gigas (assembly GCF_963853765.1). Taxonomy (NCBI): domain Eukaryota; kingdom Metazoa; phylum Mollusca; class Bivalvia; order Ostreida; family Ostreidae; genus Magallana; species Magallana gigas. The sequence goes on along the minus strand of NC_088858.1, from coordinate 31,505,084 downwards.
CAAAAAATCAAAGCAGACGAAATTGTCTGGAAGATATTTCACAAAACATCATATACATGTATTATCACTACTTTATGAATCACATGTGCAATAACATCACAAAGATTTTATTCCACCTCAAAAGGGCACGGTTCTCTATGCTGTCTGCTTAAACTGATGTGATGTCACAAGAAATGGCCGTTACCTTTTCAACTATAGGTGTCATTACAGCAATTCTGTCCAGGTTCACGTCAAAACATGGCCGACGGGAAATAATTCCTGAGTTTTTTCCTTGTTTTCAGGACTCTCCTGGAGAGGTAGGTGTCCATTTTTTATGAGTTGTAAACTTGGGTATGCCTAATCAGAAAATAGAAATGAAATTTTTTTTTGAAACTGTTAACTATTTTTAATTTTTTTTCTTTAATATGGGGGTGATAAGGTCTTAGACATGGTTACAAAGCACCTGATTGACTTTGATGTAAACAAAATTTCACGCCTTGCTGGATGGGTAAGTATTTTTCTGTACTAAATTGTAAAGTAAGACTAGTACTACAAGATGTGAAAAGGTATTTTCTGAGAAGTTCATTTTGAATCAGTGATGACCATGTAAAGGTAGGTAATTTTGGTAAGAATATATAGGAGAATTTAATACTGTAGTGCAACCTGCAAATAAACGGCTGCCATGTCATTTTAGACCCAGGTTAATTGTATCCGTATACATGTACAGAATACAGTGATGTCACGAATTGCGAATTTTATATATAGCTGGTAATATCATGAGCCATTCACAACTTGCAATTCATACTCATAATAAACCAATATGAGCTATTCACAACTCAACTTGATTTAAACATATTTTTTCATCAATGTAAAGTTTTGAATGGACAAACACTCCTACATTTTGTTTACCTCTGCATCTAATATTAATGGAATATAAAAAGTAAAAAAAAAGGCTCAATTGCATTAATGGTCACCTGAAGAATGAAATGACAATTCAATAATTTATCATAAATAGGATCTCTAATAATTTGCGATGGTATATGATTTTTATCCAACGAGTTGTGTTTTCTATCCCCTCGCCTTTCAACGAGTTGGATAAAAATCAGGTACCGTCACAAATCATGAGAGATTTTTTATCACATGTTTTACCACGTGTTTTGTTTTGTTTTCTTTTTTATTTTGACGCGCATTAAAAAATAATAACTTCTCCCTCCTACGCTTGGCAGCAATGGCCGAAATTAGAAGGTGCTGACACGATAAAGAACTTCTCATTGGTAATATATCCAAATCACAAAGATCGGTCGCTCGTGATGTACCCATTCTTTGTGATATCACAGTACATTTGTAAAATGAATTCTGAAAAAAATTGAAGCAACCAATTCTCCTCTGAGCACCAAAATATGAGTCATACTGGCACTGTACCAGTTATCAGCTAAACTTTAACTTTTTTTTCGTATTTCCTTGCTTCTTGATATATTTGAATAAAACTTGACATACTTTAAATGATGATTTCCTTGTTTATCCATCTGTTATATTGTGTATCATTATCAAGAACTCAAAACATCTTGTTTTGGGGCATTTTAACACGCCCCGAATTTGCCATGTTTTACGATTAACTGTACCAGTTATCGGCTTTGCGATAATAACATAGTAAAATCCCTTTACATGTTGATATCATACTCTGCATAATGTAATTTAAGTTATGCCCCTTTTTGGGTCAGAGTAATGGTAGTAGGGTATTAAGTTTAGAGGACAGTTCATCTAATCTAAAAGTAACACGAAGAAAACTAGGAATGAAAAATCGCAAAATAGTGAGAAAACTACCCCAGAGAGACGCACTATGTAAAAAATAAAAAATAAACGTCAGTTGACGTAAAATTGGATTTTTTGGGTTTAAATCCGTGTTCATTACAATATTTCCACTTACCTGCCTCCTTAACTATTTGCAATTTCCCTCTAGTTCCCCATACAATGCATCGATATAATTTTTAGAGTGACTACGGTATTACCTCCAGTTATCCCCCTTAACTATAACTCTTCAGTTTTCTCTCGACGCCATTCTAGACATGCGGTTTTCCTCATACTGTGCAAATAAATTTTGAATTTGGCGTTTTTGGATGTAATTAGCGCGTCTGGAAGATGGATAATGAGTTTAAAGATTGTTCTAAATGTACTGGTAAGATGAACGTACTAGACGATCACGTTTTTTGTTACGAACATCGTCTTTGTAACGAGTCTTTTCCTTGCGACACGTGTTGAACGTGGTCCAAAGAACGGCGGGACAATAATACGAAAATGATCGGTAAATGTCTACAAAAGACGATTAAAATGAACAACAAAGTGCCTCAATCCGTCTGTGGAAACGGTACGGCAGTTCAGGACACAAGTCCGTCTGTGGAGGCGGCAGTCCGCGGGACGAGTAACATTGAAGAGTCCCATGTCGGTAATTTCAACAATGATGGATCAGTCTCGGAGGTCGTAAATTTATCAGACATTATTCAAGACCAAGTAAGGCAACATCTTGAATTATTGCTAAAGCGTAAAGACGTTGATATAAATTTTAATGATCAACATACAGTCACTGCAAACGAGATAAGGACGAGTGTAAATGCGCTTTTTTTTACTCTCTGAACGAGCCCCATCCCCTCCAATATATATGCAACGAAACTGTCTAGGGGTTACATGTACTAGTCCAGTGCATAAATTTAAACGTCGTATATTTGTTTTCGCTGCTTGACAGTTTTGATATATTTTATATTGCTAACATTTATTCATATTTATACGTGTTTTCATACTGTTGGAACTGTTTATATCGCACAATTTATATAAACGACTCGTAAATAAAATTTAGAAACATTTTTTACCATTTAAAGTGCCATTTTTGGATGAAAGGGGATTATAGAAGGAGGGTACCAAGGCAGCGCTTTGCAGCTGTTAGAATGAACTTCAAATGTGGAGGCTATAATTACCAATAAGGAAGAGTACAACTACATGTTTATAATAGAAGGTACTGTGATCCCTGATCAACTTAAATTCTGCACAGGATTGCTGCATTTGCAAGGTAAATCGGATGGTGTAAGATTGTGGCCACCAGTTTACAATTTATATGTTTAAAATTACTTTTTAACATCTAAGGACACACGCTCTTCCTCAAAATACACCAATGACAATAAAACTGGAAAGGCGTATGAATACTTTTCATCAGACCGGCTTAAGTTGGTTTTTACCACCCCATATCAACTACTTCTAAATACTGTTTACGGAGAGCCAAGTGTTCTCATCCATGAGAGTGGCTGTTCACCAGCAGAGTGAGCAGACCGCCTGGTCTTGCAGAATCACAGTAAGCATATGGAAAATTAGGTTTGTACTTCTATCAAGTAAACTTTATCTGTCTGAATTTTATGACTTAAATTTGACTCAGCATCATTCTCTTGCAATGAATATAATAAATAATACATAGTAAGTAAAAACAGATATGAAATTATTTTGCTTTCAAATTTTTTCCTTGAAAAATCGACAATTATTTATATGTTAGGATACACTATTGTGTAATTAAATTTCATAATAATTTATAGGGATTTTTTTAAATTATTAATAATGCGGATGATTCCAAGCCCTAAAACCATCAAACACGGACAGGTCATGTAACTTGTTGCAAAGCAGCATAATGTAAGAATGATAAAAAATGATCACACAAACTGAAATTACATAGAATTTTCCATCTACACAAGCTATGCAATTTTTGTGAGAGGATAAGGGTTGATTCTGAGTATTGATCAGACGTTGTATCAAACTTAGATTTTTTTTATAAGAAATAATTGGCATCATGTGTGTTGTTTGATGCAGATCGGTTTAATAGTTCTAGGTGACCATGAACACCAGCCAATTGAACATGAGGATGAAAGTAGCCTGTGTTTTTAGTAGAATTTGTAAATAGGTAGTGAAAAAGCAAGATTGTATATCTACTTTTAGAGAGAGGAGCATCGCATGCGATAAATGTGAAAGCTGGTATCATTATAGCTGCTGGTCTGTAGCTCCCGGTCTGAAGAATAATCAGCGCTAGTTTTGGACTGATTAACCTTAATTAAACGCAAATTCTGTAAAAACAGAAAGCACCAATAAATTTTTTCATCTTTAATTAGGTGACAACAAGAGACTAAGTAAAAAAAATCGTCTCCTTATAAAGGCCTAAAGTCTGTCCAAAGATATTTATGCAGCGCATTTGGACGATGTTTAATAAAAATACACATACCTGTGAAAGAAGTGCAATTAAAAGAATTGAAAGGAATAATTTCCAAGATAATTTCATTGACACATTATCATCTTTCACTTGGAAAAATTCACAGGAACGAAAAAAGTTTCCTTACGGAGATTTATAATGGGGAATGTTTACCTCTTTTCTCCATTTGAAATACACTCGGAATACATCGCGCAATTTTACAACGTTATCATCCGGGCTTACTGCAATGCAAAATCTCCGTAGACATCACATCTTTAGCATTGTATTGAAACCTGATAAGCCAAAATGGGCGTTTCGACTGAAAAATCTTGGAAATTTTTCATACTTTTGAATAAACATCGTTTGAACCCTGAGGTATTTTTAAATATGCAAAATGTAAATCCAAGATATCTTGGGACAGAGTATAATAAGAAGAGCAAAGACTTGATAAAGCGCTGTTAGAACAAGAATAGAATTCCAGGGTCCCCCGCCAGTCGAGCAGTATACTAGTATATTGGAATATTTTCAAACATTCAGGGCTGTTCCAGAATTAAATGTGTGGGGAGGTTGGGAGGAACATTTTTTTACCCCCACCACCCATTTTTTTTCTTCTATTTTTCCTGTCGCAAATATATCCAAAATACCACAATCTCAAGAACTTGACCAAAGTATTAGCGGTATAAACATTTGGTACAAATTTAATAAAAATCCGTCAAAATTTGTAGGCATGAGAGCGCTTACAAGGTCACAAAGTCCCATAACTCCAACAAAAAGTATCGACCAATGCTAATTTTCGAACTTGACCAAGATAGTAGTAGTATAAACATTTGGTATAAACTTAATGAAAATCCGTCAAAATTTGTAGGCATGAGAGCGCTTACAAAAAAGTGTGATAAATCCGTCACAAAGTTCCATAACTCCAACGAAAAGTATCAACCAATGCTGATTTTCGAACTTGACCAAGGTAATAGTAGTATAAACATTTGGTATAAATTTAATGAAAATCCGTCAAAATTTGTAGGTATGAGAGCGCTTACAAGGTCAATTTTTTTATAAAACGGAGTCGTTATTGTGGTCAAAGTCCCATAACTCCAACAAAAAGTATCGACCAATGCTGATTTTCGAACTTGACCAAGGTAATAGTAGTATAAACATTTGGTATAAATTTAATGAAAATCCGTCAAAATTTGTAGGTATGAGAGCGCTTACAAGGTCAATTTTTGGATAAAACAGAGACATTATTGTGATCAAAGTCCTATAACTCCAACAAAAAGTATCGACCAATGCTGATTTTCGAACTTGACCAAAGTATTAGTGGTATAAACATTTGGTATAAATTTAATGAAAATCGGTCAAAATTTGTAGGCATGAGAGCGCTTACAAAAAAGTGTGACGGACGGACACACGGACACACAGACGCACGGACGGACGCCCGGCATTTCTATGTCCCCGCACCGCGTTGCGGCGGGGGACAAAAAGAATCCATAGCTGTGAACAATTGAAAGGGATGTACATCGTGACGTCAAAGTAATAAATCATGACGCCATATTATATTGTGACTTTCTACCCATTGTCATGATAAGGAAGCCTTTAAATACCCGCAGAGTAGAATTGTGCCTTCATATCCAATGACTGAAATAATATACTCAATCTACCGGTATATGCCAATTTTGTTTAACAATTGTTCGCGCAGAATGCCTTTCATCCTTCAAAAATGTGCAAGTGTGGCCGACTGTGTGCAGTCAACAAACAAAGTCTGCAGACTTGACTTTGAAGACAGTCGATGCATCTAAATTTTTCGACAAGTGCCTGAACTTATGGAACAACTCTCTCCTGAATGGACATATGATGGCATCCGTGTGACATTAATTTGCTCCATTGTTCTATTCGGTTTTGCTTTCTGTAATCAATGGCACAACGGGTGTTATTGCATACTAAAGCACGAATATAAAAAACTGAAAAACATGTAACAGAAATGAAAAAATACATAATTGAAATGTTTGGTTCTGGTCTTAAGTATAGAATTTTATGCACAGATGCGACTTCATTGCAACTCAGGTAATTTTATCGGTGCTAGATACCTTTTTTCTTGCCTTCAGTAGTACTGGTACTGGGGGAAAGTTGAAGGACCTTCCTCAGTTGCATCAACAGGAGTTGACCCTGTGTTCTAATGTTTACATTTACATTCTGACTCCTTTACTGTCGTTTTTCTTCCGTTATGGAATTGTATGAATTCAGGCTTCTTTTTTCTTTATTTTATCAGCACTAAAATAAATTATGAATCTTCAAAAATCTTCTCAACATCCATTAGAGTGTGATCGAGATATTTAAATGCATGATAATGATGACAGTGAAGCCCTCTCTCTATTTGAGTCGTGTTTTTATGTCCTCTTCCTAAATAGTGAAATTCATTAACTTAAATTATTTTTGAAAACTACAAGGCTAAATGTTTCCATCTTTAGAGTTAATCATCTCTATGGTAAGAGGAACGTAAACTGTGAAATTCATTGCTCTACCATCCCGGACCTCATCTATAGGCGGGGCAGGATATGAAAAAAACCCAACATTTTTTGCAAATCTTCTTTTCTATTCCCATTCGTGGGTGGAAAAAAACTAAATGCATGGTTTTGATGTCAATTAAGCTCTCTACTGTACATAAACTGTGGAATTCATGGATTATGGGTCAGGGGTTTTGGCTTAAGGGAAAGGCCAATGGTCATATAGTATAAATGTATGAAATCTTAGAAAATCTTTTCTACTCCCAAAGCTATATTGGAGAAAAACTAAATGCGTGATTCTGATGATTACAAAGTCTTCCATGAAAATAGTGAAATTCATGGTTCCTGAGTAAGCGGTTCAGGCCCTAGGGCGGGGGCATATGGTAAAAATATATTAAATTTCTTCATACTCCAATATACATGTGTGTTTGAGTAAGATTAAATGCATGGTTAATGAAGTCCTCCACCTTTATTGTGAAAATCGTGGTTAGTTGTTCCGGTCCTTGTTGAGGCCAATATGGCCACATAGTATAAATGTTTTGATGAGTAAGATAAACTTTTGACTTTATGTTTATTTTGTCAACATGGCAAATTGTCACTCAGCAATATTGAATTTGATATGTGTTCTATTTTAGGAAAACTACTTTAATATAATGTGTATTGTTTACTTGTAGGAAAAAGCTGTATGCAATTTGTGTGCATAATAAATGAAATGGTGAATATTATTGAATTAGCCTATTAAAGGTCTGAAGGCCTTTCATTACCAAAAGTTTACACTTTCTGGCCCCTGGAACTATGGATTAGGTCATCTATTCCTTGGTCTTGTGCTCCCTTCCATATTTTAATGGGTTTGATTTGTTTCTAAAAGTAAATAAATGAAAGTGGGACAACAGTCAGTGGAGTCGCAAGGTTTAGATTTTAATATGAAGCTTAAAATGCAAACATTAAACTCCGACATGTCAAACTAAGGGCTATAGTACGCAAGTGATCGTCACGACCTGTTGGCCTCTTGTTTTGGAGGAAGGTGGAGTGACAAATATGACTATATATAGTGAATGTGCATTATTAGATTCAGTTTATCTTGAAGTAAATGATCACCTAGTAAATTTTGTTCATTTTTTTAGGAAACGAAACTCCTCTTTAAACACTGCATGGAAGTTCACAAAACCTTTCATGTTATATTAGCTGCAGGACTGTAGCTCCCGGTCTGAAAAAATTCGGATGGACATCCTGGGAGCTACAGTGCCTCCCATAGTAAAAAAAACTGCAATTTAAGGACTTATTAACCTTATTTTCACACAAATTCTGTAAAAATAATTAGAACCATAAAAATCTTCAGCAAATTTACTACTGATATCATCACTTTACTTGCCTCAGACTTTCTCTTAAACATTATTAGCGACCTCGGAAAATGAAGTATGTTAATTTACGTCGAGATCGAGAGTCGCCATTTTTAAATGTAAACAAACTTGCACCACTTTAATTGACAGGGCTGGGGATGGTGTTTAAAAGAATATCAGAGGCAAGTGAAGTGACAATATCTGTAGTAAAATGTCCGAGGAATTTTTTGGGATTAAATATTTGTACAGAATATGATCGTAAATGAGATTAATCAGTCAAAACCTAGCGCAATTTTTGTGCGCCGTAAATTGCAGTTTTTACTATTGGAGGCACTGTAGCTCCCAGGTCGTCCATCCGAATTTTTTCAGACCGGGAGCTACAGTCCTGCAGCTAATGTTATATGTGCATACAAATTTTATTTTCATGTTTTTTTTGCTTCTTCTTTTTTAATACAAGGATACAGTTTGCTTGTATTTTTTTTATATCGATATTTAACAATTCAGATTTACTATTTGAATTTGAATCCCGCTTTATCCACCAATAAACAATTACGTTACATAAAATATGTGGGTCTCTTATTTCTAAAATTTACCCAATACATAAAAGAATTGTTTTCTATAAATTCATTGATAATTAACTTAAGTTAACAGTCGAGTTACAAGATAGGTATAAATAAACCAACAAAATCACACGACGGGTAGGATGTGTAATGGGTAGTTTTCCCAATGAAACAGTATGGGGAATTAACGGGGGACCCAATTATACTGGGTACGAAGTTCGGCATCAGACTTACCCATCCTAAATGTAAGGCACAAAACTTCTTGAGTGTATATTTACCATTCTGCTGGACACTAGAGGGAAAAGCCTACCAATTATTTTCCCATAAAATTCTAAACAAACCTTAGGACCTCTCAGTACTTTACTGAAAATAGAAAAGCAAACAAAAGAAACTATCGGAGATCATGCCGAAACGAACCAAGGCAGAAAAAAACAAATTTTTGCATAACTTTGCCCTTGATTCTGTTGACAGGTGTACAACCGAGATAAATTAATCGTATGCACTATAAGCTAGAGTTGCAGATAAAAGAAATAACAAGCTATCTTACATTAAACATGCAATGGTAAAGTGTAACACAGGGGATCATGCATTTCGAAAAAAACACTCTCTAGTGTGACCTCTAGGGAGGGTAAATAATAACTGGGTACGCAAGAGTTCTTACCTGGATCCAAATTTTAACGATACCGTCCTCCAACGAGAATGAAACAATGCTTGTATCTCAAAGAGGTTGTTTCCAGCTGCCCCAGCTGGACAAGACAATCAAAACAGTAATTCTCAGAGGGTCGAAAGCTTCAACTGAACTCTCGCAATGTCACCTGCACAAGAAACTTTGCTGCTCACTCCTGTAACAACGGTCCCGACAGCTCCCTACGAAGTCTCTGCGCAGGTGACGGAGCTCCCATACCCTCTGGTGGACAAGATCCTAGATAAAATATAAAAAAAAAATTAAATTTAATAAATCATATCAAAAATCTTTTTTTTTTCAAACCATAAAGAGTTACAGAACGAAATAAAATGTAAAACCTTATTAATGGGAAACACCAGGAGGAAGAAATTAAATAAAAAAACATGATGTTGACTGAATCTCGAGCCCGATTATGGAAAAAGATTCGCATAGAACACAACTATTCCAAACAAGATCAATTATAATACAATGATAATATTTTAAAAATATCAAATTACATTACAATATGCATCTTGGATGGGAACGGTATGCCCAACTGCTTACCCCCTGCTGCATGCAATGGGTCCTCTCCTGATTTGTGGCATGAAGCTTCAGTGACAAATGCATCGGGTTGACGCACAGCTTCTTGTGGCAGAGATGGCTGACCTCCCGGATTGTACCGTACCTGGAAACTGTGACCTCGTCAGACGCATCTCCACCATAAGAGCTACCGATGCACTCTTTCAACCTTGCTCTCTCTCATCTGGCCATGAAACTCTCATAAACCCATAACCCTTTCTTCCACCCTCCTTTCCATATGACACAACCCCCCGACCCCCCATCCTTTCACTCTTTGCTTCTTATTTATTTCCCAAATTGTTAAATATGTCCTCTCCATCATGGATTCGGTCATTACTTTCTTCTTTAAAGTCACATGACATGTGAAAAACTGGGTCTCTATAGGGAAAAGCCTACCAATTATTTTCCCCATATAGCTCTAAACAAAAACCGGGTCTCTATAGGGAAAGCCTACCAATTATTTTCCCCATATAGCTCTAAACAAACCTTAGGACCTCTCAGTGCTTTACTAGCAGCCAAATCTTTGGTATCATTTGAAACTTCATTTTTAGCACCTGCAGAATTTACAATAAAATATATATAGTCCTGTGGCGTTTATAGGTCAAATTTGCACTTGTTTACAACTAACAGCGGTCCGCGCTAAATGGTACCCTGCATGAAAAATTAACCTCCACTCCTACAATCTCCTCTGGCATTTAATATTTGTTATGACATTGTTATGTGGGTGCAAAATTGAAGCAAAGACATGAACGATTAAAGATTTGTTTAACAGTGAAAAAAAGAAAATTGTTAAGAATGCTTGTAAATTAATATTCAGTTGAGGATAATTTATAACATTGTTTGAAATGTCTGTGGTTTTGAAAATGTTGCAGTTAAATAAATAATAATTCGAAAGTACGGATCCCATTAACGTTTCCGTAAAGTTATTTTACGGATGCTTTGTGAATAAGGTCCCATGTCTCTTTTTACAAAAGGGTTACAATTTTCGTTTTTTATTATTTAAGGAGGTTTGGATCATGCACAGCTATGTCGTGTTGTTTTTGTTGTTCAGGTGAGCGATGTGGACCTTTGCGCCTTCTGTTTTGATTATTTATTTCATAATGAATGTAAAATGCATACTGGGTATGTTGTTTGAAAGAAAACTTAAATTACTCAAACATGTGTTGTCTTTAAACCAGAGTTTGTTTAAAGAGTAAAATACTATTTGTGATTATATCAAATTATCGATTATTATAATAATTGGTCGATAATCTTTGCATCTCTTATTTAGAACAGTGTGTTTACTGCATGCATGGGCGGATCCACGGTTTGTCCGAGGAACAATTGTTAATAGACGATTTGGGGGGGGGGGGGGGGGCATAACCTAATAATTATTTTACTATCTGAATTTTAATGCAGTTAGGGTCCGAAACCACCACCCATCCATCTACTTCCGTGCAAGTGCTTGATAGGCTAACGTGTATTTTGTCATATTATAAAATTCTTTCAATTATTATTTTGATTTAAGAATGACGTCTCCGGCTGGTGTTTAAAATTCTACAAGATAAAAGTAAAGGTATGTTATCAGGAAAATACGTTTACTTGTACACCAAAAGCTAATTTTAAATAGCCATGTTTGTGTAAGTAAAGGCAGGTATTGTTTGTTAAGTTTCTTCTGAGAGGTTTATAAGGCAACTATCTCCATCAATGATCGTCGCAATTGCAATATAGATTAATAATAATGTTCCTTAAAGAAGAAAGTGTAAGAATCTTCAACTTCGTTTTCAAATGCCAAGATCTTTCAGTTTAAGAACTGACAGATACTGCTCCATCGGTGTGTTTTCTACCATCCCAAACAAAATTTTATATTTTTCATGGAAGAGACTAGTGTTTCTCTTTAGATTTTGTGAAACGATTGAACCCCAAAGAAAATAAAAGCGCAGAACAAACAGTTCCCATATCTTCTCATATCTGCAATCTTTCCTGGTTCCCTCTTCCATAACCATTTATGTTTTTACTTGCACATGACCGATTTCTCTTTCTACCATTTTTCACTTTTGGGGAAAAACGTCTACTAAGGCGTCTCCTTCAAAGTGCCCGACTAGTAGTATATTTGGTCACTATATGTACGTACAGTCATACGTCGGAGAGGCTCAGACGGATTTTTATTACTTGAAACCAGTGGGTTTTTTTTTAAACAGCATCTTTTATTCAGGTGTGACATCTTTGACCTAGTCATTTTTTTAACCGGGTTTAAAAAAAAAAGTTAATTCGGTTATGAAAATGGCGGGCGAGCAGTTGTCAAATGGGTATACTTCTATTGTACGGATAACTCATTCAACAGTTTCCAAGTAGGGGAGTTGTTGTTTTGCAGGCAAGTTGAACAAATATTAGAATCGTGCATATTACATGGATTTTGAGTTTTGATAATTTATGAAAACAAGTCGGTTAATAGGTCATTTAACCCGGGGAAATAACCTGAGCAATAGTATTCACGCAATACTTTTAAATTTTGCAATTCCCTTTAGCTTAGTATTTTGAGCAATGGCGAAAATAGTACTTCCTTTACTAGTTTTTTTGTTTGTTTGTTGTTGTTTTTTTTGTCTACGCATAATTTCGAATAATCCCCCCCCCCCTTAACTTTCAAATTAGTTCTGACGCTTATGCCATCATCTTCGCTAGGATTGGTGGGCACACTATTTTGTTCAAAATACTAGTATATAAAGGAAATAACTGTGTTGAACACCAATTGTTCGGAACAGTGCAATTGTCTTGGTTTTCATTCGGGCATTCATGCGTTTAAAAACTTCATTTTAGGAAAGGCATTTCTAAATGTTCCTCTTTTTTATACATTGAATGAATATCATGATGGTTTTGTTCATAGTATAAAACATTCTTGCCCCTTGTTATGCCCCCCTAAATCGAAGTTTGGTGGGTAGATAGGAATCATCTCATTCGTCCTTCCGACTGTGTAAAATTCGTGTGCGGTCCTTATCTTTCTTATGGTGAAATATTGTAAGTTCTTACTTCACACAAAGATTGCTAATGACCTGCGGGTGTGTAAAGACCTTGAAGAAAAAGTGTAAAAGTCGTTTCCGGTCCATATCTTTCTTATGGAGTACTATTGGAAGTTCTTACTTCACTCAAAGATTACTTATGGCCGGGGGGAGGGGTGTCATGACTTGAATCAATGTCATTTGGTCAAGGTCACTGGCAGAAAAAAGTGCAAAATCGTGTCCGGTCCATATCTTTCTTATGGAGAACCATAAGAAGTTCTTACTTCACACAAAGATTGTTTATGACCTGAGGTTGTGTCAAGTCTTTGACCGAAGGTCATTTGGTCAAGATCATGGTCACTGACAGGAAAATTTGCGAAATTTGTGTCCGGTTTGTATCTTTTTATGTAGAAACATTAGAAGATCTTAATTCACACAGAGATTGCTTATTTCCTGAAGGTGTTTCATAAAATTGACCCAAGGTCAATTGGGCAAGTTCAAGTCATTTTTAAAAATTGCTTAAATCCTTTCTGTGTCACGTCATGGAAATGATTAGAATGTAAATTTTGCTCAGGTGAGATTGTGCCAATGAATTTTTATCACATTTTTTGTTTTATAAGGAATCAAATTGAGTATAATGAGCTGATAATTTCGGTCGGGGCATGGTCAAATGCCATAACCACGCTCCGACTGAAATTATCAATTATTTATTATATTGAAAGAATGCTTCCTTATTTATTTACTTATATTTATATTATTTCCAATTTCTACAATTCAAAACAACAAATTAAAGTCACTATTTTTTCATGTAACACATGATATGTGTTACTACGCGGTGCAACCAATACCGTTTTTAACCGGGTTTTTCCGATTTTGATTTCCGATAATTTATGAAAAAAGTAGCAGCTTTTGAACTTAGTCATTTTTTGGCAAAATATTGCATATAGGGTACCCTCATTGTACGGATAAATCCTCCTACAGTTTTCAAGATAGGAAGTTGTTCTTTTGCAGATCAATTGTACATATATCAGAGGTGTGCATATTGGTAGGATTTTGATTTCTGATAATTTATGGAAAAAAACCAGCTTTTGAACTAAGTCATTTCTGGCAAAATATTGCATATAGGGTACCTTCATTGTACGGATAACTCCTCCTACAGTTTTCAAGATAGGAAGTTGTTCCTTTGCAGATCAATTGTACATATATCAGAGGTGTGCATATTGCTAGGATTTTGATTTCCGATAGTTTATGAAAAAAATACCAGCTTTTGAACTTAGTCATTTTTTGGCAAAATATTGCATATAGGGTACCCTCATTGTACGGATAACTCCTCCTACAGTTTTCAAGATAGGAAGTTGTTCTTTTCAGATCAATTGTACGTATATCAGAGGTGTGCATATTGGTAGGATTTTGATTTCCGATAGTTTATAAAAAAAAAAATACCAGCTTTTGAACTTAGTCATTTTTTGGCAAAATCTTGCATTTAGGGTGCACCATTTCACTGGATATGGGTTGACTTGGATTATGGATACAGTTCACATAAAAGAAAACCCGGTGTGCTGTCACATTGACAGCTTTTCACTTGTTCGGTTATGGTGTAAGACACGCCCATTTTGTGTCGCTCATCTTTTGTGAAATTATTGGGTTTTAAGCTTAAAAACTGATTCGTAAAGTTATCACAGACAAAGACAGTAGAAATTGTAAATATTTGTTTATAATGTGCATCGTAAAAGTTATCGTTCATTTATTTACGCTTAATTGGTCACTGTGTTGTTGCTATTCTTGATTGGGATACTCATCGAACTTGTTTGGTAGGATTATGTAGATTTTCATTGGGGGTGTTGCCAGATGTTACTTGTATACTTAGTAACTGAGGTGTAAAATTTGTTTAAATAGTTTAGATGGCTCTAAATACGGGGTGTCGGCTGGTTTTTGTGAGAAGAGGTCTGGACGCCCTTTTTGTGCCCCTGCTGAGTGATCTTGGGAACGTGTGCCATCTGTGTGGTTTTTGTTAGCGTTGTTCGGCAGGATCTGACTGCCTAAATTATTATGTGTGCTTTTATTGCCACATTGACTCAGTAAGTTTAACAAAACGATTTTTTGTCATTTGATGAATAGTATAATTTTATTGTAATTCATTTAGTAATTTTTCTAGAACTAGTTTAATAACAGAATTCACCTACAATGAATTATAACTATTTTAAGTTTGAAATGCTAATGGGTTTTACTATGGGGAAATATACGAAGTTCTTTGGCTTTAGAGTATAAGACGTGATAACATGACAGTAGTCCGTTAAGATACTGTGTTTCCATCACCTGTGTGTTTCATGGACATTGTTTTGCCATCTTAAAGCTGCTTGGTCCGATTTTATATCAAATTTTATGCAGGCTTTTAAACGATGGCTATGCTTAGTTTATGTATAATAATAGACATTGCAGTAGTTTTACCCGTCAATTATGCCAAATATCAATGAAGAAAAATACGTGCAAAATTTGCTAACAAAACAAAACGACATTAAAAGGTACCGCGTTATTTCACCTCATGTTAAATTTCACCCCTGAAGACGAGACGGGTATGGTTGTATTACGAATTTGACATCGCTTTAAATAAAGGTCGAAATGATGACACAAATTACAAATAAACATGTTAGCCAATATTTCTAAAGTCTGCTTTCTTTACAATCGATGCATAGCATGCGGGTTGAATAACCCCAATCATTCGGGGGACGAAACCATCCGGTTTCCTTTTCTAAACATTCCCGTGATGCATTTTGGTTTGTTTTTTCGTTTGCCCAAAGAGAAATTATTTTTATTTACTTTGAATATGTCTAACTTTGAAAGGAGACTGATTCTGCTGGTGTAAATAGGAGAAAGTCCATAACTTTCTAAGATAAATGATTTGTATGAAAAAAAAATTGATACTGTAATTGCAAAAAAATCGGACCAAGCAGCTTTCAAATTTTATAACAGCTAAAAAAATAAATCTAGTTTTCTCCAAAATAAACTTTAAGTCTTGTTGTTTGAAAGAATATGATTTGTCTTTAATACATCATTTACTTAATAGTTTAGAATTGTATAACGATATAAAAGCAATTAACTTGAAGATCTGTTTAAATTAACTTTTAAGATACATTTACTTTCTTAATATACTAAATGATATCCTGCACACGCGCTGGAATTAACACTTTATACATTAATATGATACAATGTTTTGTACATGACCTTTTTTTTCTTTTCTTTTTCTTTTTGTTGCAGCTAACTGGTAAGAATACAAACTTTTTTATTTAAACCAGGGAGTTGTTATTTAGGTCAATCTCACTTTAACTTTTATCACTTTTCTAAATAAGAATTTCAGATATAGGACTATCATCCCTCCCCCCCCCCCCCTCCCCCCACACACCACCACTTCAATTAAACATTTTATGCAAACATTATTTATTCATTCAGACGTAGAATCGTTTATACAATCTGTTCTGGTTCACAAATTAATGTTTAGGGTTTACTATCAATCTGTAGTGGTATAAAAAAAATGTAATCTAAAAACGCTAGTATGTACATATTTGTTTGCATATCTTAAACCATAGTTGTCAGATCCAAGGTAACTGCCCGATGATTGACTCGCCCTACACTTTCCGCTATGACGTTAATTAGTCAGCCCATGTCCTTTATTACCCCGTCTATAGTCCGTCCCAAGTTATTGCTTCCATCACTTTTTGATGATTTTTATCTTCATTTTTTTCACTTGTTCACAGGAACGAAAACAAATTTCTTACGGAGATTTATATTGGGAAATGTTTACATCTTTTCTCCATTCGGACGTACTCAGGATACCTCGCCCAATTTTTCAACGTTATCATCCGGGCCTTATTATGGCTAATGCAATGCAAAATCCATGTAGACTTTCTATGTTTGGATGTGTATTAAAACCTGAAGCGGCAGAGGGGGCATTTCAAAACAGATAATCTGGACATTTTTCATATTAGTGGATGAACGTAGTTTTAGCACAAAGGTATTTATTATTATCGAAATACAAGCAAAAAGCGGTAGAAGCAAAAACTCGGGACAAAGTATAGAAAGTGTCCCATCTATCAAACCTTAAATCGGGCATTCAAGAAAGTAATTGTCTCACTTCATTTATTCAACATTTGTCATATTTTAATTTCTATGTATACCATATATAAAGTCCCAGTGAATATATTCACTCTTTACGGAATCATTCAATATTATGTCATTGCAAGCATATTTTAAATGCAAACTCCCATTGACTTGGATACGCCAATGCGTGACAACCACCTTACTCTCGTATTTCCTATTTCGGGCTGGTTTATCGAAAATGAAAGTGGGTTTTTAATATATTTCTCAGTATTTACATAATTATAGTTTACGGACATATATATACATGTACATGTAATACTAGTATATAGTCTTCCGAATATTGATGATTATGCATGTAAAATACTGTAAAAGACTATTTGATATTAAATTAACTGCAGTCATTCCATACTGTAAATTCCTAATTAAACGCGAGGAATAAATATCCGCGTAAAATCGCGAGAAGCCCGTCTCGCGAATTTTAAAATCTCGCTTTTAATTTTGGGACACATGGAAACAACATGAAAGTAACATAAAATTTCGGCATTCGCGATTTTATGTTCTCGCGATTTAATGGTAAATCGTTGAATCGCGGAATTAAGTACTCGCGTAAAATAAGGAATCTACAGTATTATATATCCTACACCAAATAAATGTTTTTTCTTTACACTCTTAAAGAAAGTCAAAAGATGCATGAATTCTCTTGAATATTGGACAATCTTTTTCAACTTGCATAAGGAAAAATACACCGTACATTTTCTATGTTTTAATGGCTATTTATGGATTTTAACTACAATTTTTGTCGCTAAAGCAGTATCTAAATCATGTCTTCCAGTCTGACTGAGGATGTCTTGTTAACACATGTATATATTTTGAATTTAATTATGTGATTTTTGTCTTTCCTTTTGTTGAGAGAATACTAGTACTTTTAAAATGCTTATATGACAGATTTCAAATTAATGTTGATTTGCTTCTTATCTGATAAAATAGTGTGTGTACAGAGTAAAGTAAACCTTAAATGTAAGATGATTGCAAAGTACATTGTAGGGATTCGTAAAGGAATAAAGCCCGAATAGGCAATTTAATGTTAGACCTTATAGTTGATTTTGCTTAAGAAAAACGGTATTTTTGAAAATAATTATATTTTAACCGTTTAATCTCGTACCAATATGAGAGAGAGACAGAGAGTTTGTAAAGTTTTAATCAACGCAAAACAACATGTATATTCTAATTCGAGATTACAAATATATTTTAGATTAGATACTTCCGGAAGCTGGCGATAAATTAAAATGTATATAAGTATTGGATTATTTTATTTTAGTATAAATACCTTGACATATTCTGGTTTTCCAGTGATAAAAGGACATTTGTTTTCGCGTATTAAAAGGAATGGCTGGTAAAATATTTTCTAGAAAAATTTAATGTCTGATTTTTTAGAAGGTATTGATAATTTTATACTACCATCAAAATAAGGTTTTCGTGAATTAATCAAGAAGTTTTTAATTTCCACTAGGACTCTCTTCAAAGTGGCTAGATGATTCGCACTTGTCCTTTCTGCTTGCGGATACTTTAGTAAATGCAGTAGGGGGTCCGGATTCGCAAAAAATGCGAAGACATATTATGGATGTTATGGATCGCCTGAATCATTGCAATGACCAAATGGAAACGATACGAGCCGGTAGTTGTGCGGAAGGATTCCGAATAAGAGGAGCAGATGTAGATGTAATGTATGTAGATAAACTCACTAAAGTCGTTGTAAAAATTCCAAAAAATGTTGGAAGTTTTACGACCGTCGTCAGAATGACGAAAACCCCCGACGAACCTCCTGGCTATGTTAAACTTATTGTATTAACTCCTCTTACGCCTTTAGTACACATAAGAGAATCAATGCAAAAGATCAGGGGCGACTATTATTTGTCTAGCGAAGCTTTTATGAAATGGTACCAGAGACAAAATCCTGTTGGAGATCTTCATGGACCCTGTGTATTGGATAGAACTGAAGATGGGGATCATGACAGGTCGTTTTGTCTGCAATACAAAGACTGGCCTGTATTTGCCAATGAATGGCTTGAAAGAAAAAGGTCATATGAATGGCCTTCCAATGAACTTAAAATAAAAATTAAAAAATTAGGGTGTCATTTAATGGCGATTGGATCAAAAAAGCTTAATACAAATTTCCATTCAGTTGATACTGTGAACTCTATATGGATTGGAGATCCTCTTCAGTGGAGAATATCTTTTTCCCTTGCAGAGAAACATCTTGTTTACTCCTTCAATAACACACAGTTTTTGACGTATGGAATTTTCAAACTTTTGAATCAAGAGGTATTTTCGCAAGATTCCATTATCAAGAACTGTATATGTTCTTACTTTCTTAAAACAGTGCTATTTTGGACAATTGAAGAAACGCCATCCGATTGTTGGAAGCCAGAGCGTTTGGTTTATTGTGTCGACATATGCTTTCAAAAACTAATTGAATGGACCAAGAACGGATTTTGCCCTAATTACTTTATTAGGGATAACAACATGTTCTTGGGAAAGGTACAAGAGTGTGAACTAGGGTATATATCCAGTAAACTTATTGATATACATAAGGAGGGATGGAGATGCTTGTTGAGCTGCCCTTCCTTATTTGTCTTAAAAAAGGCCTTAGAAGATGCTAGGAAAATGACAACACCTTTTTCGTTACCTATCTTTAATCCGGAGGAGGATTTTAGATGTTTAAAAACTTCACTAAGAGATGCTGATAATACACATGTAGAAGCAAACATAGATTATGTCTTGTTTGGCGAAATACTTTCCAAAAAACCACAATTTCCAACGATACAAGTACTGGAGTTTGAACTTAGAAAATCGATCTCATTGGAAATTCAAGAAAACCTCGATCCTTTGGACCTAGACATTTTAAGATTGCGTCGATACCAAACTTTATATGATCTTGCTCTCGTGTATCTCAACATTTCTATGACAAAACACACTACACGGAGTAAGTATGCATTTATACGAAAAGCATTTTGCTACTTGCACCTTGTTCGATTTTCAGATATAAGCAGGGGCAATCTTACACTTGCAACCGCTTACTACTGTATAGGGAGGTTTGATTCGGCTCTTGAGTACATAAAGGACTATGATGATATTAATGGAGAAGGCCTTGGCCGTGTCTATATTCCTTTTGGTTCTGGTAATGTTTACAATGATCCAAACTATCATAAACACTTTTGTGGACGTGGATTGAGCATCATGGAAAAAATGTCGTTGGCGGTATCTTACGACTTTGTAGTCTATCGATCAATGCCGCTTATTCCAATAGAGATAGCTCTCGAAGTAACAATGATGAGAAGGGCGCAATCACGCCTTGTAATTCCACTTGAACTGTACTCTGTGTTCCTGAAAATTCTGTGTCATACTTACTTGAGAAATCTTAAACTGGTTGAGCATTTAGCAGCAGTCCTAGAAAACACTTTGCAACGCACACCGAATGCAGAAAAGTATCTCAAATATATAATGCTTGCTGTTACTTCGGTGAAATTAGGAAAGTACGAAAAAGCTATGCGATATTATTGTTTAGCCCATTTCTACAAAAGAAGACTAGTCATTTACTATCCTGACCGTCCAGAATGGCAAAGTAGAACATCGGTTTTATTTTACATTGCTCAAATGCTTCGAAATTTGATGCCAGTTTGAATATTGACATCTTATCACGATACAAAAACTGATACTTCCCTGTCTTTATACATGTAGCAAATATGTTCTCCATTTTCGATTAACTGTCACCGTGTGAAAATACTCAAAATGTATATTTTAAAAAAGCAAAGTATACCAGAATATATCCATTACATCTTAGCTAAACGATAATGTGTATAGCACCGCTGAAATACACTCGAGATGATTAACTTGTTATCTGAACATTGCAAAACATAAAGCATGAGGGTAGCGACTCTTTTGCTTGTTTTGACGGTGTGCAAACTGAGTCAAAGAGTAAATACCTTTTTGGCCAAATATTAAATTTGCTGGTTTGAAATTAGCGAATTGGCAAATCTGATACAGATTTGAACTACACAATCAATATATCCTTCATTTCAGTAGTGTTGACATCTCAACATTTTATAAAGTACATAAAACAAGACAAGCAGTCTTTTCTTGGACAGAAATTCAGAAGACTGGGATATAACATGAATAACTCCTACATATACGTGTACTACTTATATTTCATATCTATCTACATTGTACATGTATACACTAGGTTTTTCTTTACCATTTTACTGATTTTCAAATAAGAGTTATCTCAAAATTCAAATTATATTATATTTCTTTTTTGGGAAATCTAATATTTAAAATAAATTTCGATGAAAATAGAGCGGATGGTCGTTCACAATTTTTTGTTAATTTCCTCTGAATTTTTATTACGCTTTTACCACTTTAAATGCGTTAATTTCCCTGTGTGGATTTTTATAGTGATTTTCCGTGATTACCATAGGGAAATAATATCGAAGATCATTAGAATTAAATGCAGGCGGGGCAAGTTTATTCTTGTTAAAATGGTGGTGTTTTTCTCAATGGAGTCTGGCTTCCTGTTTAATCTGAACAAACTTAAAGCAAAATGAGCTGCAATTTTCATGTTGAAATTTTTTTTTACTAAAATGTTATTTTCTAGTTAAAAGACAAACATATCATGGCTTTTAAATTTCTGTTATCCATATTTTTGTGGGAAAAGGCGTTAAAAAACCTTAATTGGAACAAAATTGAATTACTGTCGACCAGTACAAAAATTGATTTGCTATATATTCCTTAGAAGAGATATATTTCTTTTTACAAAAATTAATAATTTGTTCTAATCTTATAAATTTATCATAAAAGTTTAAGTTACATGCAGACTTATTATACTAGCAGGTTTCTGCACTAAAATAAAACTATAAAAAATACAGCTCATATTGCTTTAAGCTTTTATTAATTCGACAATCACCGATGACTTGCAAATCATAACAAACATTACTAAAATCTACAACCGTTTATTAGTTTATTACTGACAAATTAAAGGTGTACGTGTATGTGCTAACATTTCCCAGGCTCTAAGCGAACCTCATCAATGTAGAACGCTGTGTTCTTCTTCTTGATGTAGTTCGTGTCATGCGATGGTACAATATTGCACGTATAGACATTCATGCATGAAAACTGTATTATGATCTGCAAGAATGATATCATGATTAAAAGCTTTATGTTAGAGAAGAATATCGTCATTAAGTAACATATGACTTGGGCTCGTTCAAAATATTAATTGAAAAACAAATAAGGTGTGGGAGGCGCTTTTTTGAAACGTGCCTGCTTACGATGCATCGTGTATATGTTGATTTTGATAATATAAGTGATATGTCCAGAATATATTCTCACATTTACATCAATAAATGGCGTTTTTCACAACAATGTGAATGTAATTATCTATACTCACCAAAAAAAGCACAATGCCCCTTTTTAATTTTTGTTTTTTTAATTTCTAACATGCATTCAGTTGTATGTTAATATAACAACTGGATGTGACTGCAACACAATACTTACTTCGCCTATTCCTAGAGGAATATTGACACATTTTGATTCGTTGATGCCTTCCCGTTGACCGACGTTCACTGTGAGCAGCGTTTTGGATTTCTTATATTCAGGCGTCCAAAGAACAATTAGTTCATTATTCATTTTATGGCGGTGGTATTGATGGCGAGCTTTCTGCGTGTAGGCAATGGTCAGTTTGTATGGATGCCCTATCGATGTATAGGTTATG
The DNA here is from genome assembly GCF_963853765.1 of Magallana gigas. NCBI lineage: Eukaryota > Metazoa > Mollusca > Bivalvia > Ostreida > Ostreidae > Magallana > Magallana gigas. The sequence goes on along the minus strand of NC_088858.1, from coordinate 31,482,408 downwards.
CAGAAATTTATATTTATCATGTAGTGATGTATGTATCACAGTGCAAAATTCGCTGTTTTAAAATCATTTTACTTCAAAAGTGGACCTTGAAATATGTGTTCACTATTCAAATTTGTTCTTTCAGTATTTAGTGATTGACGCTTTTCGAGCTCGAACGTTTATTCTTTAAGAAATGATCATAAAAATCAAGGAGTTTTCTTAAACAGTCAGGTTTTTATTATCAACAATCGAAACATATCTCTGTCTAGCTTTGAACATGTATGTCAGTTTAACAAGTAGCCGACAACTGACTTACATACTAACCAAAGTTCAAAAGGGCATTCATTTTTATTTCAACAAATTTCAATTAAAAAACAGTTTGAGAACGATTTTTGGGAGTTCTCCTATGCAGTTACTCAGACAAACCGAAAGTAAAACAGTGTTTGGACATCAGCACAAATCATTGCTGCTGATAAGACTTAATTCTTGAAAATAATTGATAAATTCGATGTAATGTTTGCTAAAGCATTGTTTTTCAAGGAAACTTATTTATAAATACCTTGAAAATAGTCAGATTTTAAATAGTACGAACAATTTAAATATTTTTTGTAGTCGTATGTATTCCTACGCCAGAGTTCAATATAGTCTCGTTCAACTCGACGCTCGGCTGTCTCCGTAAATCCTTGTCGAAGATTTACGGTGTCAGCCGAGCGTTTGGTTGAACGAGACTAGAGTTCAATATTGCTTGGATCCATACAATTTTCGAGAAATATTTCTACTACTGATACATAGTTTGATTGAATTAATTTTATCTTTAAATATTATTTAATATGATTCATATGGGGGTTTCTCGACATTCTTGTCGAAAGGTCCAAAATTCATATTATAAAAATGTGCGTAATTCAAATTAGAAATTAGTAATACATGTTTTTACATGTACTTGTCATGCAAAAGAACATACCATTGGTTTTGAAATAAATAAACATCGACAAAATCAACTCCCGTCAGTTCTTCAGTACTTTGATTTAATATAATATTGCAAATAAAATAAGATAATGTCTATTGGTCATATCGAAAAATGCAATTTTTTATATAATTTTGTACATTTGGATGTATTTGTTTATAATTTAATTTACGGCGAGATGTTGAGAGGCCTTTTAGTTTACTATAAAAGTTAGACGAATGCTTATTGATGAAGAGCGTCTTAGAAGGGGGGGGGGGCTGTAAGGGTCACCTTTGTAAATCATATTGATGCTCAGTATTATACTTTCAAATGTATGAATTTATACAGTTCCTTTTCATACTAACCAATATAAAGCTCCTCGCTTGTTACATTACATATGCCACAGTATCTTGCTCTTGCAGCAAGGAAGTGGTGTTGCTAAAAAGAAAAAAAACGCATTAATGACCTTTAAAGTCTATTTTGTTAAGTTTGTGAATTCGTGATATTATTTATCAAATCCACTTTCAAATTTAAGCAGTTCAACATATTAAGTAAATGCTTACAAAGTTCACGGCCCAATAGCCTGCTTTTAAATCGACGTGTGTTTCTTTTAGGAAACAATCTCTGTAGTCGGATTTTTTGCATCTGTCCCCTAAAGAACAAAACATTTATTTAGTACAAGACATGTCAGTGGAGAGAGAGAGAGAGAGAGAGAGAGAGAGAGAGAGAGAGAGAGAAAGATGTACCTCTAAACTGGCAGTTGAATCCTACATAAGGACTGGGACACGAACAGACACACTGACCAGCCTCGATCTTTAAGGTGCCGCCATTCTCACAAACGAAGCCTTTGCACTCTTTAAAAATGTACGTTTGATAAATTTATTTGTTTTTTTTTGGTAGTTTACAGGGAGGAAATAATCTCTTTTATATATTGGTGTACATTATCCTTTAAAATGCTTTAGTTACTTCTTTGCCTTTGCTGTTGATCATCATCCTCTTTACCCTTTCCGTCGGGACTGTTGTGGGATACGTCGGTCAAGGAGTGAATTTCATGATATTCGTGTACGTCCACCCCTTGATAATACGGTATATGCTGGTTAAAAGAAAAGAGCTCAAAAAGTGATAAAAAAAAAACTTTAGGTTATTTCCCTTTGAGCGCGAAAATTTGAATGAATACTACATGTAGTATATAATATTTTTACCTGTCTATTATTCCTAGCCGCGTGGTAAATAGCATAGTTCAGTCGCTGTATGTTCTGGTCAACCTGTGGTCGTAGAGCATCTCTCAGTTGCTTATTGATGTAGGAAGCATTTGTAGTCGATAATACAATTAATAAAATGGCCATAAAAGCCACAATATCCTTTTGAGCCATTACCTGTGAAACACATCGTTGTATTTTAAAATATACGTATCTACAGGAGATGAAATTTGTCGTTTGAAAAAAAATCCAAAAAACTATTCTATTATGTGTAGCGAAGGAAACATTCATTTTGTATAAATTTTTCTCTTTTTAAATCAAGATTGACAGATCGATAACAGTTGTTCCAACAATGTTTATTTTATCATACTGTATACACGTACATTGTTAATTCAAGGAAACGAACAGAAGAGTACATGTATCTTTTAGGTCTTTAAGTTCATAAGTCTGAGCTGGTTTTATAATCAGAAGACTACACATAACAGATAATATCTAATTAATATTATATTTTATTCAGTTGTCATTAGCTTGGTAATAGTGCCTTAAAACACTAGAACGTTAATTTACCCTCTTCATGAATCTTCATCACAACCTGGAAACTTTAATGTCTTGTTTCATCAATATTTCTTAATGGTATAATCATTACATGTACATGTAATGAAATCTAGTGTGCTTACATGTATATGTACATTAACAAAACTAACTTTTTCTGATTTTAGCAAAAGAAGATATATAAATTCTATCTGTGGTTATGGTTAAAAAAGAATCTGCTTTTTTTTTTAAATGAACAGTTTGAATTCTATCACGTCTGATATTAAGTTACTCACCAAAGCTCACACGGTAGCCAAACCCTGAATGTTTGAAAATGATCGCCTATTCAGTACCTCATAGACATATGATGGTAATATGGATTTGGATCATTCAGTCAATTAACTATACAAGCAGATTTCACGCATCGGAATCAGAAAACACAAACTTCTTTTAAGCCTGGACAAGGCTTTGAAACTTTCATCTTCTGTTTAGCGTTCGCTCACCGAATACGTGTACCTGTCATTACAAAACTCTTTGTCCCTCCTTTTTCTTGTAATGGTACGTGTAAAAATATTTAAATATATGTAAGGGCCTAAAAGTAAGGCTCGGTACAAAGACCATAAAAAGCAACAAAAGACTTGCGTCAATTTTTCATATAAGTATGATTTGATTGTAATTTGAAAATTGATAAAATAATTTCTAATTGAAATAATTTTTTCATCGTTTTGTATATATTTATTATACAAGCTTATTAGTTATATATAATTTTCCGTCATGTTAGTTAAAAATAAATCAAGATATTCAAAATCTATTTGTCTGTTCTCAGTGTATGGTCTTTAACCTATGAGATAATTGTGCAAATAAATGTATATGGTGTTTTTTTTAAATATCTAAAAAAAATTAATAGTCAATGCAAGGCAAATTTAATGATGAGCATTCTGTAACCACTTAAGACTTCCAAATCTAAGATAATTATATAATTCTACAAAATCTTTAATTCTTTTAAAAAATGAATGACTCTTCAGACTGATGAGTTCATCACCCACACCCCGTTAGCCAATTAATGATTCGCCTAACTTGTGTTGCCTTGTTAATACGAAACTGGCTAAAATCTGTCTTGTTCTTACGAAAACATAATATTATGAATTCATAGCTCTGTAGAAACTTAAAAAACTGAAATATACACGCCCCGGTTATCGATTGCTGGAAACATACAGCGAGTGAAACTAATAGGACTGAAATCTACACGCCCCATTTAGCGATTATTCGAAACTTACAGCGACCTTGGAAAAATCACGGACTGGTGAATAATAAAGATGATGTCGGACTCAAATTCCCGTAGGAGACGATTTAGCTAACGTGATAATGTACATTACAGTAATTTGATAAATTTAACTTACTTGTTATTTATTGATATGTTACATGTAACAGAAAGATACCGATGTAAATATAAACAATATTTTTTTAATGATTCATGCAGGTATTGAAGGTTACAAGTAACGACAATTGCAGAATTTTTTTTTACATAACCCGTTAACGCGGGTTATGTTTTTTTTTCTGCAATGTCTCCACCTTCATTTTCCTAATGAATCGCCAACAATATGATTTTATTGTTTAAATATATTTTTTCTGGCTTTATTTACATTGCACGTCCTTTAAGGTACCTCACTACACCTAGACTACACCTAGATTTATACTTTTAAAGACACTGCGTCACATGATGGCGATTTAAACGTTTTGTCAAAGTTTATGTCGTTCGATTGGATTGTATAACGTCGTTAGGTAGCTTAATGGTTAAAGTATTGGGCTTCTGAACCGCAGATCATGAGTTCGAATCCGCCTGGAGCTTTTACTCACGTTTACTGAATTAAATTTTCTAATATCTAATTTTTCATCCAAAATTGCACCTTTTTTTGCCTATTGGACTGAAATACCTCTTATCCATTATGATATCTACATGTATCTTTAACAAGTGATTTTCTGCTGATTTGAGAAAATGTTTCAAGGTGTAGTGAGGCACCTTACAAATTCTGTAATATCTTATAAGTACTCTACTTTATACACGATCCCTTTTGAAAGGAAATGCTCTTGATTGATCTCGCCAATGCTGCATTAAATACTGCCATATAAAAAAGCATTGATTGCCGTTATTAAGATGTATAAATCGAATTGGTCTTCCCTGAAATAATAAAAGTGTGAAAAAAAAAATCTAAAGGCCTTATTGGTGGAAAAAGAGATAGGTGTTCTATTGCAATTTTTTCTACGGTTTTGCCAGCTTAGGGGCAAGTCTTAAAATTCACAGTACAGTTTGAAGGAGTATATTCTTTTAAGTGGTTGTTAGATTATATCCGGGTTTTTTTGGTACATTTGATTTTTTTTCAGTGTTTGCAAAAAACTTGTAAAGCTGTATCCAACAATATGGTGGTATGTTCAACAGACTATCAAACAAACACTAAGCTGGCCAGTTTGGATGAATTATTTTTGTTCGTTAACAAAGTGGCCTATGAAGCTCTTAATAGATCTTTAATAAAAAATTATATTAGAAATTTCCAAAAAAGTATCATATGAATTTTTTTTAATTTTATGGAATGTTGAGTATAAAATAAATTAGGATTGTTATATTTTTAAAAAAATATTTTCTCGTGGCTAGACTCCATTTTTGTTTATGTCGTTTCTGCGCATGCGTACAATTGTAGAAGGTGGAGCGAACAATATTTACGTGTTGGGCCAACGAGTAGTTATATTTTTATCCGTAACATCCGCGAGGCCGAAGAATTGTCCTGGAGCCAAAGTCTTAACAATTATGAAGAATCATCTGGCCGATTAGTTTCTGAGAAGAAGATTTTTAAAGATTTACTCTATATATTCCTATGTAAAACTTTAACACCCCCCCCCCAATGTGGCCCCACCCTACCCCCAGGGATCATGATTTTCACAACTTTGAATCTACACTACCTGAGGATGCTTCCACAGAAGTTTCAGCTTTCCTGGCTGATTAGTTTCTGAGAAGAAGATTTTTAAAGATTTACTCTATATATTCCTTTGTAAAACTTTGACCCCCCATTGTGGGCCCACCTTACCCCCAGGGGTCATGATTTTCACAACTTTGAATCTACACTACCCGAGGATGCTTCCACACAAGTTTCAGCTTTCCTGGCTAATTAGTTTCTGAGAAGATTTTAAAAGATTAACTATATATTCCTTTGTAAAACTTTGACCCCCATTGTGGCCCCACCCTACCCCCAGGGGTAATGATTTTCACAAATTTGAATCTTCTGTACCTGAGGATGCTTCCACACAGGTTTCAGCTTTCCTGACTTATTAGTTTCTGAGAAGAAGATTTTTAAAGATTTACTCTATATATTCCTTTACATGTAAAACTTCGACCCCCATTGTGGCCTCACCCTACCCCTAGGGCTCATGATTTTCACAACTTTGAATCTACACTCCTGAGGATGCTTCCACACAAGTTTCAGCTTTACTGGCTAATTAGTTTCTGGGAAGAATTTTTTTAAAGATTTACTCTGTATATTCCTATGTAAAACTTTGACATCCATTGTGGCCCCACCCTACCCCCAGGGGTCATGATTTTCACAACTTTGAATCTACACTACCTGAGGATGCTTCCACACAAGTTTCAGCTTTCTTGGCTGATTAGTTTCTGGGAAGAAAATTTTTAAAGATTTACTCTATATATTCCTATGTAAAACTTTGACACCCATTGTGGCCCCACCCTACCCCCAGGGGTCATGATTTTCACAAATTTGAATCTTCAGTACCTGAGGATGTTTCCATAAAAGCTTCAGCTTTCCTGGCTGATTAGTTTCTGAGAAGAAGATTTTTAAAGATTTACTCTATATATTCCTATGTAAAACTTCGACCCCCCATTGTGCCCCCACCCTACCGCTAGGGCTCATGATTTTCACAACTTTGAATCTACACTACCTGATAATGCTTCCACACAAGTTTCAGCTTTCCTGGCTGATTAGTTTCTGAGAAGAAGATTTATAAAGATTTACTCTATATATTCCTATGTAAAACTTCCACCCCAATTATCGCCCCACCCTACCCCCGGGGGTAATGATTTTCACAACTTGCAATCTACATTACCTGTGGATGCTTCCACACAAGTTTCAGCTTTCCTGGCTGATAAGTTTTTGAGAAGAAGATTTTTAAAGGTTTACTCCGTATATTCCTATGTAAAACTTCGACCCCCCCCCCATTGTGGCCCCACCCTACCCCTGGGGGTCATGAATTTCACAACTTTGAATCTACACTACCTGAGGATGCTTCCACACAAGTTTCAGCTTTCCTGGCTTTATGGTTCTTGAGAAGAAGATTTTTGAAAATTACTCGAAATTTTTCATTAATTTCTAATTATCTCCCCTTGAAAACGGGTGTGACCCTTAATTTTCACAACTTTGAATCCCCTTTGCCTAGGGATGATTTGTGCCAAGTTTGGTTGAAATTGGCCCAGTAGTTCTTGAGAAGATGGTGAAATTGTGAAAAGTTTACGGACAGACGGACTGACAGACAAAATGTGATCAGAATAGCTCACTTGAGCTTTTAGCTCATGTGAGCTTAAAAGCCTTCAACAGAGCCAAAGAATAAAAAAAATCCCAAAGACTGGGAACACTACAAAGCCTTGAAATCAAAGTGTCAATCTGAATGCAGGAAAGCTCACAACAACTACATTGGAAACATGCTAAATGATGACATCAACAAAAATCCCAAACGCTTTTGGTCTTTTATTAAGAGCAAACGTTGCGATGCTTCGGGGGTTGCTCCACTAACCAAGGACGGAACCACCCACAGTGACAGTTTGAAGAAAGCGAACATCCTCAACGATCAATTTACCTCTGTATTTACATCAGAGGATACAACTTGTGTACTTGAATTGGACACAACCACCCATCCAAAGGTACCGGACTTCTCCATCAACCAAAAGGGAGTACTTAAACTGTTATCTGGCTTAAATCCACACAAAGCCACAGGACCGGACGGCATCTCTGGACAGTTTCTAAAAGTGCTAGCCAATGAAATTACACCACCATTGACCCTAATTTATGAAGCTTCCATCACACAGGGCAAAATACCATCTGACTGGAAAAATGCCTATGTCACACCTCCATTTAAGAAGGGCGATCGCAGTAAACCATCAAATTATCGGCCAGTATCATTAACAACCATTTGCTGCACGATACTGGAGCATATTATATTCAGCGTCGTCATGAAACATCTAGAGACCAACAACATTCTTACTGAGTCACAGCATGGATTTAGGAAATCACATTCATGTGAATCACAGCTCCTTCTAACAGTGGAAGATCTAGCATCCAGCCTCAACAAGAACCAACAAGTTGACGCAATACTGTTAGATTTTAGTAAAGCCTTTGATGAGGTTCCTAACCAGAGACTCTTAGCGAAAATCAAATATTACGGCATTAGAGATAACCTTAATAACTGGATCAGCGACTTTCTGGGAGAACGAAAACAAGAAGTAGTCTTAGAAGGAAAGCATTCAACATCATCGACCGTAACATCAGGCGTCCCTCAAGGAACTGTACTGGGACCGCTACTATTTCTTCTGTTCATAAACGACATGCCAGAGAACATATCATCAACAACCAGACTATTTGCTGACGATTGTCTCTTATACCGAACAATCAACAGTAAAGAGGATGCTAAAGGACTCCAAAAAGACCTGGACACTCTTCAAAGATGGGAACAAACCTGGCTTATGGAATTCAACCCAGACAAGTGTGAGGAGATCAACATAACCAACAAGAGATCACATGTGTACCATGACTATAACATCCATGGAAAGATATTAGCTCATGTAACCCATGCTAAATACCTGGGCCTAACCTTCAGCACCAACATGACATGGAACAAACATATCGACATCATAACCAAGAAGGCAAACTCCACCTGTGCCTTCCTGCGACGCAACATCAGCAGCTGTAGCAAGAAAGTAAAAGCCCAGTGTTATACTACCCTTGTCAGACCTAACGTCGAATATGCTGCCACAATATGGGACCCATATACCAAACAAAACATTGACAAATTGGAACAGGTCCAACGCAGAGCGGCAAGTTTTGTCAATGGTGACTACTCAACATACAGCAGCGTATCAAAGATGATAAAAGACCTAAATTGGCCGTTACTGCATCAACTACGCCAAAACATGAAATTGATCATGATGTACAGGATAGTATACAACCTGATTGCAATTCCATCTCAAGTCTACCTGACCCCAGTTATTACCACCACAACCAGAGGACATTCCATGAGATTCATCGTGCCACACTCCCGGATCAAGACTCACCAGTATTCCTTCTTCCCCTCAGCCATCCGCCTATAGAATACCTTGCCAGACACACTAGTGGTCTTACCAACGCTGGAGGCGTTTAAGGCAGGGATCCAGTTGGCGGAATAAGTCGAACACCGTTTTTAACCCTGTTTTAACCTGTAAAAAGAACTCTTTTAAGTGTACAGTCCTTCGCCGCTGCGCGCATGTACAGAGTTCGACAATACTCGGCCAACCGAGTGATGAACTGTATTGGAAGAAGAAGAACAATTGAATTTTTACTTTATAAAACCTGTTATTTTCTTAAACCTTATACATGTATATTTTCAAGACCTGAACAAAACCAGCAAGATTAGAACTAATCACTAAATTATTGTAAAAGTCATTATTGAACATTTATTTTTTTAAACCGATTGAAAGGAGGAATTTTTCTCAGCTAGTTTCAGTGGTGTTATGGTTTTAATTAACTGTAATTACTTGTTAATACTGGTAAAATCTGCACTGCTAGCTTGGGAACTGCCCTATTTAAAATCACAAGTTGCTGTCCTTTAAAAAAGGACTGCAATACGTGGACCATTTGCATGTGTTTCCATCGAAAACATGAAAGCCTTAAAATTCAATAGTTAAATTTTAATCTCAGAATTTAAAGGGTTCATACTTCTAAAATAATTATGATCTATATTAATATAGATTGCATGTATAGTATCAGGCATTCGGCGAATTCTACTATTTGCGCACACATTACGCTTTGCACTACTTTGTTAACTAAGCAGTGACAGCTTTGTGTAAATCTTTTTCATATTTTGATGCATTTTTCTTGAGATTTAAACTTTTATACAGTGACATAATTATTCAATCATGTATTATATACAGTCACATAATTATTCAATCATACTTAAATGCTTAAATAATTTTAATCGGGAAGTACTCTAGCCTCGCCATCTATAAAAGTAAAGTTCAGCTACATGTGTACTCGGAAAACAACAAAACATTGCAAATTAAGCTATTTGATGCATGTTGTAGTTTCGGCATGATATTACCTTATTTCATAATACTGACAGTGTATATCACATGCCGATCATTCCTTTAAAAGGAATACTTTGTTTCTGTAATGCTTACCGAAAACTTTACAATTACAGCGCCTTTAAACTTACATGTGCATATGGCATGGAATCCCGATCCCGATTTAAATAAACCTGTGCTAGCCTGGTTCCCTGAGCTACCCATTAAGCACAGGAACCAGGCTAGCTCATGCGCAGACTGAATTTTCCCCATAGCATCCGGTTTAACCTCGCTTATATATTTTCTGCGTGGACCTCAGGGTCCACGCAATAATGCACCTATTAGTATGATGATATCACAATTGCTGGCTTGCTACACGAGTATTAAATATATGTTTCAATTAGTTTAATTATAGGAATTTGTGCTCATCATTCAGCTTCTATTAAGATGAAAGTGAATTCATTTGCAAAATTATTATAATTGGCTGAGCTTATTTTACAGGTCTTCTATATATATAGTGCCTAATACTACAGATGCCTCACTTTAGTACCCGATCGTGTGATGTGCACACGTTGGCTATCTTAAGATTCTCACGAATCGCATTTAGTAAGGTTCTATATAAAAAGTAAATTATTATAAATAAATTGTATAGATGTATTAATGTTTAAAGAAAACGGCATATTAATTTGATCAGGTATAGTATAACATGTACGGATACCTAACGGTGACAACCAAGTATTTTCCACACCACACGTCTCCTTTCAAATCTGTGTCTGGGTTCCTTCGGGGGCTTCTGGGAGGAGATAATGCTGGACGTCGGGGAAAACTGCAATATAACTGTATATGTTATATGAAGTCTTCACCCATTGCACGTCCTAACTCTCAGCCGGATAGTACAAAGAAAGGAGACTAACTTTATGAATTATAGAAAAGATGTTCAGGAGAAGAATTATGTTCAACTTGATTAAAATAAAATGTTTATGAATATGGATAAGAGGATCCATACATAAGGGTTTTGATGAAAAGGAAAAGGATTGCTTACGAGTAAACGAAGGGTATAAGAAGGACAATTATAGGAATGAATATAAGTTTGTGACAGCAAAAGATAAATATGGAATAGAAGACCCATACATGGATCACTTTGATGTGCGTTATGCATATTGATAGTATATTGAAGAAAAAAACCGATCCAAAAATGAAGATATTGCAAATGAGAAATATATGTATTTTGAATTAGGCAGATTTCCGATTAAAAATTACGGTAGCGTTAAAACTTGTACAGCATATTAATCAATATACAATTATTTTTTTTATAAAGTAATTAAAAAAACTATAATTATATATATCTTTAAGATCTTTTATCTTTTAAGAATAATTTTATTTATCTTGAAAGTACTAGTACAACTGTGATGGAAATACGAAATTTAAATAGAATATGAATACATGTGTAATGACGAAACTAATGATGGTTATTTTGACTTTCAGGATGGAGCAGGGTGTTATGACCGCAAATGTTTACAGGACACAATCATCAAAATTAACCAGCAAAGAGGCTCTTCAGATTCTTCAGAATCATGATCAAAGTTTGATATTGCAAATTCTCCCATGGCGACCAAAGGCGGGCGAAATATATTCAATATCTAGTGGTGGTGATGACAGGAGGAAAAATGATTGGTCTCATGATGGTTATCAGTGGGTTAATAAAGGAGGAAATAGCTATCCTAGGAAGGAGAAAATATTGTGGAGGAAATATTACAGCATGAGTACCATGCCTACAGAAAAAATTGGCTCGTCTGAATTTCAGCGTACATCTTTCAAGCTTGTTGACAATCATTCAATAGTTCTTGTTCACTACACAGGGGATGGAAATGTATATGTGCCAAGACCTCATGGAAATAAGAAATCAGATCCAGGGGACGACTTTGTATCCACGTGTCCTTCTGTGTTGTCACAGATTAAAGAAAAAGTGGTACATGCATCTGATAAACCCCAGGAAGTTTATAGGAGTATGGTATCAGATGGTAACAAAGTGAGTGGAAAATATTAAGGTGTATTGAATCCCAAAAATGCAAAACAAATCAGGAATATGCAGACGAAAATGAACAAGTCAAGAAGGTTGTCGCACGACGACATTTACAACACACTTCAACTGGCATACCATCTGGATAATTTTGTGCACCAGTTTTCTATTTTCCCTGATTTGCAATGCTTTGTAGCAAACAATGAACTTCTACAAGAGTTGAACAAAATTCTTCAAGTGAAATCAGACGAAATTCCACTATTGTCGTACGACACAACGATTATTATTGGAGATTTCTATGTTTCAGTGTTAGTGTTTAAACACGTATTGTTCGATTGCAACCCTTCCATCCCAGTTGCCTTCTACATACACGATAGAAAGTCAGGGGAAATTCATTTAGACTTTTGGAGGAAAATCGCCACACTGGTACCGAACATCAACAGGGCATCGACTGTACTAGTGACTGATAGGGAAAAGGCAGTAGTAAATGCAATCAAGAAAGTAATTCCAAATGCAGCCTTGGTCCATTGCTGGAACCACATCCACAGTGATGCTAAACATTGGATTAAACAACACGGTGGTAAAAGCGACGATCAACTGGTATATATCAGCAACTTGAAGGAATTGCTACAGATGCAAAATGAGGATGACTATGCTGAGAAATTAGAGGAACTATCTCAGTCATGGAGCAAACCATTTCTTGAATATTACCAAAGCAAACTACATCAAGACATTATTAAGCATTCGGCAAAATGGGTTCTGGAAGAACACAAGGTTTATGACCCATATTCAGGTGTGACTTACAACATGTCAGAGAGAATGAATGCAGTCATAAAAAGGAGGATGCATTGGAAACAAGCTCCACCAGATGCTACTGTTTTGGCTTTCAATTATCTTCAGACGTGTTATGTGTACGAAACAATGAGAGGACTTAGGAGCTGCTGTTAATAAATGTGATCTAGCCTTCCTAAATGATGTGTGTGCCCCAGAGAAAATTGTTGACTTGGTGAAGGGGAAGATGGTTAAGAATGAACAGAATGGTGAAGATAAAGACCACGCGGAAGACCTGCCAATAAATGTCACAGTTATTGACGAGAAAAAACAGCAAAGTACAACACAGAAATCTTTGGCGATTGCTGCTGTGAAAGACAAAAGGGTATTTCATGTACCAGAGGCAGGATCGTTTGTTGTAAAAGGTTCAAATGGAGATAACTACAGTGTTTCGTTGTTCCCAGAAAAATGCCAATGTCCATCTGTAGGTAGTTGCTATCACATCATGGCAGTTAAGGTGAGTATTGGCGAGGAAAATATTGAAGAAAATCGCATTTACAATCTCACACAGCTGCGAAGGAATAACAGAAAACGGGTAAAAAAAAAAGCAGGTACCAAAAAGCCAAGACCATGCGACAAAGATGTAACAGTTATTGCAGCTCCAGATTCCTGCATGAAAAGAAACGGAAAATGGTCAGAGGATATTTTACCTTCGCATATGGACGCTTTCACGCCAGTTTGTGAAAAACCAGATGGACCAAATTCAGCTTCAACAACCAAAAGAAAACAAAATGACAGCCACTCCAAAGCCAGGAAACGCATTAAATTTGAGGATGAAAATGAAATTTATAAAGAGCCAAGTGATGCTGACATGATGAATCCAGGGGAAGAAAAATGGGTAGAAAATGGCAAACAAATTCTTACAACCAAACACAAAAATGACATTTTTAAGGACAACATGGTGTTTAGTGATGTAATAAATTTTGCACAAAGCATCCTGAAACAACAATTCCCGACGATTAATGGATTCCAACACACTGGATATGCTCCAGTTGTAAAGGACAATAATTGGGAATATAAATTGCAGATGTAACTGGAGATTGCCCCTGTAGCCCAAATTCACCACACTGGGTATCAACACTGGATTGCCAGTTTGAAAATGAAATCAAGTGAAAACGTTATGATTCTGGATAGTTCCAACAAAAAGAGAGGTTATTTGTCACAGTCAACACAATTACAACTGGGAAAGATGTATGGAAAAGGAGATAAAACTTTTAATGTTTCCATCTTGGATGTTCAACAACAAACAAATGGCGTTGACTGTGGCGTATTTGCAATTGCAAAGACTGATTTCTGTTTTTCAGAAGACATCAAGGACCAACCAAATCCATTTGACATAGAAAAAATGAGGAGTCATTTGATAAAATGTTTAGAAGATAAAAAGTTTGAAAAATACCCAAAGAAGCAAAAACAAAAGAAACGCTTGAGTTTAACCCGGAAAAGGGAATTTATTAAACAAATCAACATTGACTGTGCTGCAGGGTGTAGCCTTCCAAATGTATATGACAACATGATTGCTTGTGAAAATCCATCATGTGGACAGTGATACCATCTCCGCTGTGTTGGAATCCAAGATCCAAAAGAGAGTCTGGTCTTCATGTGTCCATAATGCGCTAACTAGGCCGAACAAATAAAGAATATGAAAAAAACGCATGTCTTTGTTTTTATTTGTTTTTAATGGGATTTTTTTTTTTGGTATTTTCTAGTGCTTATTCAGGGTAAAAATACATGAAAATCGAGTCTGGGCCCTGGTAGGGCGTTGCTGACAATGCAATAAGAACGGTTTTCTTGTGTCACAATTGCGTTCAAATTGTATAGGTTCTTAAAGCTGACATGAATTCATAAATACGCATTATTTCCGACTACTGCCATATTAGTTGTCGATTTCTATTGTTCTGTTCATCGCTACACACCCCCTATATAAGGCCGAGAATACTATTCATGCTTCACCGCATTCAGGAATTTCATACACCCGAACACGTTACCTTGGACGAAAAGACGCAAAGAGAAGCGTTTTGAAGAAAAATAATATGACAACCACTGCACTGGCAAGATATGTCCAATACGACGAAACAAGACAGGCTGAAATCCAGGCGCAGATACTTCAAATTTTCCTCAATAATTGTAGACCGTTTTCCTGTGTATGTTATAATAACATCGCACATGCGCAAACCACACACTTTGGCAGATCGAGCAATGTCAATCATGGATTTTATAAACGGGGGGATTTTTGTAGGAACAGATGGAAACGTTATTTTCGGGGATTTACTATCATTTAGCTACTGTGTTGGATGTTGTGTCGCCGGGGTTTTCAAGAAGATGCAGACGTTATGCACTCTGTATGAACGACACACGTGTTCGATGTGCATGCGAAGTAAGTCAGCACAGTCTGTGCAAAATAATGCGGATACCTTGGACATCCTTTCAAAGAATAAATATATTTTGTATTTCATTGATTGTTGTTTTCTTTATTCTATATTATTACATTTTACTACAGTGTGTAGTTCATGCCTTTAGAAGTCCGTGCAACGTGAAGCCTCGATCGGAAAGCAACCGACCGTAACTTTCTCAACCGGTATATATACCCCGGTGGCAGTAGAGGATCGATCGAAAATAATATGGCGACCAAATGCTTTTATGAATTCATGTCAGCTTTAAAACATTTCACCAATCTGGTAAAAGGATGGTCCTTGTAAGTCAAACAAAACAAAATTTAGAAAACAAAAACAATTTATTTACAAATATACACTTAATAGGAGCTTGTTGACTTCAGTTCTATTGGATGAACTAGATGGCATTCGACAAGACGTCTCACATAAGGTAAGTTCCGTAGGACTGGGAAAGTATAAGTTTTTGGTTCGGATATTAACTGTCCCACCATAAGTCCTTGCACGGATATAACATGGTCCACCACGTGCACGTGCCCACTCCGTGGTCACTGGGTTGTATCTCTCTCTCACAAATAATCCCACACAGGGATGCCGTTCCCAAGATCACACAGCATGGGAAACGCCCAAGATATCTCAGCAAGAGTACAGACACGTCCTCACAGCTTGTCGCCCAGAATACATCTAACCTCACTCTTCAAACCACTATGCAAGTTGATTTAAAAATAAATAATACCTGTTAAACAGGTTTTCTCCAGTAGTATTTCTACATCCAGTGACCACTCATGCAAGCAAAAATATATAAATAACTCAAAAGTATGGAAATACATTTCAAACAAAATTTAGATACCAGAACTCAACCAAAAGTATGGTTAAGTATGTTTGGAACATAATTGTGACATCTTGTAGCTTTGTAAATATTTTGTACAAATCTAATTACCAGAAATTTTATTTAAAAAAATAATAGATAGTGCTTATAGATAGTTAGTTTGATTTTCAGTAATCAGGTTAAATCATTAAGATACAAACCGAGTCTGGGCCCTGGTAGGGCGTTGTGTTTTACACAATAAGAACGGTTTTTCTCCGTGATTTGCTGTTTGCATCCTTTATATTTGTATTTTAAAGGGGGGAGAAGGCTCAAATGAGGATACATCCGCGTGGTTTGAGCTGGGCAATGTCACATGAGTAATAGCTAACATCGATCCTCTGGTCGCTTTTTCGGAAATAAATGGTTTGTCCCGGGTAAACGTGTCCGGTTTTGTTCCGTCCCGGGTTTATAATTATATTAGGCCATAACTCTTTTGACGGAATTGTTGTATTATCTAAGTGTTTAAACTAAGATAGCAATGATTAAACACAACAATTTTCCAAATAATCAATGTAATTCGCTTAATATCGCCAAAATGTGTAACCCGGGTTCGCTAAAAAAGCCGACAAAAGCAATACAATTGTTATTATGGACAAAGACCAGTATATTGCAGAGGCCATGCGCCAACTCAAATTAAAACATTACATGCAAGTTGATAAACCAGATCTACAGAACCTGCATCATATATCATACAAAAGAGAGCAACGCAAATGTACTCTAAGGGCTCAATAGATAAGGAAACGTATCGTCATTATCAAAACCGATTTGGTTGGACTTTTCCTATAGCGTCACGATCATTTCTGTCAGCTACGTCATGCATTAATTATACACGCCGCCGTTGTGAAAACTTTATAATTGGTTAACTCCTTTTCTTAGGCGGAGTTATCAGAACACGCTTATGCAATTGCCAGAGCTGAAGGATTTCTCAGAACAGTTCATATCCCCCAATATTATTCATTCGAAATCGACTATCCCCTATGTTTAAATTCTGTGCAAAACTCTCTCTCTCTCTCCTCTCTCTGTGTAAACGGGCGTTAAATCATAGCCACAAGCTACGGTCCACAGAACGGCGTTATATATAAATATAATATTTAAAAGTTGCATGTGGTAAGCGTTCATTTCATGTAAATACCGTAAATGTATAATGCACATGTATTACCTACTACCTTGCCAGTCGAAGTGATAGATATGAATTCCTTTATTTCTACACCTTTCGATCGCCAATCAACAGTCAATAAAAGAATTGAACGATGGTGTGAAAGAACGAGACGGAAGTGGCGAGTGCAAGGGGGTTTGTACATGTGTGTCTTCATTAGGCAAGTGTCTTATTTGTTTCTCTTCTGTTGCCCTATCACTTTCGGTGTAAATATATATAAACTAAATATCCACAAACCAATTACTGCAGTTTTCTTTATTTTACCTGTCTCTGAACCCCCGATCACCAGCTCAATACATGTACGCTGGTTTGTTTACATGCATAAAAAATACAGTTCTTGATCCGCTTTCCGAGTACGGTTAAAGGTTGTTTAATAGGAGAAAGTTTGGGGGCAAGTAAAATACAATTATTAACAGTAGTAAACTAAATGAAGAATTATTTAAATGGATTATTTGTACAAAATGTGGTATGGTAGGATGTAAATCTTTTTCAAAAATAGCGTTATTTTTATACGCGGCAAATTGCCGTAAAGTTTTTTTTGTACATGTAAGTATTGTATGCACTGTAGCTTTATATTTTCCAACCCAAAATTTATACATAGAGCTACAGCTATATATGTTATGTACCGTATGTATTGTTTTATCACAAGTGTACACTTTCGAAAAATAGCCCAATTTCGACAGTCACGAGTACCCATGAGAATTTTTCATTCTCTGATATGTTGTTGTTCTGTCCGTGCATAATTTAGTCTTAGTTAACCAGCAGCCAATCAGCGGTTAGCTAAATCCACCAATAAAAAAATTGTGGTTAAGCTTAAGGTGCGGGTATTGTTTATGTATGACGTAGCTGAAAAAGTTGAACGCGACGCGATCGGAAAAGTCCAACCAAATCGGTTTTAGTAATATCTCTGCGATAACAAACCATCGCTAAATTGCGGTCATCTATACTTGCTCCCTAAAATGCACAAAATCAAAGATGAAGTCCGATATGCCATTCAAAACGGCCTATGCAGCATCAGACAATTACCACCTGTCCGCCCGATTATTTCACAGTGTGATACGCCAACACGGAAAATCGGCGCATATTGCGATTACTTTCTCATTCCCATAGTACAAAATCAATCAACTTATATTAAGAACACCGCCGATTTTATCAATAAAATTGAGACTCTCGAACTTCCAGCAGAAGTGTTACTAATTACATATGATGTAACTAGTATGTATACCAACATGGAAGTCGGCGAATTACTCAGCGCCGTCAATGAAACAAAAACGCAAACAAACCACAAAACGACATTCCTTATCCAGGTTGATTGATGTCGTCTTTTTTCAAAACTTGAAAAATGAGAATCTGTAATAAATATTGAAAATCTCATTCTGTGATAATAAAAAAATCAGCGAAAACAAAAAAAGATGTAATTAAGTATCCCTGCAACTTTCGTACAGAACAAATAAGTATTTTGTAAGAAATCAACAAAAACCCGGTTTTCAGTTTCGAAAATCCCGGCCCGGTCCGGGTTTCGCTACCCATTTTAGTCACGTATTGACGTCAAACCGAAAGTAGAAATAACATGTAAACAACTTGTGGCAAATGTATAAATATACAACCTACCGAATAGTTCCTGCTAATTTATATAAAAAAAATAATTAAACGTTTGAATAGCTTAATAGGACATTCAATTCGTACATAACTTGAGCACATGACAAATCACGAGCCGAGTTTTGCATATTATTTTCGAAAACAGTACATCACATGACAGGAGAACACGTGATCGCGAAAATCAAAACAGCAGATTGTTCAGGATGAAGGCGTTGTGTGTCTTACTCGCTTTTGTGGGGCTCTCGGTGGCGATCCCCAGTGATTTTGTGTTTCCACCCCTGGAGAATGGCGGAAAGAACTGGGCGTTGTTGGTGGCAGGCTCCAATGGCTGGGGAAATTACAGGCACCAGGTAAATTTAATGTGGGAATTAAAACATGTGGGAAAGTAGAATGGGTGGTCAGAATATTATTACGTATAACGTAATAGCATAAGTCTTACCCCCAGGAACCTACTAGTTTATTAGTATATGCTAGGTTATCATAGGAACATATATACGTGTGTAATGTTATAGGCCTTATAATTAGTGACAATTTCACAATATATGTGATGAAGAATACATGTAGTTATACATTATACATGTGTGGAGAATGCCATTCAGTACAAATGTCATGCTTTTTTTTTTCTTCTTAAGAATATATAAAGTTATTGATAAGACTACACACAAGTTTAATTATGTGTATAAGGTTGTCATTATTGATGACTAAACTAAATTCAAAACAGAGAGAGAGAGAGAGAGAGAGAGAGAGCATTTTCTGTAGTTGAACTTGATATATTGAAATTAGATGCCCTGTTTACTTAAAAATAGTTTTAAATTTCCACCTCTTACCATGCTTACAGGACAGCCAGCTAAAATTATAGCTTAATAATTAAGCCTATTAATTGATATGATGATACATGTACTGGTATACATGTATATTAGGTGAAATTTAGATAGATACATTGTAATTTATGTCCATCAGCTTTATCATATGTACTAAATTCTGTCCATGTTTATCATTACAGTTTTTCCACAAATCTATTATCACAGCTAGCTAGTCTAATAGTGTCTTATGATTAATAGAGATAAAACCTAAGATATACTCTCTGCCTGGTACCGGCAGTGTTAGTTATGATAATAAATCTTATCAGTTCATGATGCCCCATACCCTAAACATTGCTAATGAGGGGGAAATGTATGATATCTTTAAAAGATTAAATTATCATAATCAAACACACATTTATTCAAGGGCATATTTATATTGATTCTTAAGTTTATACACACATATAGTGAATTTTTAGTCTGGTTCACGTGTCAGCTGATTTATTGAATATTATATGGTCATGGTTCTTATATATAGATATACAGTAAAACACGCTTATAACGAAGTCTCAGGGACGAGCAATTTAACTTCGTTATAAGCGTAATTCGTTATATCCGTCAAGTTTACAACATGAATTAGAGACTTGGGGAATGAAATTCACTTCGCTGTAAGCGTCAATTCATTATAAGCGTGTTCGCTATAACCGTGTTTTACTGTATGTGTATAATATTTTTGGTTTCATATATGATAATTCATAGATATTAAAAATGATGAAGAAAAATTTGTACCTGAGTGAACAAGCAGAAATTGAAATTGAAATCTTCCTGTAATTTGAAAAATTGAAAATGAAAACATAAATTTTAAATTAGGAGTTCAGAAGGTGTACGTTTTTTGCTGTGGAGTAAGATGTAAATTAAAAGTACTTGCAAAAATTCATACTGGTAACCATGGTGAAGTAGTTAATTTTTATTTATTTCTGTAATTACCTGGTATATATGCATGAATCCATTGTATTATTTGTAGGACCAGCCATGGAATTCCATATTTGCATGTCCATCTCTGTGAACTGTTTTGTTGTCGTAAAATATTAGATTTGTAATAATTGAAATTCAAATACATGGGTATTTGAAAAAAAAGCAAACAACCAAATAAATTGGCTAACAATTAGCAGAATTAATCTACATCCCATTCAATACAATGACAGAAGGAATACTCAATATAATTATTATTTTTCCTTGTTTTAGGCTGATGTTTGCCATGCCTATCAAATTCTGAAGAGTCATGGAATTCCAGATGAACAAATCATTGTTATGATGGTGGATGACATTGCTAACAACAAAATGTAAGTTACAAGCATATATAAAAGGAAAAAAATTAAAATTTGTGGAAAACCCCTATACAGGTATCCAAGCAAAAACCCTTGCTTAGTTAGTTGGGGCTTCTCTTACTAGAGTTAAATTTGAGTAGCAAAGTGTGTTCCTGGTCAGCTGAACCATGCATGAAAACAGGAAGTTTGATTTTAATATTAATCTAGAAACTTTTGTGGAATGCGAAACTTGATCAATAAAATCATTGAATCAGATTCTTTTGTGTAATGAAACATGGCATATAGCTGAACTATGTTTGAAAAAAAAATTTCAAGGAAAATGTTGAAAGGTTTATTAATAAATATATAATTTGCGAATTGCTATATATAGATCCCTGTCCTGTATTTAACTTTAGGATGTGGTCCAAAAAAGGGTGCATGCTATTTAGATTGATGATTAAAAAAAAGTCATTAACAATTTGATCGATTTTTGCATTTTTTAGGAATCCCACCCCAGGGAAAATCATCAACAGACCAGAGGGTGATGATGTGTATCATGGAGTCGTGAAAGACTACACTGGACTAGAGGTAGCAAGCACTTTACAAGCGTTAGTTTTCAATTCCTGGACATGCTTAGGTTGATTTTGTAGTAATAACATTTTATTGAAAGTGTGTATATAGCTCATGTTTCAGCAACTAAGATAACATTTCCATGAGAGTGGAAGGGTTGAATTCCCAATTTGAGAGTAAAGTTATAATGAAAAAGGCCTTGGACCTACCAAACCAACATCCCCACCCACAGCATTGAAGATTATCCCTGGGACCTCTTCCTCCCTACACTTGCTCAGAGTTTATTTGTAACACTGGCTACTTGTTATAATATCTGCTACCATGTTAGATCTTAACATCTTAATTAGTTTGCAACCCCCCCCCCCCCCCCCCCCCAAAAAAAAAAGTCTGAATCAGTGGGTCAAAAACAAGAAGGGGAAGAAAAGGGGCTTTTCAAATTATACCACTATACCACATACAGCCTCAATTTTGATATAGAAAATATTTTCAATAATTTTGTCTGTTTAAAATAATTCTCTGCAGGAAGTGGCTCCTGAGGTGTTCTTGAAAGTTCTACAAGGGAAGAAGGAGGAGCTTGCTGGTATTGGCTCCGGAAAAGTGATTGACAGGTATACAATATTAATTGTCATTGTACTGATAGTGGTAGGTTTCAATATTAATATTTTATTAATTACAAATGTAGCATTTGTACATACAAAACTAACTTGTAACTGCCAACAAAAAAAATATATTTTATCAATATGCCAATAGGAGTTCATATTCAGTTTAAAGGTATTTAATACTTCATCGAATATACATGTAATTTTAATCTGTTAAAAGCATTTTGTTATCAATTTTGCTTACTGGTTTTCTTCAGTGGCCCCAATGACAATGTCTTTGTGAATTTTGTTGATCACGGTGGTCCAGGCATTGTGGCTTTCGGGAGGAAGTTTGTAAGTATGACATTATTAGGAAAAAATCAGACTGATATAAACTGTTCATCTTATTTCTTTTTTAATTAGTTTTAAAATACTTGAAATTGTACATGTGAAACATTTTTTAACTGAATGAAATATATATGTATGTTTGTTTCAAAATTATATTCTGGTAAATATCTCTACCACATATCTCTAATATTAAATTGTATGGAATTGTGTCAGTTTGATAAATGAATGTATATTTAGTATATATTTGACTTATGTACATTTTGAGCTAGATTACGCTTCTTTATTACAAAGCCTTTCATATGTAATGAAAATCTATCTTAAGCTTCATGCCCTGGATCTGATAAAAACTTTGGATGACATGCATAAAGAGAAGAAATTTGCCAAGGTATGATGAATGACCATATTGAAATTGTTCCTGGTATGTAAGTAACCATGCTAATTAATGTTCTGAATGGAAGTTACATCAGCTTAAATTATTTATATATGTCATGCCACAATAAAACGTTTCCTGTTTTGTCTATACAGCTGCTGTTTTACATGGAAGCCTGTGAATCCGGATCAATGTTTGAATATCTGCTTGCCAAAAATAGAAACAGTAAGCAATTTGAGCCGACTCACGGATATAACAATTACAATAGTTTCAGTTTATGACTGAATGCTTTTACTTTCAAATTATCTGTACATGTTTCTCTCTCTCTCTCTCTCTCTCTCTCTCTCTCTCTCTCTCTCTGACATCTATATTCTATATGAACATGTACTCCCATTGAATGCTCGCCTCCTTTGGCTCTTCATATCTCTCGTACTTTTTTAAAAAAATTCATTGTTCGTGATGATCCTTCAACAGTTCTGGCAGTGACTGCTTCCAATGCTACCACCTCCTCCTATGCCTGCTACTTTGACAAGAAGAGGAAGACTTACCTGGGAGATGTCTTCAGTGTGAAGTGGATGGAAGACTCGGATAAGGTTGATCAATTATTCCAAAAATAATCATACTTTTTTACTAATTAAAGCACAGAATACGTTGCAATAATGTTTCATTAGTTTTGTTATTGTACTTATATATTGATAACTTATATTATTCATGAAAATGATAGATATTTTTGTTACAATTTTAATTTATACATTCAAGAAGTCAAATAGTTAAGGATGAATTGATTCTTTAACTATACATCACAGTATAAGTGTCTACCTATATGCTTTAATTAATTAGGGGTGCATAGCTGCTTGAGTTTCATATAAAAACTGACTGTTCGGTTTTACTGAAGTGAATAAAATTATTTGGATTTGGAATTTGAAATGCAGTTAAAATGAATCTGAGTGTTCAGAGGAGTAGCTTGCTGGTTTTTTCTACACAACAGTACTGTATTTGTGAAATTGTGAGTAATCTTTACAATACTTCATTCTACTTTCAATAACAGGAGAACCTTAACTCAGAAACCATCGAAAAACAATTCAAGATAGTCAAGAGAGAAACCAATACAAGTACAGTCTGCCAGTTTGGGGATTTGGTAAATATTGTTTATTTTCTGTTATTAGATTAATATTCATAGTAGCTTGTTGTAGCCCTATATATGTCTAGGAACCCAATACACCTTCAGTGATTTATTTTGAGATAACAAATATAGAGTAAATATATGTATCAGGTCCCAGTCAGGTGAAGGTTTCTTGCCAATGTTTTTATATTGCCATTAATTGATAACAAAAGTATCAAATGACTGTATGGTTTACATGACTGTGTAATGTATTACTAGGCAATTATGGGGGACATTGATATTATGAATGACAATGATTTAAGGAAAAAAAAATTTTTTGATTATCTCATAAAAAGTACAATCATGTTAAAGTTATATGATATTGAAATATTAAAGCTAGAATATAACAGGATTTAATAAAAAGTTGTTAAAGCTGCTTGGTCCGATTTTATATCAAATTTTATGCACGCTTTTAAACGATGGTTATGCTAAGTATATGTATAATAATAGACATTGCAGTAGTTTTCCCAGTCAATTAAGCCATATTTCAATGAAGAAAAATATGTACAAAATTTGCTAACAAAACAAACGACATAAAAGGGTACCGCGTTATTTCGCCTCATGTTAAATTTCACCCCTGACGCCGAGACGGGTATGGTTGTATTACGACTTTGTTATTGCTTTGAATAAAGGTCGAAATGATCAGACAAATTACAAATAAACATGCGTACGTTTTGTTCGCTAATATTTCTGAAGTTTGCTTTCTTTACAATCGATGCATAGCATGCGGGTTGAATGACCCCAATTATTTGGGGGACGAAACCGAACAGTTTCTTTTTCTAAACATTCCCGTGATGCATTTTGGCTTGTTTTTTAGTTTGCCCAAAGAGAAATTATTTTTATTTACTTTGAATATTTTTAACTTTGAAAGGAGACTAATTCTGCTGATGTTGATAGGAGAAAGTCCATAACTTTGAATTCTAAGATAAATGGTTTGTATGGGAAAAAAATGATACTGTAATAATAAATAAATCGGACCAAGCAGCTTTAAGTTTTATTTAGAACAATTTTACATCCATTTAGTAATATGTTTTGCTCTTTCAGAAAATTGACTCAATGACTGTTAGCGAGTTCCAGGGATCGAGCCAGTCCAATCAAATAGTGTACCCCATTCCCGACCCAAATGTATGTCCAAATTCTTTTTTTTAAATTTTCATAAACTAAAAAGGAATGGTGAATCCTTTGTTTTAAACATACTAGTCTTATATGAGTTTTGATGATTTTACTCAGGTTGGTGCAGTGCCATCCGAGGATGTGGATCTACACATCAACATGAATTTATTCAAGCTGGCTTCAACAGCAGAAGACAGAAAATACTACTCTGAAAAAATAGCACAGGAGTCTATGGTGAGTGTGGATATATACATGTATTATATATATGGTCATTTATTCAGTGGGTTCATGGTTTGACTGCTTGTTTATAACCCTCCATCACCAGATGAGCGCGCAGCAGAATAGGAATGTAAAACTATTGGGATTATTTGAACAGCCGCCATTGGCCTGGGTAGCTTTATGGAAGGCTCTACCTCTGAGCTACCTGGGTCAATGCCGACTGTCCAAGGGCTCCATGATGAAAATTGCAGGGGTCTTGGGTTCGATTCCTTGTCCAGCTATATAATATCATTTCTCCTGTCACACTACAAATAGTAAAGGGGGGGGGTGAAAAAGGCAAAATATAGTTCACCTATACATTATTTCTCTTCAAATGTTTTTTATAAACTAGTTTAACAGTATATTAAAATTGTACTCGTTAGGTTACACATGTATACATGACTACAGCAGTATAATTATACACGTGGTAGAACAGTACAATACATCCACAAATTATGCTCATGTTTAGAAGTGATATTCTGTATTCATGTTCCTGTGAAGATAACAGTCATTAGCAATTAAAATAATATGTAAAACAAATATCAATATCATTATGCTCAATTGATAATTAAATTGTTAAAATTGCTGTCATAGATCAAGTTGCCATACTTACACATACATTCTGAACAGGTACATATTGGCTAATTGACATGTCAAGTTAAATGTAGAAAAAAATAATCATATAACAGGTTTTTGAAGGAATTCTTATTTAGCAAACTTCCATTTTATTACAGAGACGAGGAAAAGTAGCTCCACTTATACAGAAAATTGTTTCCATAGCAACCAATAGCAACAACAGACAGGTGGAGAGGATTATGAAGGCCCGGATGGGACTGTTCCGACACGAGTGCTACAAGGCGGCGGTGGAACACCTGGCCGATACCTGCCCTCAGCTGGAACTCCGACAGGTAAGTCTATCTTAATGTACAATTCAAGATTAATCTGATAGATCAGCTTACTACATTTTATCTGGACTTGTTTATGTTAATTTTGACAGAGATCAGAAATCTTAGACATTAGATTTATTTTCCTCCAAATCAAAAATATTTTTGACTTTTTCGCATTTGTTGAGATATGATAAAGTTAAATTTTATTTCACTCACTACTCAATTTTGTTGTTGAAAATTTTACCGTACACATGTACATGACTGTATGCTTAGAAAAGAATACCTAAAATCACAATTTAAAATGAAATTTACATAATTTTTTTTTTCTGCTATGAATGATTTCATTGTCCATTTGGTATTTACTCTGGGTTTCTTTTCCAGCAATTTGGATATGCTTTCAAACATCTGTATGCCTTTGTGAACCTATGTGAGGAGAGTGTGCCAACAGAGACCATTCTAGAAGCCATCACCAAAGGCTGCAGTCAATAAATGCATTTAAAGGAAATGGGTCCTACAAGACACTCTAATACTAACATTCCAGAAAATAACTGTTTGCATATAATGTACATCATAATCAAAATTTATGAAAAGCTGATTATCCCTGTGGCCAAAGTTCCTGTGATATTACATGTAAATGTATCTATACTATTTGAAAATGTAATACACATTTTGTTAGACTCTGCTGATTTTTTGATACAAATTCATATCACTTTTGCTAGTTTCAGTAGGTATTGTCTTTTGATACATATTGTTATATTCTATATACTGTAGTATATTGTATTGTACCCACCTTGCCCAGTGATTATAGACTATGGTTGTTTCAGTGCATTGTTAATGCAGACAAATGTGCTTCATTCAAGGTATACAGGTATACTGGCTGGTTGTACATGTACCTTATTTGTTTTCTTGTTTGTTTAATATTGAAAGACACACACTTCCTACAATTTGGTCAATAAATTCATTTCCATTCAGTATTTCAGTATTTTGTTTTCTTTATGTTCATGGTTTATAAATATCATAGTAAAAGGAGGGTAGCCATATGACTAGAAACTGCTTTACACAAAGGAACGTATTTGAAATTAAGCACTTAATTCTGACTGCATTACTAAAACATTAATACCTTTGTAAAAATATTAGATGAATTCATAGATATTGAATATAATATATTGATCCTCTATTGGCAAAATTTAACCCCCCCCCCCCCAAAAAAAAAGATGGTTAATTCTAAAAATAAATATTCAATATTATTGAATATTTATTTAGAATTAACCATCATTTTGGGTTTTGTTTTGTTTTTTGTTTTTTTTTTTTGGGGGGGGGGGGGGGGTTGTTTGAATTTTGCCAATAGAGGATCGATCGCGCATTGAGACTAAAAATAAATTGTGACTTTGATGTAAGTTCAGCTGGAAAATCTTTTTTTAATAAGATCCAAACTTAAGCTATCACTGTCAAATAAATTATTTCCCCAAATATTCGCAAAAGGTGATTCAAATGAATATTTTGGGTCAAAGGTCTTCATCCCACAAACGGCCAGAAGTTTTTTTTTTTTGCGTAATGTGACTTCACCTTCCATCTCACTTGATAGCAAAACGGCATGGAGTTTCTGTAAGTTTGTACCATGACATTGATACGTTTAAAGAAGTTTATCGTTTATATTTGTAGTTTGATGTTGTGATAATTACATTGTATAAATGAAACAAGTTATTGGGCCCCTTCTTAGGATAACCACCTTCCAATGGTTGCAAGCAAACCTCCCTCCGTCCCACACAACATTTTACCTGTAGTCTCTCACAACGTATTTAAATAAAGATACTTCAGATTATGGTACAAACTGCCTCTTATACTACCCCTCCCCAACCCCTCTCAACACGAAATTAAAAGACTGATTTTCTCTTTTCGTATAATTTCTACTACTTGAGCTAGTATAGGCTTTCACTTTTTAGTACATCGTACTTTCGACCAAAATCTTATCAGGTCTTATGAAGTTTTAATTGACTTGTATGCTGTTTTTATTGAAATGAGATGATAAGGGCCAATAAAACGTGCCGACAGACTTATCATCCCCTGGGATAATAATGTAGATGGGACGATAAATTGAGGGGCAATATTAGTATTCGACAGTGTGTACATGATGGTACCGATCATAATTATTCGAGTACTACAGCCTACCTTTGTACGGGACACACATTTTAAACAAGGGGAGGAAACATGGGACAATGGATGGTATTCCTTCTCTGTATTGGTAAGAAAAACTAAATATCCTTTTACTTGACACAGATTTAAACATATTTTTATTATGCTGAAATTAAATATATAATTGGGATTGGGCACAAGTTCTTAAACTTATACCATCCGCTCTCTAATTTAATCAGCATAGTTAACTGTTTATCAAATTTAAAAAAAGTACTAAAACTAAATTGACAACAGCTCTCAAAAAATTCCATTGCAAAATTGATGTGATCTTCCTATTATGAGTACATGGTACTTCTTTAGGTCTGGTTGACTGTGCGTACAAGCGGTGGTTGTCCAACACAAATTTTGGGAACCCCGCGAACTGGAATGCTGGTCGAGCGCCGTGTGGTAACGATGTGGCGGTGATTCATGACGAGAGCGCCGCGGTGTTCCTTCAGGTCAACACCACCGTCAAGCAACTGGTTAGTGGAACCAAACAACTGTAATAATTACTGCAATAAAACCATAATAATATAACCATTGTATAAATTAATAATAATTGTAAAATATATTAACCATTTTAATTATTATTGCTATGTAACCATTGTAATAATTATTTTGGTATTACCATTGTAATAACCATTGCAATACAACCATTGCAATATAACCGTAACAACCACTGTAATATATTAAATGACCCTGTTGCTGGCACTTGGAAGCTTTTGATACAAACGGCTTACGCAGCTTGCCATAGATAACTATATATTAAAAAATACGTCATTGATTGTTTGCGGTAGCTATATTTGATAAGCTAAAGTTTACTTTTTACCCCTTAGTTGATGCCGATGAATGGAGAAGTGGTGTTCGGATCTGATGTTGTCCTGGGCTTCACGGAACAGCCTGATCATAGCGCCTCTTGTACGCCGTACAGCTCTAGTAAGTCTTGTTAACGATGACTGCACTTACATAACGGTGGTAAACACCCCATGCAGTTTTAAATCATAGACTTCTATGCGGATTTTTAGCTGACTATAGATACTGAATGGTAATCATATACTATCAAAAAAGATATTACTATTAAATTGCAACTAAAATGATATTACTCAACATATTCCAAAAGGGATAGTATCACACATTTCTCATATGAAACGATATACGTTGAACATTTGGACGAGATGCATGTATGTCTGAATGTACGATTCCTTTTTCATGATTCAGTAGACCTTATAAAGGAATTGCTCTCATACATTTTGCGCATGTCACTAATCTTAATGTTCTCTTTCCTACAGATGTCGAGTTTAATGTCACCTATCCCAGAGACTGGTTCGACTCCAACAATTGGTGCGAAACGGATTCAGAAACCGGGGACTGCAAAACCATTGCCCGGCTAGATTCTGAAAAAGTGCCATGCATGAATGACGATGTTGTTTATCCAAGCGGAAACTCATTCTACGTTAATTTAGAAACTGGAATTGATATTAAAGTCAATACTTTCAAAATTACAGGAAAAGTATGTTTTGGAATATACATGTTTTCAGTTTATGGTATTTTTCACTGATAGAGAAACGTACATTGTACCTAAGTACTATTTTTATAGGCGTATACAACGACGAGTTTTCAGTCCTTTCTGTCCACCGATCAAGGTAAAGGGATGTTTCCCCTCCCTAACAATGGCCAGAGATCGTCAGTCACCATACAGAGGCGGCCATGTAACGACCCCACGGGGTGTATGTGTGGAAACAACAAGGGGGAGGTATGTAGCGTCATCGGCTGTTCGTGATCACTCATCCTCTATTCTGTTCAGCTTAATTAACAGAGTAATAATCACAATGCATTCATGATATGTTTTAGTGTTTTGATTTAAACAATTCGCTATCATTTCAGTTTCTGTGAATGGATCAACTATGAATCTTGATGTTTGATGTCTTTGAGTATACGTGTACATGTAGTCGTTTACAGTTGCCGCATGCTCGTAGATTGTCAATGATCTTTGCCATAAGTTGTCTACAGTTGTTGTTAAGCTGCTCGTTGTCTGCATGGCCATCTACATTGTATTCATGTAGTTGTTCATCACCGTTATTGTGTTTCGGTATCAACACATTTGTGTTTAGTTGTTCACCGTCTGTGTTTATAGTGTGTCTAATTATTCACTGTTTTTGTCTAGTTGTTTACAGTATGTGTTTAGTGTGTCTAGTTGTTCACTTTTTAATGTGTCTACCCATATAGTTGTTTACATCTGTGATTAATTGTTCACGGTCTATTGATATTATCTAATTGTTTATAATTCACAATATTTGTTTCCAGTACTAATACATGTAATGAAAACAGTTTTACTGCATATAATGTATACAATGTGTGCATATATTGAAGATTTGAGTATATGTGAGAGTCATTTTATCTATTCCGAGGTAAGAAATCCGAAATCTACAATTGTTCTATCTTAGGTTTTGAATCGTGTATGTGTCATACAACGAAAGAGATGCACCAAAGCACAATGTAGAACACCATTGAAACCAGTCGGACATTGCTGCGACTTGTGTGGTGAGTAAAATATTAACAAATCTGGGGTGGGGTTTTTTTTCAAGTCAACAACAAGTTTCATATGCCGTATGGAGTATTAAGATACAACATAATTATTTACAAATAATAGACCTATTTTATCATTTTTTAAGCCGGTGAGTTGGAAGCGAGTCCCCATATGCTGTTGTTGTTAAACTTGTATATGAGTTGTTTTATATTTCTGAGATATACAAACGAGTTTTGCCAATTTTCCAGCAAAAAATTAGATTTCGTGATTTATGATATGTAATTCTAATTTGCATTGAAATTTTGTAAGGTGGCGTCGCTGTCATGAAATTTGGAAGCGGGTTCCGATTTGATACTCTAGTGAATGGGATTCGGAGAAACCTCATCGACGGAAAACCGGAATACAAAGATGTCCAAGTAATCACCTCCAAAATCTCCAAGGACGAGATTCAGATGGTACTCTTGGACACAGATGGGGTGCGTGCGTCACAGCTGACTAGGGAAATAGCAAAGGAGGTGCAAAATGGTATGCTGAACAGTTTTTAAAAGTGCAAAAGTGTAAAAATATATTACATGTATATTTAATTAAATGCAATATTTTTTTTACCTCGGTGAATGCTTTTGTTCGAAGCATCATACGTACTTTGCATGAAAAATCAGAATTTGGTTAAACTTATATCGGTGTGAGGTTTTATGAGTAAAATTTTGTTTTGGGCTATTTTTTTGCAGACATTAACGCGGGCGGTTTCAAATATAGCGTTCTGAGCGTAAGAGTGGACGTGTCTTCTGGGGGAGGCAGCACGGGTCCGATGCCCGGCGCACAGACAGGTAAGATTCTTCTCCAGAATAAAAAGATATATTATCAGTTAACAATCAATTATTTGTATCTCGAAGCAAAACAAAATAGTTGTCATATCTTTAAAATAAAAGTTTTTTTTCTAAATTCTTTTAATTAGCGGAATCAATCCCCAACGGAGAAATAGCGGGTATTGTTGTCGGAGGGGCAGTTGTGGTTGGGTTGCTTGTAGTGGTAGCCATCTTTGTATATAGAAGAAAACAGAGGTATCTTTTTCAACTCCTCTCACTCCCACTGATACACCCAGAAGATCCCCATAAATTAAATCCTTATACATGAACAATTGTTCACGCCTATTTCACTCTTCATTCTCGTTATGTATTTCTAAAAACTGCTGTATTCGCTCCATAAACGTTAATCATTTCTCAAAATAAGAAAGAAAACTCATTACATGTATTACTTTGCAAGCAACCTAGTGTGAAGATAAAGCATACACATTTGTTTAAAAAAACCTCTACTGTTATAGTACAATACATTGCTAGGATAAATTCATTAGCTGTTATAAACATGTGATTTGCTTTGCATTTTAGTCCAACCGATGAACTGGGATTCAAAGTTTTTGATAAAATCAGTTTCAAAAAGCCAAATTTCCGGAAGCCTCGAGTTGAAGTTCCTCCTTCATTTGGCTTCCGGTTCGGTGGACCGGAAAATGTTGGTCCATCGCAGGGTTTCGATAACCCAATGTATGGAAACAACCCACTGGAGGTAGAATATTTAAGATAATAAAACATTCAGGTGATGACAGAAAATTGACATAGGCTTACTGATATACTAGTACTTCAATGATAGATAATGATAGCGTAAATAATATTAATATTGGTATTTTTATGTACAGAACGAAAAACCAATGGACATGGAAATGATGCCAAGTACCCTTGGTCTGGAACAGGAGGAACAACCAACTTTCGACTCTTCGCGGGGGTTTGATAACCCACTGTATGACAGCCCACCATTAAACGTGCGTTGTTATATTGTGATATTGAAATTAGTAATCCTATGCTAGAACTCGTAGATTAAATTGATATGCCAAAAAAAAAGAAACTTAATTAATTAATTTACGGTCACGATTCACGCACGTTTTTTTAGCGCATAATGATAATAAGTTGTTTTTTTTCTTCTTTTTTTACATGCATGTCATCAATATTATATCGATTCCATATTTATTACTAAGTAATAACTGTATCTGTAGGAGTCAATGTTTACGGATCCCTCAGTCGTTGAGAAAACTTCTGACCTGGGATCGAGACCAACAAGCTTTGTGAACCCTATGGCCATGGTAGAGGACAACCCACAGACTTAATGACGCCTCTCTCTCTCTCTCTCTCTCTCTCTCTCTCTCTCTCTCTCTCTCTCTTCTCAATTTGTTCTCAATAATTTGCTTTCACTACATGTATGTCAACTTCTGTCAAACGTAAATTTCAATAAACTTTTTTTTTCTGACAATATTTGTTTTTTTTAGGTTATTGTTGATACATTTAATGCACTAAAGAATATTATTACCTAATCAAAGGGATTTTGTTGTTTTATTACAAATTAAATATTTGCGTCTATTTTGAACTGCCGGTCAATAGACTGCGATCTATTAGACCGCCGGTCAATAGACTGCGATCTATTGGACCGCCGGTCAATAGACTGCGATCTATTGGACCGGCAACGTATTTCAGAACGCGGGTATGTTAATGTTACATTCTTTCGATAGTTCTCAGGGAATGATGAATATTCCTTTACATATAGATGCTGTTTTTAGTACTTGGTGAAACCAAATTCAATATTATCAAAATAGAGTATCAAATAATCAACAGTTTTAAAGCCTCATATAAGGTAAAAGACTATTTAAAATCTTATGGGTTAAAGACTCCCCCTTCTTTGTGTAAACTAATATTAAATTGAGATGTTGTAATGCATGCAACAGGTTGTGTGCATGTAAAAGATGAAAAAAAAAATCTTAGTATATTACATAATGGCACGAAAACCATCTGCAATATGCAAATTGTAAACCCCGAAAACTAAAAAAGGAATTAGGTAATAAAACAATTATTTAATGCTTGAACAGTCAATAGACCATAATTTTTTCCCTTGGTACAGGGAACAGCTCAGTATGATCTATTGCCCTCGGCCGTTGGCCTCGGGCAATAGATCATACTGAGCTGTTCCCTGCACCTCGGGAAAAATATTCTGGTCTATTGACTGTTCAAGCATTAAATAATTGTATACTGTTAACGTTCAAAGCTTCGTTGTTTGGACAACTTCCCGACACAACGTCACGGTATTCTCTGTCAATATATTCACACACCGTTGACCCGCTCATTAGGAATGGGAAGTTGTTGGTCTCTTTCTGCCTCCTCGCCATCTGTTCTGTCTGGCGATTGACGCCGTGTGCTTGCACCACCGGCGAAGATATCTGTTCGTGAAGCGAAGACTGCACTCTGTCAATATCCAATGTAATCACAGAATTCACTGTCGGTGTGGTCCTGTCGCTATTTATAGACGATTCAGACGAAGTCGTGTCACTCCATTCAATACTCTCAGACGAGGAAGAAAGCACATCGATATCGGCGTACTCGTGTATAACGTCAACATTTCCTGATATAGCAGATGTGACGTCAGCGCTTTTTGCGGCACTATGATTCACATCTTCTATGTCGTCTTTATCTTCTTCATCAGTCATTTCATTGTCATTAGGATAGCCTCCAAAGCTGACGATACTGACAGCTGCTTCCTCTAGGTCGTCGTCCGATAACCGTGTGGCGGAAATTGAGGATATGTCGTTGTCGTCATCATATGCCCCATGTACTTTCTGTAGCAGAATATCCATTTATATATTAAAGTTTCAAGTGAAACGTGTAGGAATACAAATTTATATCTTATTATGAATATCTAAAATCTATAAAATTCAATTACTATAGTATTCGTTTGACAATTGTAATGGATTGTCAATTACGACTTCCCAATTTAATTTAACAATTTCTATGCCACATGGCCTATTTGGGCCTATTTCAATATCTACGTTAAGTGCCACGGGGCCTATTTGGGCCTACAGTACTGCAGTATGGCAATTTAAAAAATATACATCAAAATAATAAAAAATTTAATGAGAAATGATGTACATTATAATATAGACCTAGTACTTTTCATGACATGAATTGCCAAATTTGGTGTTTGATAATTCATTATCCAAAAACTTTGGTATCATTCTTTGAATTGACACTTTGATATTCAGTCTATAGAAAGCGAAAGCGAGCATTGGGGAAGGACACCCACACCTCATCCACGTGACCATTACTTTTTTCGATACTTAATTACAAGTTACTAAATTGATATTAATTGATGTACCTTTGTGAAGGCGAATTTCCTCTTCCGGTAGAGAAACCAGAGTAAACCTACCGTCAGTACACTGGCTGCGCATATTGACAGTTTTGTTGACGTCTTCATTTTGAAAATGGAATCTGATGACGTCATAATTGACTTACGTTACGAATAGCGCTAAAAATACAAATGACGCGTTTGTCGAGATATGGACCAAATACAGTCGACTGTACGCATGGTTTAAAACTCAATTTTATTTTCACGCTTTGCTCGGTAACATAATGCTCTTACTAATTTAAGATTTGCCATTTTTTATTGGTGTGTTCCCATTTCGCCTTAACTATGAAATACAGGTAAAAAAGTGTGTAAAAATATATGTACATGTAGTGAGGCCAAATGGCAATTTCTTTATAAAACATGTACTACTGTAAAAAAAGCAACTTGTAAATTGACAATATTTATAAATAAATATTGATTATGATTACTTAAATTGCAGAATTAAAAAGCATTATATTTTTCAAATTTAAAGTTAATGTATTACTCTAGGGGCAATGTAAAAATTTTTTTAGACAATCAAATATTAGATTCATTTTAAATGTTACAGACATTTTACTTAAGAATTTTTAGCTGATATAAAATAAGATTCACAATTATGTAAATTTCATTAATTCAGTAATGGGTACTTTATACTTATTTATATCGGCGCTCTCTACATTTTCATTGAATTACTTTTGCTTTATTTAGAACAAACATGATAGTACCGGCGATGCCACACAAACAGTATAAGTACTTACATTTGTAATTTGATGTTTATACAATTTCCCATCTCGCCTTAATTTTTGTCAGAGCTTACTAATAAACCTTTCACTGTCAAGCTATTTGCGATCTTAATTTGATAAACATGATAAATAATTTTTGAACTAGTTGAGTTTTAGAGACATTTCGTCATACAATACTATATTTACATCCACCAAGTATGATTCCCTCTATTTCTTACGGAAACATATACTAGTTAATTCATAGCTCTATAGAAAAAGCCAGATTGAAATCTACACGCCCCGTTTATTGATTTGTCGAAATCTACAGCGGCTGAAACTGACAAGAAAGTGACAGGACCAAACTTGACACGCCCGGTTGATCGATTGGTCGAGACCTACAACTACCTATATTTATAGGAAAAATCACGAACTGCACGAAGTAATCATGACTCCGTCAGACTCAAAGTCTCACAGTAGACGATTTGGCTGTTTCTTTTAGTTAAAGTACTTACGTACAACAACAGTAATTTAGTGAATTTTACTTACTTTTCATAATCAATTTATCAATTGGCTAAAAGAAAGATGTCAATATAAACAATAAAATGCTTTCTTTGATGATTCATTCGGGTAATTCATTACCCGAATGAATCACCAAAGAAAGCATGTTATTGTTTAAATACCAACATAAATCAATACAGATAAATACAACAATATTTAAAACTTCTTATTTTCGGCACTCTGGGAACGGTTTAATAGAATTTACATGAAAAAGGTGCCAACAAGCCATACTTTAAATACATGTATGTGGTTTATGAACATGTTGAATAATCAAGAAGAATCATCGATCATTCGTGGGAATAATATTTTATAAATTCCAATTAAGTTTGAAAAGGTGATACATACACTGTAACACTAAATAATACAGGTAAATAGGTAAATATTACCAATTATTACTAAGCAGGTGATATCGCCATTTTCACTAAACAGTATACGTGTTGCATTTCTAATATTCAAGACGTTTTCGCACCAAGTCGTTTTTATCCGGATAGACCAGATCGCGACTCCCGATCGACATAATATTGATCGCCCTCGCTTTATTTTTCAATGTTTTTATTAATCGTAATGCCCTATTGTCAGATTTGGTCATTGTGCCACATTAAAGAAATAAAGTATCTCCACAATTGAATATGTATCTCTACGTTAAAGAAAGTATCTCTGCATTAAAGAAATAAAAGTATATCCACAATGATCTCAAATTTCATTTTATATGATGCTTTTATATATATATATATATATATATATATATATATAATTATATATATATATATATATATATATATATATATATATATATATATATATATATATATATATATATATATACTATGCCATTTTTCATAAGGATTAAATTTATTATGCTTCTACAGTACCCGCAACGTTATTTTTAAAATTTACAATCCTATCCTATCGTATCGTATCAATTCTATAGTATCGTGCGTGTATACAGTACTGTTCTATCGTGCGTTATCCTATCCTATCGTGCGTGTATACTGTTCTATCGTGCGTTAATCCTATCCTATCGTGCGATTATTCTATCAGGTTTATCGTTCAGTTTTCAAATAATATCAATTCTATCGTATCGTGCGTGTATACAGTACTGTTCTATCGTGCGTTAATCCTATCCTATCGTGCGTGTATACTGTCCTATCGTGCGTTAATCCTATCCTATCGTGCAATTATTCTATCAGTTTATCGTTCAGTTTTAACAGTTTGTCCGTTTATCCTATCGTGTTAATCGTTTCGTGCCTTTTCATAAGCAAGTAAATTTATTTCAAAGTTGCAAGTCGTTCAGCGCGCTGTATATGAAAATTTTATCGAACAAGAATTGTAAAATCCTATCCAGCATTCTATCATGATACTAATTTCTTAATTTTTTAGATCAAAATTAATCAATACATGTAAACCATATCTGAAAGCCTTGAAAATGAAAAAAATAATGTAAACTATCGAAATCGTAACATATTTACCTGTATATCGAATATATTAAATCGTACGCGGAGTGTATACCTGAGTAAACATTAACTTTTATGCAGTATTATATAATTTGTTTTTAAGCATCATATTTTACAGAAACAAAAGTATTTATGATATAATTTATATTTAATAAAACCAGAGTTGTATTTTAATTGATCCCATTATTTTCTGTGTGATATTTGATTTCGGGCTGAAATGTTCTCGGCAATTGGCCTGGTTAGGGTGTAAAGGAAATGAAAGCAATGTAAACAATTCGTACGCGGAATGTGTATCTGCGTAAATATTTATTTAACTTGTATGTAATATAGTTGGTTTTTAATGCATCATTTTCCTATTCAGAAAGAAATGTATTTATGATAGATTTTATATTTTATTTAAACAAGAGTTGGATTTCTATAATTGTAACCCGCTATTTTCAATGTGATTTGATCTCGGGCTGGAATATTCGCGGCGGTGTTCGGTAATGAAAGCAATGTTAACAATACAGGAAATTTATTGATCATTCAAGCTCATAATTTTAGTTAAGATAATTACTGGTTATTTTTATACATTCTATAAATGATGCAGCGATGATTAACAACTCGGCAATTGTTACTAAAAAGAAATTCCAAGTAAATCTTTATTCGTGCGTGTTCTTTCTCAAATTTTGCCATTATCAGTTTATTCGTGAAGATTGTTTAAAATGATTATACGATTATCATGAACATCGTTTATCCTTTTCTATCGTCAATCAATCTTATCCTATCGTGCCTGTATACTGTTCTATCGTGCGTTAATCTTATCCTATCGTGCGTGTATACTATTCTATCGTGCGTTAATCAAATCGTATCGTGCGTGAATCCTATCCTATCGTTTATCTTATATAATAAGAAAAATCACAAAATATTATAGCTCCAGCAAAGCCCAATATAACACACTTTTTACTAACGTTCAAGACACTAAGGTACTGTTACTCTAACCTCACTCTTTAAGGTATGGCTTCAAGAATTATGTGCTTTTTAAATAACAAAGAGATAAACACACGCTTGAAAAATAAACATTCACACTTAATGCTGTTTAGATAACTTCTTACATCTATTGCTGAGGTTAGAATTAAGTTTAGAAATATTTGATTTTAAACTTTTAATGTAACATACATGTATTTCTATTCTTTAAATACATGTAACTTTTGATACGTCGTCCTAATTGTGCTGTGTCCTAGTGAACATACCTCAAAACAATTTTACTGAGTATATTTCCAATACAACAATTGATGACAACTGATGTTAAGTTTTTGGTATACATATATATTACTTTAAACTGGTACACATCATGTAATTTATTTCATTTACACTGGTAAATTTATTGATGAAAAAAATGATGTGTTATGTGCTTGATATTATATGTTCGAAATCACATTGCTATATACTGCTTTTATACCATGTGAACCGGGATAACGACCCCGACCCCCCTTCCCCGAAATTCCAATTGATCCGATAAAGAACTTATGATCTGAATATCATTTTTGGGAGTTGATTTTAATCAACTCTCCTATGCAGTTACTCTGGCAAGCCGAAAGTGAAACAGTGTTTGGACCTAAGCACAAATCATCACCGTTGACAAGACTAAGTTCTTCAAAATAATAGGAAAAAATTCGATGTAATGTATGCTGAAATATTGTTTTTCAAGGAAACTTATCTATAAACACTTTGAAAATAGTCAAATTTCATATACTACGAACAATTTAGATATTTTTGTAGTCTCATGTATTCCTATGCCAGAGTTAATATAGTCTCGTTCAACCAGACGCTCGGCTGTCTCCGTAAATCTGCGAGAAGCTGAGAGGGGGTCTCTTGCTTGACGGAGACAGCCGAGCGTCTAGTTAAACGAGACTATGTAGAGTTCGATATCAATAGTGCTTTGATCCAAACAATTTTTAGAATTGTTTCGATAACTAATACATACTAGTAGTTGAAGTCTATCTTGTTTAAATATTACACAACATGATTCATATGGGGTTTCCCGAAATTCTTGTCGGAAAAGTCAAAAAATTCATATTATAAAAAAGTGCGTAATTCAAATACAAACTAGAAACTAATTGCCATGCAAAATAAATTGATTTTAAAATAAATGTTAATTGATAAAATCAACTCCCGTCAGTACTTCAGTACTTTGATTCAATATTTGTCAAGGTTCAACCTTGAAACGCGTAGCCCCTATGTGTGTATATGCCGTGTGTTTGTACTTTTTGATACCTGGCATGGCATAGCTGTTTACAAAACCGAATGGTCATCAATTTAAAACTTTGGGGCTTATCATTTCACCATGCGTGTCTTGAGGACCCATTAACGCTTTTTTATAATCCAATTTCATCAAATGAATACTTATGTAATGATTGTTATTTTTTACTCATGTATTTGGTATAGTAAACAAAACAATAGAAA
Organism: Magallana gigas; assembly: GCF_963853765.1. Classification (NCBI taxonomy): domain Eukaryota; kingdom Metazoa; phylum Mollusca; class Bivalvia; order Ostreida; family Ostreidae; genus Magallana; species Magallana gigas. Next base: position 31,442,115 of record NC_088858.1, on the reverse strand, counting down.
TGAAATCAAGGAGATAAATGTGAATTTCACCCACATTATCATACATCCGAACGGAAAGAAAAAATCAAAATATGTCTATGTGTTTTTGTCGCATTAGTTTTCAAATAAAATTCTGACATATGTAAATAAATACATGTATATACAAGTTTTTAAAAGTAGTTTTCATACATATTACAGAAAGTACATGTACATTACTTAAAATCAATTAATATTAGTTTATCATATGCGCCGTTTATTTAAAGAGTCAGTACGGCGCATTTTATTAAAAAAAAACGACTTTAAAAAAATTCCGAGCGGGTTCAGTATTTTTGTACTACTTATAAATGTATAAACTTTCAGAAAACACCAGTTTAATTATTTCACTAAACTTATATAATTATTTATAACTCATAATATATACATCGCAGTGTGTTACGGGGTTCCATTACGCATGCTTATTTACTATAAATACCATGTCTTTTCTACTTCTCCCAGGTAATAATCAGAATTATCTTTTTTGTAAGCATGTATTTGAGTTTTTATCACAAGAGTTGCTACAACCTAAATTCATTTCGTAAGTGAGGCCCCTTGAGGGGTTATTTGACATATTTATGTCTGTTGATTTTAAAATGAACTGAAAGTGGTCAACCATTTATTAATTATTGAGAAAGTGATGATCTGTTCCGTTTAGAGAGTCCCCTTTATCTCATATTCCATGATGACAGGAGTCTGGCGAAGATCTTGTAGTTTTCAGCACGTGTCAATTACTGTCAATCAAGATCAACGTGGTACAAATAAACGATGTTAGATTCATCCGGTTTTGTACGACCCTTTAAAATTCCGGAAACTCATAATTACATTAATTAAGTATCTTAAAGGGATTTTTTATGTACTTCAATTGTCACAATTGACGTTATTTGTTATTTCCAAATGCACGGTATTCAATTTGTCTGCACCGCCTTGGTGTGTTATAGGACCGACGACATCCAAAAATAAGCATTCAATGCTTAAATCAATATAAGCTCTAATGCATAATATAACAAACTGTAATCCATCTAGTCAGTTTGACACTATTTATTCAATATTCATCAATTTCAGAATGATAGTATAATACAAATTGTTTAGCATAAGCATACTATGCCGAAATAAAGCACGGCGAATATTTTGTAGGAAAATTTAAAAGCAACGATAGCGGATATCGAACTATTTGCCTTGAGAACAATTGCTAATAAAAGTACCCCACAGCAGCATTTAAATTTAATATGGCGGTTTAAATAGATATAAAAGGTTGTTACACATATAAATAAACGTTGTTAGAAAGTGCCATACATTTGACAACTAAGTATATAAAAAAGCGTCATCATAATTATTGACGGTAATTTTTAAGTATAACTTTCTGATAAACCTTGAGGCTGACTCGATCAAACATCTTTCAAATGAATTATTATCTGTGACTCATGATAATGCTTATTTCAAGACAGTTTATTAGGGATGACTGTACAAAAAAAAATCAAAAAGGTTATGCCTGCTAAGTAACTAAAGTTTCCTCGGAAAGGACAATTATGTCTCATTTCTTGGAAACAATCCAAAAATGTTTGTGATTTTCTGATTAAACAGCATCTTGCTAAATAAATGATCATATAACTAATTTTAAACAAATAAATTTAAGCTCTGTATCTCAATTACACCTCGACAGATAACACTCAAATTTTGTTTGACTGTGATTAATGCCATACTAAAGCATTGTAAACATTAAAAAAGGAAAATTAAATTTTGAATTATGACCATGCCCTTTAAATCACCGTTTCCATGAAAAGATTCGCCACGGCTTTTCACTACGCAAAGGAAAGTTCATTTTTTTCCTCCTCCATAAATGCAATACATCTTTTAATTTCATCAGCTTTCATTATTATATAGGTCAGTGTAAAACGCTTGTCTCTCTCCTTTATTTAGTCGTTCTTATATTTCATCCTGTAATTTCATTTTCGCTTAAGTTCATTTTCTTCCTCCTCCATAAATGCAATAAATCTTTTAATTTCATCAACTTTAATTAGCTCAGTGTAAAACGCCTTCCTCTCTCCTTCCTCCAGTCGTTCTCTTATTTTACTCTTTAGTTTCGATTTTGTCACGTCTTCCATGTTCAGCGAACGTGCAATATCATTCTGGGAACTTGGAGAGCTTAGGATTGCGTCTTCTAAATCACCACATTTCCAAATAAAAATTTTCTCTTTTGATTTCAAAGCCTCCAGAAATGTTTCAAAATCTTTATCACAACTTAAAAAAAGTTGGAGTTCTTTATCAACGTATCTTTTTGTTAGGTCTCTCTTTAAAACTTGATCTTTAATCCCCCAAATATCTGTTATTATACCATTTGTAACTTTCAAAGGTTTGTCACGATCTAACAAACACAAGCATGGCAGATTGATAAAGTTGCAAAATTTTCTTACTTTGCCCGCGTTTTCACAACCGCCAATAGTAATAATTTGATGTGAAGATATATTGGTAAAGTCATCGCCACTGCTATCGCCTTCTTTTAACAATCTATGTTGTGTCAATATACCTTGTACCACTTCTCTGTCACTTGCTCCTTCCACTAACAAAACTTTGGTTGCAAACAACAAGATTCTCAACGTTTCCATGTCGGACACTCTTGAGAGTTCTTTACTATGCCCAGCATTTCTCACAGAACAAACGTAAGATTCGTCTGTTTTCTTTCTAAAAAATACATGCGTTTTGTTGATGGTATATGTGTCAATAAAATAGTGACTATGTGTCACGACAATTATTGTTTTGTTAAGGGCATATCTGTATAGAACTTTTTTCAAACGTTCGATCATTTGAGGATGCATTCCGCGATCAGGATCCTCTAAACAAAGGGTTTGAATGTCTTTGTGTGCCAGGAGTAAAGATGTTAGCTTTGCCTCTAATATTCCCTCAGATGTCTTTAACAAAGGGCTTGTAGATGCTTCATGTTTAACAACGACTTTCCCGTCGCTTAATAATTCAAATTTAAATTCTTCAGGATATGTAATGAATTTAAAGATTTTCTGCTCACGCTCCTCATCGATATCTGACTTGTGTTCCTTCGACAACAATGTTGATATAACTTCTGCTCGTACACACGCCGTCCTATAGTTGTTATCGTCATCCCCGATATTTTTACTTTTTGTCCATTGTACGCTTCCGATTCCTCGCAGTGGAAAAGTAGCAATATATTTGTCTTCAATCGATTTCCAGTTTGGTTTACTGGTTGAACTTACTTCATTTTCTCTTCGTCTTTTACTGTTTATTTGATTGAGAAGAAGTTGTAATATACTATCAATGTCTTTGTTTTTTCTAAAAATTGTATCGATTATCCCCTGAACGGATTCTTCTAATTGATATTCATAAGTTGTCTTGTCGCTGTCCAAAAACTTGAGATAAGTTCTCGTTTTGTCGCTGTACATTATAACTTTGTACAAAACTTCATCCGGCTTTTTAATAATTCCTGATAATATTTCTTCATATGGATGCAGATCAAATTTGCAGAATGCATATGCGATCGATTTACTATCAAATAAAGTTGTTTCTGTCACATTTATTTCTTTGGTCATGCATCTTCTGATAAGCTCTAATACGGTACTTTTCCCACAAAAATTAGCTCCCACAAAGATATTTAGAGCATTACAATTATCGGTGATTTCTTCTTGGACATTGGGTTTTGGTATTTTGCTTGGGCTTGATTCTTCCTTTTGCAATTCACTTGAAGTATGAAGAGCAATGACTGTTTTGTCTTTGAAATGTACAACATTTTTGAAAACGATTGATTTAAGCATCTGAAATTATAGATGAAATGAGACTGTTAAGCAACTTAAAGTTTATATGATACATCGTATTTTCGTAAAAGTTACAATAATAGTTTACATTGAACAAGACAAGCTACCCAAAACGGTTCAAATTTCTACATAAAACAAATCGACCATCATTATGCCACATTGAGAAATACGGGATAAGATTGGCAACATTTTGCCAGCCAAGATATTTTTACATGTATGAACATTAAATACTGGTAATTGGATACGTCGGAGCTATTGCATGTTTTAACACAATTCACGTATATTATAACCAATAAATATCAAAGAATTTCGATTTCAATGCTAGAATATTTTTTATCGAAACATTGGATAATAACAATTTATATCTTAGCACTAAAACTACTGAAGATTCATATTATATGATACGAAATGTCCTTCTTACAGAGATCAATAGCTGCATGTATCTCCATAATATGGAGATAAATTACTCGTTATATGTGAACGTCATACTTACTCACAATAAAGTGCTTATCATTTAAATGACCTTCGATTCTATACCGATTTTAAAATCTCTGTATTCAAAATTAAGTTTACTTTAATTTGAATAGAGTATAGAAAATAAAGAAGATGGGGGAATAAGATGGCGCAAATGCCCATTCGGTTTAGTAGTGAAATACAATTTTGAATTTATTTTTCCCCAATTAAATCTATTCAAATATATTATAATACAACTTTGCGAAAGCAAAATTTCTAACTATAGTCAGTTTTTAATATATTTAACAAAAAATAAGAAAAAAAATATCGTCGGATTTAAATGTTGGTGGTATCGAACACGTAACATAAAAACCCTAGATATATAAGGTTAGCTTATGCCAGGTACTCTAACCTCTGAGCCATTTCAGACACAACAAAATGGGGTATTTAAATATTATGTGTGACTAAGGCCACGAACTACCGGACTTGTATTATTTTTTCAAAACGTTCAATTGTTGGGATACAAAATGATATTTTTAATGTATAGTGGGTCATCTCTCCACGTTTTTGTTGATTGAAATCGGTTTGTTTTCCAATAGACCTTAAATAGATTATGAGAAAAATATGGAGCACAGACCCACTCTATAAAAGAAAATGCCTTGAAGTTCTAAAAAATGACAGTATTTGCAGGTTTTGATACGTATACGCCTGTTTGAGTCAGCATATTCCAAGTATTGAACATACCATTAGGTTAAAAATCAATGATTCGTTAAATATATATTGTTTTCAATTATTTAAAAAACCCATCAGATTTATCGATACTTTAATTTTTAAGTAGCCTGTCCGACCGCGTATGGGCATTTTACGCGCCTTATCCACCCATCTTCTTATTGATTTTTGTTTGATTTGGAAAAATACCAAGCCCAATTAAAATGCAATATTTATTATAAAGAAATATGGTCTATATGCACATATACAAAGATGACAGATCTTTCTGCAATTTATCCATGTACGCTGCATACGATGAGTGTGTACACAGAGCGATCGAAATTGCTACAGTATGATATCACATTGTCACACGGAGGTACAAAACCTGCAAGTCATAGGCATAAGATTAAATTCCGAGATAGTGCAAAACCACGTACTTTTGGTCCTTACAGAGAACTGATCTTTTAAGCTATTTTTATTACTTAAGATATTTTTTAAGAGAATTTAAGAGGCTTTTTAAGAGGCTTGTCTGTAGACAGACCTGGTTTGGGTTTTACTAATTGAACACATTTTAAAATGAAAATTTTTGTCGTTTTTTAAAGTTACGAAAAGTGTCTTCGTATCGTAACCCTTTTACGTTTGAACCGGTCAAATAGGAACGGTAAGCAATTATCGTTTCTTTAAACATTATTTATAGTCGAAAAATTTTGTTTTTTTTAAACGTAACATGTTGTATAAAGGGTCAACATTTATTATACCCGCACTTTCTAAAGAAAGTTCGGGTATATTGTTGTTACTCTGTTCCGTCCGTCCGTCCGTCCGTCCGTCTGTCACGTTTTACTTTCTCAAACTGCTCTTACATCATATAAACCAGCAATCTGAACTCTTAGAGTTTGATTTGGGGTGTCATGTTGTTTTGTAAAAAGGTTTCAAAAATTCTCTGGTAGTCCTGGGGGTCAAATACTTGGTAAAAAATGACGTTTTTTCACAAAAAACCTTCTTCCTCGAACTCCTCCTACATTTTCAACAGTAGACAAATCATCTCTTGGAATATGTTTTAGGGTATCCTATAGATGCGCAATAAGGTTTCGGAATTTTCAATTTTGTCCTGGGGGTCAATTAATTGCTAAAAAATGACATTTTTTTTAACAAAAAAACTGGTTTCAAAAACGTCATTTTCTTTTTGCGGTAGCCAAATGATCTTCTAGAATATGACTGGGGGTGTCATATTGAAGTGTGATCAGGTTCCAGAATTTTTTTTTTATTAAGGGGATCAGTGGGCAACAAAAAATGACGATTTTTTGCAAAAAAAGTATGGTTCCCAGAACTCCTCTTACAACTTTTGGGGTGGCTACGTCATCTCATAGGATTTAATTGTGGCTATCCTATAGATGTGCAATAAGATTTTAAAAATCTTAATTTCATCCAGGGAGTCAAATAGTAGCAGAAAATTAACGTTTATTACTCAAAAAAAACCCATAGATCCCAGAACTCCTCTTATGATTTAATGGATAGACACATCATATCTTGGGATATGATAGGGACTGTTCTATAGATGTGCAGTAAGGTTTTAAAAATTTGAATTTCATCCAGGGAGTCAAAAAGTAGCAGAAAATGACGTTTATCACTTAAAAAAAACATAGATCCTAGAACTCCTTTTATGATTTAATGGATAGACACATCATATCTTGGGATATGATAGGAACTGTTCCATAGATCAATGTAGATGTGCATTACGGTTTTAAAAAATTAAATTTAACCCTGAGGCCCATTACCTACATATCTTTTGATGCCATTTAAAGATCAAGAATATATATGGTTAAGGGGTGGGGATCTCAACCGTTTTCGAGATATTCGTGTTCTTCCTGTTCGAGGGGGGTCATGACCACCCCCGGGCCCATGACCTACATACCGTTTGATGCCCCTTGACACAGGGAACAAGAATATATATGGTTTAAGGGTGGGGATCTCAACTGTTTTGAAGATATTAAGGGACTTGCTGTTTGAGGGGGTCAGGACCACCCACAGGGCCCATGACCTACATAACATTTGATGCCCCTTGACATCAGAAACATGAATATATATGGTTTAGGGGTCATGATTCTGAGATATATGGTAATTTCAAATTCCTGGGGGGTGGGGATGACCCCAGGGGTCAGATCTAATAAACCCTATATATTGCCAGTAACAGTCAATATATGATTATGAAAACCCTATATTATTATCTTTGTCCGTTTTCAAGTTACCATTTTAAATAGAGTCTACAATTCTTCCTACAATTTAGGTTCAATGTTAGACCCCACACCCTTTTGACACCCGTTAGGGTCATGACTTACATGCCATAATGATCTGATGCGCCATGACCTAAGGAGGAATAATATCTTTGGATTAAGTTGGGGATCTCAATGGTTTTTATGATATTTGATAATTTCAGGAAGAGCACTTGGAATCATGACCTACATACCATCTGAAATGCCTTGAACAAAAAAACAAAAATATAATATGTACATGATATATGATTCAATTTAAGAACCCAGATATAGATCAATCATCTATGTTTTGTAATATTTCCTATGTATATATACATGTATTAGTTTGTGTTTTGTTCTATATATTATTCATGTTCATGACTGTAGTATGGCTTAGTCTTATTTTAAATTACATTAAAAAATCGTCAAATATATGACTTGGAACCCCCACCCCCAAACCAAGCTCAAATATAAACTGCCCCCCCCCTTAATTGTCGAATGATCTATTAAATCAAAATATAATTTGGGTGTCTAAAAACTTTTATAAACTGGTAAAAAATGTTATTCTTAAAAAAAATTATGTTACACCTTGCATAATTGACAAATGATCTATTGAGATATGATCAGAGGTCATATTTCTACCTTGGGATCAATAACTAGTATTCATTGACAAGTTAAAATTAATAACAATAAATGATTCAAATTATAAATGTTTATACTCCACATTCACCCCCCCCCCCCCAATCTAACCTGGTTCTTAAGATTCAGCCTTCTTTATACATTCTTACATGTTTGCAGTAGCAAATTTTAAATCATTTCTTGATTGCTTTTTCTCTCCTGATGCACATTAACATTTTGAAATTGCTTAATTCAATTTTTAAGATTAAATATAAACAAAATGTTATATGCATGTGTATTCGCCTATTTGGGGCAATTGTAAAGTCTCCTAAACATTAAATCAGTCACATCATTAGGCTAGGAATTACCCACATGGATCAAACACTACTGTAACATATGAATAAGATAAAATACTTTATTTGGAGTTGATTTTAATCAACTGTGCCTCCTATGCACTTACTCGGGCAAAGCGAGTTTAAGACAACACCTGGGGTCATTAATGTACTAGTACTTTACACCATTTGATGCATGATCATAATGACATTAGAAGATATTTTGTATTTTCCTGTTTCGTGGGGTCAGAACAGCTATAGTCCCATAAGGTCATGACCTACATTGTATTTGATGCATTAAAATATAATACATTAAGAAAGAAATACTCCTTCCTTCCTATTATAACTCATATAAAAATCATAATTAAGTGTCTAGTACACTTACTTACATGTAATACACAAATTTAATAAGAAATTGTTTATTCAGGGTCAAGATGGGGTCAACTCAATAGTGCAAGTCTGACAATGACAGAAACTTTACAAATGCGATAGGATAGGTAATGATGATAAACTTATTTCAATATCAAAAGATGATGATACAGTATGCTGTCAAAGGGAGATCACATTTAGAAAGTGAAAGTAGAACTCATGTATGCCGGCATCTCATTATATTGTGCTACTGCTACTACATGTATTATGCTTACCTATATTGGTCAGCATCATAATGATAATCCAATTAAAGCACAATAATGAATTCCTTTAGCTGATCTTAACTAATCCTTTTCTGCATATGGAAAACACAGACATGTATGTATACATGCGAACCCATCTAATCGAAGAGCTGGGTAAAACTAGTACCCGCTAATGATACCTGCAGACCTGTGTTGTGTACGGATCAGTTATTTGTAACATGCATGTATTTTTATGACCTATTCTTCAAATCCACTTGCACCATTTTATTAGGTAAATAACAGCTTTAAGGTGGTGCAGGACACCTGCATATTGTGATGTATACTTCCTATTGAGATAAACAATAAAGTATATTAAATATTAATTAAATATAATGTTACCTAACGTTAAAGTGCAGTGGGTTAGAGCGTTTACATGTCTGTAAGAGCATTGGGGTCCAAGGTGTATTTATGGTAATTTTACAATCGATATAAATGAATTTTCATGTGGGGGGGGGGGGGGGGGGGTGTCTGGACCCCTTACTCCCACCCCTTCTCTAACTCTGTGCACACGATGATGTACATATGTATGCACACAGAAGCAAATCTAAAACCGGCAACCACCACAGGGAGGGGGCATAATTTAATTTTTAATTTTTAATTTTGTTTGTAATAATTATATAGACCGTTATACTTTCTATGACATGAAATTTTAAGATTATTGATTAACTGAAAGTTCACTGCAAACAGTTCAACCCCAAACTGCACATAAAGTGCTGCTCATGTGTATTATCATATGGAAAGGGATCTCATCCTTCAGTTATGAAAATTATAATTTTTAAATGTATTACCAGAGTTTGCATGTGGCCTTCATTTTTAATTAATTAAACTGGTACAAAACAGTGTTATTTAGGGGCAAACACTTGGTGCGGGTATTACTGTCTAATGACAGCATCTAGTTATAATTGTGATTCTGTGTAATTCTCAACAGTAATGCTGTAACATAAATGGTAAATGAAAATGGGTGATGAGTACCGAGAGACACTCTGAAGTCGCAAATGCCCGATTCTTTGATTGTTCCGAGTATCTCAGATCACGTGATCAAAGGGTATAAATATGAGATGACGTGAGTTTGCAGTCAGTCGCAGTGTAGACGCTGAAGTGAATTCTTCCAGATAAGCTTATTGTTCGTAAGTCAATATTGCTCAGCGATTTGCAGAACAATAATACTGGCGTATAGAAGCAACTTGTCTTCGTGAGCGTTGCTTGTTAGATTCAGCGGGTAGACATTTGTTATCAGTTACGAGGGTGCTTCGTGGGGTTGCTTTGAAGTGACCGATAGACGCGTCGGGTTGTTTGAAGCGACCGATATAAGCGACGGGTCGCTTGAAGTGACTGATAGAAGCGACGGGGTTCGTCAGAGCGACACATAGAGTTCGGCTAGGGCCCATACATTCACATATTTATATTTAATTGAGTTTTGAATCAATAAACGTTAGGGAAGCGACAAGGAAAATTATTATATATCTTAAACAATTATTATAAGAATCAAACACCTCAGCAAGGTATCTGAGGGGGCCCGTAATAAATATTAGCGTGTTTATGCAGACACGTTACAATGCTAATGTAATTATTTTCATATTCCATGTATAAAGTATGTTTTATTACAATAAAGTATTTTTGAAATTTCAAAGGGTATTGGTACGTCTAAATTTCATCGTAACCTGCATATTGGCCACTTGATATCAAGTGAATCCAAAATAAAACTTTTTTGTGAGAATAATTCTACCGGGCCATAAAAATACAAACCTTAAAAATGTTGATGAAGCGATTGGGTTTCCGCGAAAGTTTTCGACACAGTATCAGAATGTCAGTTCTGTCACGTCGTGTTTAAGATGTTATTGATGTTATGACTTTGCGACACTATAAGTACGGGGAATAGCAACTCACTTGGCAGTGGAGGACCCTTAGTCACTAAATCCGGTCCAAAAGGTTTGGGACTAGCGACTCTGAAATCAGATACAGGGAAGCCTTGATTAATTAACTGAACAACTTTATTGATGCAGGTCTCCGATTAGAATGCAAACAACATAATAGTCACCAGGCACAATAAAAAAATATTTCTAACTGCTTTAAGCATTACAAATGTAGGTGCCCTATCCTACCTAACGCTGGTGACTATCAGAGTGATCAAACAACATAAAAATACTCACTCTGTATAAAAAATCTAAACAATTACACATTTCTAAATAGTTGTTAAAGTAAACAAATGCTGAGGAAATTCGAACGTATAGAAGTAAATAAGGTAAACAAGTGATTTGATAAATAAAACTTTGCAACGATAAACCATTGATAAAAGCATGTATAATTTTACCCGTTTCTTCCTTGAGATAAAAATCAAATAAGTATAACAAATAAAACTTACGATGTAGACGTTTCACGCGAAATGCAGCTTTCGGCAGCTCCCTGCTACCCAGTTGCGCATGCGCAATCGAACCTCCGCTTTCACTTTATCTCAGCATAACAAGTTAGACGAAGTTAGACGCTCAGGAAGGATTCAGCGAGGTATATACGATTTAAAAAAATAATTTTATTGTCTTTTATGGATTATATATGCTCAAATATTTCTTGTGTTTAAAGAAATAATGTTATCTTAATAAATTTTATGATATGTGTATGTCATAGAAGGTACATGTATTGTAAATATAGATAATTATTTAAGTTGAGCAGATATACAGGTCCTAACCATCATTGGAATTCGGCTCAATCTGTCAGTAATAAAAAGGGGGTATATAAAAGAGGTATATAATGCACCTTCTATTTTTTGTTACTCAGATTGTGTCAAATTCTTGTGCTATATATTTATCATAGACCCTGAATAGTGAATTAATCTTTGAGCTTATAAATGTTTGCCGCCATCAGTGGTCTAGCATAATGTAGTAATTAGTAATAAATACATGGAGCCTTATGTCGTAACAGGGGCCTAATGACAGTTACTTAATAGAGCCTTATGACCTAGCTCTTTCGAGTCGTCGACATCTATAGATAAATTAATTAAGAAAATTTAGTAATGTAAATGTTCACAGGACCTATATGTTTTCATTGTGTGTGGGCTCTACCATATACCTATGATCTATCTCACTGATGTCTTGTCTTTATTGTCATTCATTATGCTAATTTCTAAATAAAGTGAGCTTAATTAGTGAAAATAGAGTTTTGACTTGCCTATTGAAATAAAAAATCTGTGATAAAATCAATCTTCAATGTAAAATGTTAGAAGTACATTACAAGTACAGTATATTCTTCTGTAAGATTGATATTTTTAAATTTTGTATAAGCTTTGATTCTCTTCAATGCCTAGACAAGTATTTATTACATGCTGTACAGGATTGGGCCGTGTGCCCTAGCTTTTACAGCTGCTATAATAATTCTACATTGATTAAAGCATGCTTTTATTGTTTCAGAATCCTCCAGTCAGCCAGCTGGGGTGATTCTTTACAAGCACCCTAGTCAACCAGTGGATATAATCTGAATATAAACCCTTCTGTACTCCCTAAATTTGACCTACACAATATCATGTAGTCTTCCATTTGAGCGGTGGGACTGCTGACTTAAGAGTGGTATAGCATTTTGTTCTTGCTAAATTCTTGGTGTTCTCAGACATGCAAAATAGATGAGGTGGAAGACGTGATTCTTGTTCAATGCTGGTTGAAAGATTTCTATTTGTTTTTCAGGAACCCTGTGTTTTCATCTATTTGGTGATAAAGTTACCTTTCTATACACCTTACTAGGCAGAACAAAACAATCAGGTAATCCACATGGAGACTTCTCTAGAGCTTCAGTATGTTATTGTAATTTTGTGTTTTAAAGAGATTCTTATTATTACAATTAGTCATTGACATTCTCTTAACGTTATTAACATGTATCTTGATTCAACTTGTTAGGTTTTACAAGATCTCCATTTGTGTCTCATTTGTTTCAGTTAATGAGAAGCTCTCACTTGATCCAGACAGTGACATAGCTATGTAACTACTTACCTATAATGATCACTCACATGCTTTGTAAATTTCAAGTTATTACATCATGCAGTAGGTTCAAGATATTGAATTATATTCATGCATATCATAAATGTTAAAATTTGTAATGTGCAGCACACAGTCACACTATATGACACTAAAAGAAATTGATGTACTGTAATTCAGAGGAAACCTAATTGTAACTATATCTATTTTTTGTGAAGTGTTAAAAAAGAACTTGTGCTGTTTGATAATGCATGTAATACTCAATACATTAGGAATTACTATGAATTCTTTAGTCTTATTCACACTGCTCCTATCAGAACTGGGGTGATGTGCAATGATAATGCATTGTAATCATTACATTTTTCAAAAGTAATGTGTAATGCACCCATTTCTCAGTTACAAGTAATTGTAATGTAATGCATTACTTCCATAAAAATGCCATGAATAGTTATGAAAAATTGTCATTGTATCTTTTTTGTAATGTTTAATGTAATTCATTACTTTATTGTTTAGAAAAATAATTGTTATTTATTACTTTTGTAAATGAAAGTAATGATAATGATAATTGTAATGAAAAGAATTCCAATGAAATTGTATTTTTTAAAGTGATTGACCCCTGGACTGGCTCCTATGTTATTCAGAGACTTGTGTCTGGTCAATGTAATAAGTTTCTCAGGTCACTGTTATCAGTATTTGTTTACTGTAATCAGTATGTCTGGTCAGTGTAATCTATATGTGGTTAATGTAATCACTACATTGTATTTAGATAATATTTATTTAGTATTCACTAACTGGACAATGTTAACAGTTTCTGGACAATGTAATATGTATCTTGTCAGTGTAAACAATGTACTAGGCAATTAATGTCTTTTTCTTTTTAGTATTTGTTTAATGTAGTCAGTTTTAGATTGACATAAAATGTATTTACATGTATATGTATGTCTAATAAATATATCAGTATAATCATAATTATATATACAGTGTACATGTATACTAAAGTTCATATTCTGCTTGTTACAGCGCAGTATGGAGAAATTGAAATACCCACATGAGCCAGACCCTGTTCCCTCATCCATTGCTTTGATAGACCCACTTATCTGATGATGAATGAAAAAAATGTGTCCTAGTGTCTGTAATAAACTTTCCAGATTTCATCAACTCTTCATTGATGGGTAACTATTTTTAACTAGGCCATAGTTGTTTAAAGAGATATCTTAGAGAGAGTAAAGATTGAAATGAATATTTTTCAAATTTGTCTTTTCATAATCATGATAATCATGATATCAATATTGATAATAATGAAATGTGTTTGAAAACTCAGAAACTTACATGCATTGTGAATCAATGAAGTGAGGCATTTTTTATTACCTAAACTTCAATTTTAGTATCTGCTCCATAGCAATAATTTTGATAAAAACTTTGATCAATTAATATAATGCAAATTTATTTCAATTAAGGTACCGGAAATCCACTACACCTTGACTTATACTTGTTTAAACACCACGTCATAAGATGGCAATTGGAATGTTTCGTTAAAATGGGGCTTTTGTTCATCTTTACTGAATTAAATTTTGAAATATTATTTATATCCTAAATTGCACATTTTTTCACCTATTATATTTACATGCCGCTTAGCCATCATGCTATCTGTCATAATATATAAAGTAATTTTCTGCTGATTTGAGAAACTGTTTTAAGGTGTAGTGAGCAGGCTGGGTGGTCAAAACATTTTCCATCAGATCTACCAGTACCTTAAATTTTAAGGTATGATTGATTGAACTATTGTTTGGCTTCTAAATTTAAGTATTTTCCTATTTATACAGAACTCTTGAAGACAGAATACAGAAGATGGCCATGACCATCTAGTCCACCAAGAAACCCCCCTAGAATTTCCGGTACATGTAATGTATTAATCTTATGCACGCGGCATTGTTTAAAGAAATAGTAAAATGAAAAACCAAAACGGAATAACCATTTCCGGTTTTATAAAGAGAATATAAAAACGCTTATGCCGCCTGGTGTCAGTTATGAAACTTGTTAAAAATAAATTTAACTAATCAACAAAATGAATAATCAAGCCAAAAACCTTTTTCAACTAACTTAACATTTAAAAGTAGAAAAATATCAAAACAGGCTTAATGAAAATAAACAAGGTCAAATAAAAACTTTAACTCTGATGAAAGCTCAAATTTCTTAAAAGTGCATTTAAACATTAAAAATAATAAGAAATACTTTATATTTCATTAAAATAAAGAAAATGAAAAATATTTGAACTTTGCATGAATGAATTTAACAAAAATGAACGTAAACCATAATTTACCTGAAATCAGATACAGGGAAGCCTTGATTAATTAACTGAACAACTTTATTGATGCAGGTCTCCGATTAGAATGGCCGAGGTAGGGCAAGCTATCTCAATCGGAGACCTGGGCTTCCCTGATCTATTTCGACCAATCAAAAATTAGATTCTTTGTTCGGAACAATTTTGGTAATTAAAAAATTAACCCACGTGACCTTATCGACGGACACTGGCCATAAAGAAATAATTGAGTTAACGTAGATAATCCCTTGACAAAGAAAAATCTGTTGACACCTGAGCACATCTTGTTTTTGACACCAGGTAAAAAGATAAAAAGACACCGTAATAACAATTACAAACATTGAAGCACCCATATGTAAATTTCTTAGGTCTTCGGATTAATCAATTACATAATTATACATTTTTGTGACATTGTTACTCCGCATGTTTTACAGATAATGTTTAGATAAGTAATTTGACAAAAATAAGCTATTTACTTTGAACCATCTGACTTTGTTCAAAAACTCTGTAACAATATTTGTTAGATATGCCGACATTAAAGTCTTGTATGTATTTTATATAATGGAGAAAAAAATCAAAATTAAAATGTGCATTGCTGATAATGGTAAACCTGAGTAAAATATTAGATCAATAAAAAAATATTCTACACTACATATCAAACACACTAATTGGCTAAATAATGTCTCTAATGAAATTCTACACAAAAAAATAAAAAAACATTTATCTTTAATTAAGACACACATATATTGTTATTAATCATATCTGTCCTTTCCGATATATTTTATTTTATCAAATAAAACATACAACATGACTACTTAAAGTAGTCATGTTGTATGTTTTATTTGATAAAATAAAATATATCGGAAAGGACAGTTCCTTGAGAGGTATTTCACAAATTTGTTGATGCTTTCTAGTAGGATATTTAACCTCAGAACTCTATATCGATCATAAATTTAACCAAGTTCACAGGGAGCATGCGCTAGTCAATGATTTTGTCTAACTACGAACAGTTTAGAATCTTCGCTAATTCTTTACATTTTAGGAAAACAAATATCACTAAGGGAGTTGTTACGTGTAACTTTGTTAATCAAAAACTTTTAAATACAATTATGTATTAGGTATCTATTATCAATTGCAGATAATCGATCGTAACAGAATTCAGGGGCATTTAAATGGGTGTACAAAACACACATTTGTTCATATCTTTTTTATTTCCAATGCGTATCGATCGCAATTTATCAATCGGGACATAATGCAGACAACGGATGTTTTGACTTTGCAAAACACTTGGATTACTTTAAATTACCTTTAAATTATATCATGTGTTTAATTTTTGTAGGAACATGCAGTGCAAATATTAGGAATATACGTCCTTCAAGTATGATTCCCTTTTTTCCTGCAAAAATTTATTGTTAACTAAAAGCTGTGTAGAGACTGACATGACTAAAATCTACAAGCCCCGTTTATCAAATGGTTGAAACCTTTAGCAACCTGAGAAAATTTACGAATTGACGAAATAACCATGTTGATGTCAGACTCATTTTTTTTTTAAAGAAGATGATTTGGCTGTTTCTTTTATCCAAAATCCTGGTGTTCACAACAATAAACACTGTGCCGTATAATTATGCCAGTGCCAAGATGGCATTTTTGCACCCGTCTAAGCTGCATATATCGAAAAATTCCAATATGCCATATGATATACCTTTGTTTAAAAAGTTTAAAACCGCCTTTGATATCGATCATTGTATTTTACCTGTCAGGTGAGATAAGGTGTGATAATTGCCTTTCATAAATAAATTCCTACAGGAAAATGTTTTTTCCATAGGAAAAAATATGTTCCAATTGGAAATTTGAATTTTGAAATTTCCTACCGGAATACAAGAAATTGCTATAGAAATTTTAATCCCGATAGAATTTGATAAAATCCGAAAGGAAATTTTAATTTCCTATGGTAAAAAAAACCTGTCTAAACCAAATTCCTACAGGAAATACCAATCTCCTATAGGAAATATAATTCCAAGGAATTTTAGAAAATCCTATAGGATTGTCAATGTTTCCTGTAGGAGAACCGTTTCTCATTTTTAAAGGTAAATATCTCACCTGTCTGGTAAAACTGGGCTGGGTTTTACAAAAGTATCATAAGATTTGTCATAAGAAAGATCTTAAGATTGTCATAAGATCTGACTTATGACAATCATAAGATCTATCATTTGCATTTCACAAAACAATCTTAAGTGTTATAAATCTTAAGATATGTTTACACTTGTATATACTTTTTAAACATATACAACTTTTAATGCGATACGTTAAAAAAGATGCGCTCACACTTGGATTATTTTCATTTCATTATTTATCTATTATTATTTTGGTTTTTAAAACATATTCAACTTATCTAAACAATTTTTTTATGTTTTACCTTAAGTTTTTAAAAATATACTTAATTGCATTTATTGCTGTATTCATAAGACAATAGTGGGGTTTTTTTGGAAGTAAGGGAATTGTTGTATTACTATACTAGTATACAATGTACGCATGTGGAATACAATTTTAAATATAAAATTTTAACAGAAAATAAGAGATATAAAATATATTGTAATCATATCATTACAAGTAATGTGATCCGCCCCTGCCTTTGTGTCTATTGAAGAAAAAACCAAAGCATGATGTTTGAATGCACTCAGTTGTGACCAGTAAGCGGGTAGGAAATCGAAAGTCCGTGCGGTCAGAAAAACGACATTAAGTGAGCTCGGGGATGGCAAAGAGGTGTCAAAATTTTTCGGCTGCAGAAATATCTGTTTTAACAGATGAAGTTGAAAGTAAGAAAGATATTCTTTTTTCAAAACAAAACTCCACTGTCTCAAATGCTTTAAAGCGAGATGCATGGAAAGAAGTGGCATTAAAAGTGAATGCAGTAAATACAACAGGGTACGTCAGGACGGGGGAAGAAATGAAGAAGAAGAAGTGGATTTGCTTGAGCAGTGAAAGTAGGAAAAAACTAGCCTTGAATAGGAGAGAGCAGAGAAAGACTGGAGGGGGGTGTTTGCCATCAGAAGCTACACTACGACCCATAGACGAGAAGATAGAGGGAATTATCGGAGAAACTTCCATATCCGGAGTTGAAGGTGGCATTGATGTCCTAGACTCTTCTACGACCACGGATGCATTATTAGCACCTCCAAGCAACATGACAGATGCCTCAATAGGTATAAAATGTAATTACATGGCTTTTTTTGTGCACTAAGTTAATTTTAAACACGCATCTTTTACGTGGAATATCTACTATAATTTTATATTCTAAATACTTAAACAAGTTAAATTAATATTTACATTGTTTTGCATTGTATATAGAAAGATTTATCTATAATTTTTTTTTTTACAGAATGCCAACCTTCCGTTGAAAACTCGCGTTTAAGCAGAAAGGGCACAAAAAGAACCGTTAGTACTAGTGAATCGCAGCAAAGGGATGACCTCATGACGAGACTTGTGACAGCAGAAGAGGAAAGGCTGAGTATTGAGAAAAGAAGGCTTGAGATAGAGGAAAGAAGACCTGACACCGAGGAGAAGCGTCTCAAGATTGAGGACCGGCGTCTTGCGGTTGCTGAGCATCAGCTTCAGATACAGCGTGAGCAGCACTCGCTTCACCTGTGTCAACTCGGAATAGTAAATAATGCCACCCTTTGACTGAAAATGAGTAATAAATTGAAAATATGTGTTTGATTCATTTTATATCTTGTTCATTAAGCATCCCTTAATAAGAATAATAAATATACATGAATACACATTTCAAACCAATTAGTCCAATAAGTGAACAAACTTCTTTGTTACAGGTTCAATTTTAAAGCGGAATAAGGAATCATACACAATAATGTCTTCATGGTTTTAGGAAAAAATTCACTGAAATTACACAAATTCTTTCTCCGAACTAAGGTCCTAAAATCGAGTATGGATAAGTCTTCGACGAACCTCCATCCCATCGTTATTTGGGCCTTGATACACATAGTTGTCTGGCGACATAAATCGATTTCCCCGGGGGTTCTGTGGGCGTGGTGCTGGTACATGGTTATTAATACACATATTATGTAAAACCGCTCAAGCTGTAATGATTCGGCATGCTCTTGACGGATGAAAGAGAAGTGTTACCCCGGAATGGTCGATGCAACGAAAACGCATCTTTAGGACCCCAAAACTTCTTTCAATTGTATTTCTCGTCCTGGTATGGGCCTCGTTATACGCTTCTTCATGGGGGTTACTTGGGTTCATGACAGGGGTCAACAAATATTTTTTCAAGGGGTATGCACTGTCTCAAAGTAACCACCCTCTATTCATGCCACCACTCTCAAATAAATCACATAGCGTAGAATTTGTCCACACAAAAACATCGTGTGATGAACCAGGCCATCTAGCAACTAAGTTGGTGAATTTCAAACTTGCATCACAAACTGCCATAACGTTTATAGAGTGAAAAAATTTTCGGTTGACAAAGAGATGTTCGTCATCTTTTGGAGCTTTTATAGGAATATGAGTTCCATCTATGGCACCAATGACATTAGGGAAATTGGATATGCGGGAAAAGCCCAGTATGGTGTCATTTATGCTTCTGTCATCGCGTGGAAATCTTACATAATTTTGGCTTAAAGTTACAAGTGCTGTACTGTAATGTTAAATTGTACAATTTGTCATGTAAATTTTATTAATTTCATATGAAATTAAGGAAATAGAGAGTTTTGATAGGTAATACCAATTCTCGAATAGAAACTTTCTTACCATGTTTTATGCACATTCTATATATTTGCACTTTCCGTTTACATGTTAAATTACATATTTAGACAATCGATATATAGTTTTCGTTCGATTATTTTTATTCAATAATTTGATTTACGTTTCATATTTTTAGTAAATTGGGCAATGAATAATGCAGAAAATATACATACATGATGCACATGTAGTACAAAGGTATATTTGTTTAAGAAATGTCTAGCATTTCAAGCATTCCCCCCCCCCCCCCCCCCCCCAACTTCCACGCAAAATATGTGTGAGCGGGATATTTTGAAATTCAAAACTCATTAAGTGAATAATTGACTATTATATATTCCTCTTTTTTTATTTTTTTTTGGTGAGTAAAAGGTGTCTTGCTTAGGTAGTTAAACTAAGGTTAATCACAAAAGTATTTTCAGTATTGTGAAAATGTTAATACCACAATGTGATGATTCAATCTCCAACTATGTTTTAGAGTCATCAAAAGACCCTAATTCTTTTTATATATTAGATAATGTATTTACCATACAACCGATGCAAAACACTGACTCCAGATTAAATAGATTTTATTTCGTAGGTTACATACACCTGCTCTTTCTTAACTTCAAATTTATATGAAGCCTCGTTCAATATACTAAATACACATGTAATTGTACTTGGGTAGTTTCTGTTGAGTCCACCATACGTCTGACACATACATCTGTACCTTGGATCTGATAACTTTGGGGAAACATTTACAAATAAACGTGCATGCACTTATGGTATGTTTGTACCCTTTCACATAAATAATTCGAAAAAAAAATAACTTCGGAAACAAATTGTGTAAAAAAAAATTAGACTTGGAATACATCAATTATTTCCTAGGTCCTTTTTGCTCCACATTTTACATTAACACAAATCTTAATATGAAAGTAATAAACATATGTATCCGAGCCTCTTCGTTTTATGGGTTTTTTTTCGCATGAAATATTAAAATTTCGCTATTTTTAGTATCTGTTGTATGGTTGTTCGATGCTTGCTTAATATTGTCCAATCCATGGTTAAATAGCCCATTGCTGCATTAATTCGCTATATTTTCTTTTTTTTTAACAAATTCACTGATTTTCTTTCAATGATGTAGCAAGAGGAAGCAAGAAAATCTAATAAAAAAATATTTATGCTCGGCCCATAATTGACGTAAGATCAAGGATGTTCGAAGCATGGTTCGAAGCATGTATCCCCGTAGATATCGATAACAAAATAGTTCTGTTGACTTAATAATTTTGAATGACCATATCCTATATGCCTCATCAAAAATATCTTTCAAATAAAACATTTTAGCAAGTTTTGCTGTGTGATTTTGTCACTTAACATGCATGATTAATATGCCTGAATACTTTACGGCTCTCTCTCTCTCTCTCTCTCTCTCTCTCTCTCTCTCTCTCTCTCTCTCTCTCTCTCTCTCTCTCTCAAACACAATTCAGTTTCTATCATTTTATCTATCTAAAGAATATCTATCTATATTTGTCTATCTATCTTCCTTTCTACTGTTTATCATCTGTCTGCGCATGTGCATAAGCTCGTTGTCAAGGATGTAAGTCTGGCCTTAACTTAGTCCGATACTAGTGTTTACGGCCAGGCGTACGCCTCTTAGTGAAACGCAGTTTACGCCGGACTAAATTTCGGCGTACGCCCTAAGGCCTAACTTAAGTTTCGTTGTATCTTACGCCTTTTAGTGAAACGGGCCCCAGGTGTTCCAGATGGACCCTGAGCTCCCCACATAAATCTAGTATCAGAAAACGCAGTAGTCGAAACTTATCTATGATATCTACGTCGTCCATATAGTCCAAGGGATTATTTCTATCTCTAAACACCCGTTCTCTTCTTAATTGTCTTCTGTTTTGAATCAAAACAAAGGCCGCCGCCATGTTAAGTTTGGACTTATGACATGTATACGGTTGTCTTAAGATTAAGACGGATCTTATGATAATCATAAGATATGACAGTTTTGTGAAACAGCAGTGATGAAAACTTATGACAAAGTTTAAGACAGATCTTAGTCATAAGATTGTTTTGTGAAACGGGCCCCTGACTAAAAACTAATGTTATTATAATATACTCTCCAGACAAATCCATTACGTATATATGGATTTTACCGAAACTGCATCTTAAGCGGGTGTAAATATTCCATCTTGGCAATGGCATAATTATCCGACACAGTGATAATAATTTAGTCATTTTTTTTTTAATTTTTACGATCAATTTGTTAATTTGTCAAAAAAAGATACAAACAACATGCTTTTTAAAAATTATTCATGCGTGTTGTAAAGGTAGCGATAACTGTAGAAAAAATAGCACGAATCGCCAAAGAAAATAATTTATTCAATAAAGGTGGCTCTATACGAACACTTTTTGATGACGCAGTAGGCAAAAAAAGTAAATCTTGAAGCATGTAATTCCGGTACTGGCTGATTTAAACTGAGGCGAATTGTATCGGGTTCGCTCTTTTAAAAAATTTGTTAAATGAATAGATTTAATTTAATAATTTGAAAATGCATTGTTTACATGTAAGGTTGTATGGGACACTTTCATGTTATGTCGTAATATTTATTTAAACAAGAATAGAATTCCTGGGTCCCCCGCCGGTCAAGCAGTATACTAGTATCGAGTCTATCGACCAAGGCTGATTAAGGAACTTGACCAAGGTATTAGTGGTAAAAACATTTGGTATAAATTTAATGAAAATCCGTCAAAATTTGTAGGCATGAGAGCGCTTACAAGGTCAATTTTTTTATAAAACGGAGTCATTATTGTGGTCAAAGTCCCATAACGCCAACAAAAAGTATCGACGAATGCTGATTTTCGAACTTGACCAAGGTATTAGTGGTATAAACATTTGGTATAAATTTAAAGAAAAACCGTCAAAATTTGTAGGCATGAGAGCGCTTACAAGCTCAAATTTTGGATAAAGCCGAGTCATTATTGTGGTCAAAGTCCCATAACGCCAACAAAAAGTATCGACGAATGCTGATTTTCAAACTTGACCAAGGTATTAGTGGTATAAACATTTGGTATAAATTTAATGAAAATCCGTCAAAATTTGTAGGCATGAGAGCGCTTACAAGGTCAATTTGTTGATAAAATGGAGTCATCATTGTGGTCAAAGTCCCATAACGCCAACAAAAAGTATCGACGAATGCTGATTTTCGAACTTGACCAAGGTATTAGTGGTATAAACATTTGGTATAAATTTAATGAAAATCCGTCAAAATGTGTAGGCATGAGAGCGCTTACAAGGTCAATTTTTGGATAAAACGGAGTCATTATTGTGGTCAAAGTCCCATAACGCCAACAAAAAGTATCGACGAATGCTGATTTTCGAACTTGACCAAGGTAATAGTGGTATAAACATTTGGTATAAATTTAAAGAAAAACCGTCAAAATTTGTAGGCATGAGAGCGCTTACAAGGTCAAATTTTGGATAAAGCCGAGTCATTATTGTGGTCAAAGTCCCATAACGCCAACAAAAAGTATCGACGAATGCTGATTTTCAAACTTGACCAAGGTAATAGTGGTATAAACATTTGGTTTAAATTTAATGAAAATCCGTCAAAATTTGTAGGCATGAGAGCGCTTACAAGGTCAATTTTTTGATAAAATGGAGTCATCATTGTGGTCAAAGTCCCATAACGCCAACAAAAAGTATCGACGAATGCTGATTTTCGAACTTGACCAAGGTATTAGTGGTATAAACATTTGGTATTAATTTAATGAAAATCCGTCAAAATTTGTAGGCATGAGAGCGCTTACAAGGTCAATTTTTGGATAAAACGGAGTCATTATTGTGGTCAAAGTCCCATAACTCCAACAAAAAGTATCGACCAATGCTGATTTTCGAACTTGACCAAGGTATTAGTGGTATAAACATTTGGTATAAATTTAATGAAAATCCGTCAAAATTTGTAGGCATGAGAGTGCTTACAAAAAAGTGTGACGGACGAACACACGGACGCACGGACCCACGGACACACAGACCCACGGACGCACGGACGGACGCCCGGCATTTCTATGTGTCCGCTCCGCGTTGCGGCGGGGGACAAAAAAACAATAAAATCGAGTATAATTTTATAGATAGTTTTCCCCTACCATTGGCATCTTACAACGTAGCGCAGTGGGTAAGAGGGTTCAATACGGTCATGTAAGACATGAGTTCCAATCCCGCTGGTGATTATAAAAAATTTTTTTACCTTTCCAAAATTTTCTATAACGTATTTTTTTTTGTTAAATTGTATTAAAGAAAATTATTCTAAACAAGTGAAAGGATTTCAATTATAATGTACTTTAATCCACATTAATATCGACAGATGTTCCTTACCATCGTAAGGGGATGGGAGGGTGCATGGCTTTGAATTTCTCTCAGGTTGGGATACAAAACTTTTATAAGTTAATTTTCACCTTTATTTATTTGACTTTGTTTTGCATTAAAGCGAATATATTTACTTATATACTATATATTTACTTATATATTTTAAAATAAAATATGTATGTTTTAATCATTACATAACAACTTTAAGGATTTTTTTCAACTCAGAAATTGAAAAGTCCCCAAGTTGTTTGGGCATTGGGACTTAGGAACGATAATTCTTACCTGAGGAACTTTCATACCAAATAAAATTTACAAATTTTTTGGTGTTTATTTGCAATGATTTTCATTCTTTTTTTATGTCACATTTATTAAAATACATTTTCTTATAACATCAAGCAGCTTTTTCAGATGATTTGTCAACAAAGTAAGAAGATATAAAAAATTATGTTTGGGGAAATACTAAAAAAATCATAATTTTTTTAATGTTATGAAGTGTTATATTTTTTTTTTGTTATACTTTCATGTTAAATACTGAAATCTGATTGGTTAAGACGCAGTTAATAATATTTTCTATTACCCTCAGCGTTAGCAACGCACTTAGCAACGGGTAACATTAAAAAATGTTACATGCGCGAAAATTATGCGCGTACGGTTCGCTGTAGAATTCACGTTATTCCTATATAAAAGCAGTAAAATTTTCTTAAAAATTAAGACATTCAGTATAACAAAAAAAATAGTGCCTGTTTGGGAGGATAACAGTTGAAATTGACACCCCTCGAAAACCATTGTCAACCTCCGCTTCGCGTCGGTTGACAATGGTTTTCTCGGGGTGTCAATTTTAACTGTTACCCTCCCAAACAGGCACTATTTATATAATGTGTCTGCAGGAAATATTCATAATTATGACCAAAAAAAATTCTTTCAATTTGTTTATAGTTACATGTAACTTTTTAAAAATTAATTTACAAAAACACCATAAAACATTTTAAAAATCTTTAAAAATACCCATAGTTTCACTATCATCATTTTAATATTTGATAGACATTTTTTTTTAGTCTTCTATTGAAAATTTGAATAAACTGTGGGTGTATGGAGCCAGTTAAATGAAGCAAAATGCTGAAAATCTGACACAGTGTTAAAACTTATAATACCCCCCGCAAACGAAGTTTGGAGGGTATATAGGAATCACCTTGTCCGTCCGTCTGTCCGTCCGTCCGTCTGTCTGTTCAATTCGTGTCCGGTCCATATCTTTCTTATGGAGAAACATTGGAAGTTCTTTCATGACCTTGACCCAAGGTCATTTGGGCAAGGTCAAGGTCACTGGCAGAAAAAGTTCAAAATTCGTGTCCGGTCCATATCTTTTTAATGGAGAAACATTGGAAGTTCTTACTTCACACAAAGATTGCTTATGACCTAAGGGTGTGTCATGACCTTGACCCAAGGTCATTTGGGCAAAGTCAAGGTCACTGGCAGAAAAAATTCGTGTCCGGTTCATATCTTTCTAATGGAGAAACATTGGAAGTTCTTACTTCACACAAAGATTGCTTATGACCTAGGGTGTGTCATGACCTTGGCCTAAGGTCATTTAAGCAAGGCCAAGGTCACTGGCAGAAAAGTGCAAAATTCATGTCCAGTCCATATCTTTTTAATGGACAAATATTGGAAGTTCTTTAATTCACATCAAGATTGCTTCTAACCTGAAAGTGTGTCATGACCTTGAACCAAGGTCAATTGAGAAAGTTCAAGGTCATTGTTTAAAAAAAAATCGGGCTCAGTATTCTTATAATTCAAAACGTTTATATTAAATGGCTGCTTGACATGTGGAATTTTGTTTGATTCGAGTCATGTTTGTTAACATAAGGATGCAAATATTCTCATGCATTAACAGTTAACTTGAACTAAAATGGAATTTAAAGAATAGAAATTGGTTTGTGTACTCATATAAGCATTAACAGTTTTATTAAAAAATAGAGCAGTTGTTATTCATAGAAAATGGACGGTGAAATAGATTCATCCAATATTTTCTACAATAGAAAAAATACATGAATTATGATTTTCTTAGCGGGGGGTATCAATTGTGAGCTTGCTCACAGTACCTCTAGTTACGTTCTGTTGTTATGATTATATCATGTCAAGTACACTACATAACTAATTGCATTCGTAGTTTATTCGTGGAGAATAATTTCCGCGCTATTTTTTACTATAAATAAGCAATAACAGTAATCAAAGTTTAACATTAATTTTTGTTCGATTGTTTTATGATAGGACAAGTAAATATTCACAAACACTTAACTGATAGATCAAATTGATTTTTTTTTTCGTTATTACAAATAGTTTGAATTTAAAGAAATTCTAATGAAAGTCATAAAGAAGTTTTTGTCAAAGTCAATTGCATGAAATATACACAGTCTTTCAAATAAACCGATCTGTCCATTCATGATTATGGAAGCTAGTACGTCATCTTTCAAGTGACGTTACACGATAAAATCATGGAGCAAAGGATGTTTGAATTTGTGACTACATGTACTACGAAACGAAAAAATGATTGTTTTGGCTATGACCAATAACTGAAGTATAAGCAGGGATACGAAAAAGTTCACAGTAAAATCCGGGCTTAACCATCTTTAAATTAAGGAAATAAATTGAATCTATCAATGAACTTTCCAAGTTTTTCATTCCCCTTGTAGACAATAATACGGGAAAAAAGGATAAAGATAATGAGACGATTTAGTAAGTAAAGAACCTATTTTAATTTGATCGCATGGTTCGCTATATGTCTATGAAACATGCAGGTTTGAAGACAACAAGCAAAGTACTGAAGTACAGAAAGCCGGGCTCTTTTGGTGTGTCTTTATGCATATTGTGTAGTAAAGACTGAAATTCTCTCTCTCTCTCTCTCTCTCTCTCTCTCTCTCTCTCTCTCTCTCTCTCTCTCTCTCTCTCTCTCTCTCTCTCTCTCTCTCTCTCTCTCTCTCTCTCTTGCTTTTAATGTCGGCAAAGCATCAGAGAGCGACCAAATTTTGTAAGCGGCTATAAACAAAAAATATGTCTGTCTAGTAGAAATTAAAAAGTTCAACAGCTGCTGCCTTGAATTTTGCGACAAGCATTATATATTCAATCCCCATTTCTTCATCGCGCAGCAAAGTAGTTCATGGAAATTCATGCGCATTGTATGTGTCCAAAATGCGTAGTAATGTTTTAAAAACACGTTATTAATAAGAAAACTAAAAAAGATAGACAATTTATTCGAAATTTAAAAAAAAGAAACAAAATGTCAACACTTTTGACAAAACGTGACTCTTTGTGTAACTATTTAATTGGTATAGCGGAAGCTTTACCTTGACGCTGTTTGGTTTTTTGTTTACTTGTGCTATTTATAGTAACATTGGCGATTTGCCTGCCTTTAGCCAGGACTCTGCTTTTAGCAGAGCCCGGCTAAAAACTGTTATGCTCTGTCTCAAGTTTCTGATTTTACAATTTTTAGACGGTGACTATAAATAGCCACGGTCTATTGCTATCGTCCTGACCGGAAGAGTATTTCTCACGGGGACCCTAGCTAGCGGATAAGGAACGATAACTGTGTTAGGTATGCAGTGTTACAGGCAATGCTTTACCTATTTGTCGATTTCAGTTTGAGAACTAATTTACACCTTATCAGATATCTTAAGCATTATAGCTGCTAATTATTTTGTAAATACATCTCAATAATGTATGAAATTGTTTTTTATTTTTAATGAGCCGTTACCCTGACTGCTTATGCGGTATTGATACATTTGTAATAACTGTCACATGTGACGTTTAACAGTATCAGGACTGCAAATACTATTTTACTGCAATAATTGACCAAGAGTTCTTACAATAATCGTTTCTTGTTTTTTTATGGTGTAAACAATTGTCAGACAAACACTATTTAAACAGGTTTGCCATTTTATTTTTCAGCAATTGTGCTTCATCAATAAATTCAATCATTTTCAACGCATCAATTTAAGTTAAGGCGGTATTAATTTTGTTGTAGCTTTTTCCAAAGAATTCACAACAGATATTGACTATGCATATTACATAAATTACATTTAATTGAACTTCAACCGATCAATAGCATACTTTTACAAGTGTGCATATGTTTTCAAACATACAAAGAGCTTGAAATTTACGAAACAAACTTCTTCAATTTTGGACTGGTCTGTGATCAACCTAATTTTGTAACCCACTCAGTCTGTAGAAGTATTGGTTTTAAAACATACACCTCCATATTTATCAGACAATAATTACTACTGATGTTGACGCTTTACACTGACTGTCTCTCAAACATGCTAATCGACCTTAGATTGTAAAATTTACGCGCAAATCGAGTCGCCATTTCACACAGTTTAACATGTATGTAAACAAACCACACTTTGTCATATTATACGGACCTTGTTTCAAAGATTTTCAGTACAGATTTGTTGTAAGCAAATAAGGGATCGAAGACAAATACTGTTAAACGTCTTGTAGATTTCACGACATGTCAACTCGTGTATCTCCATTTTGCAGCAAAGCTAGCTTTTTTTAGGAAAAACAATCGGTTCAACTCATGCGATATTCCATATACATGTATGGTACATTGTAACATAGATTATATTTTAATGTTCAATAAATAGTGTCTGACGAATTTCTTCCCAATAAGCTAAATAACGTAATATGTGAGTTTTTAATTTATCCATATGCGCCCGTCCTTGCTTTTTTCTTTGTTTTTTTGTGTTTTTTAATGTTACATGTACGTAAAAATCGCCCCGTTTGTTCTCAAATAAACTCTGTAATATTTAACTCGCGAGTACAACTTTGATATGAGCTTTCTTCATCGTTTGTTTCCATATGTTAGCACCATGTTCTCAACATGCAATTATAAACGGGCGGGTCAATATATATGCGCCAATCATAATCTTTTTTGCGAATCACAATTGACATACATTATCTTACAGCAAAAAATCGGATGCAAATTTGAAGACCTCGTAAAAATTATACATATTAGTGGAAAACTCCTGACACAACACAGAGTTTTTTTTAAATGAAATTTTAAAAAAAGAGTCTTCAAAATCTCGCAAATTAAATGCTAAATATGTGCTTTCCAAACAAAGGAACTGATTATGACCTTTAGTTATGTAAAGCAATTGTTTTTCTGAATAATTAACAGATATCTATTGTATGTTTACTAGAAAATTAATCTAAAAAATTTAATCTAATAAGTAAACTATGCGTTTTAAAATGTACCGAGAAGCGATAAAATATACATGTGACTTTCCCGAATGCATTCAAATGATTTGAATAAATTTACAGCTAAATTCAATTGAACAAACTTACTTTAAAACGTTGATTAATGAAACTGCCGCGACTGAATATTGCATGATTTTTTCTTCAAATTTTCTTTTACGTTCTTTGTGAGCAAATGGAAATAAACCACCCGAAATCGAAGATAAAATATTTAATGACTCTGCGGTTTCATGATGACGTATTTAAAAAGCATTTTCCAGTTTTATCAAACAGGGTCTTGTAAACTCATTCCGTTTTCTACATGTATACACCTACATGTGTGTTGGCCCACGAGACTGCAACTTTTTCAACGTGAAGAAATTGAGGGAAAATGTTGTCGAGAGGGACAATAAAAATACTTCATGTATGACCAAATAGTTAGTAAAATTCTGATAAGTATTAATTTTTATCATACCATCAAATCATTATTTGTTCTCGTTACTTTCAGAAATCTACAATATCTTTAGAGCACAATAGTCCAATCCACACTTTTTAAAAGTTGTTCCTCTTTAAGGAGTCAACCCAAAGGTCAAAAGGGATAAAAACCATATTTCCCTTTTATATACAATCAAATGTTTGGGCGTACTGTGATGAAATCGCTTTGATTTTTATTTATTTATTCACTATCTGGTGGCAACTCACATATTAAATGGTGCACTGTGGGAAAAACAAAATACACACCGAAAACGGATTTCAATTCCAAATGATATTGATACAAACATTTAGTTACAAACTTCTACACTACAAAGGCTACTGTGATAAATCTACGGGTTTTCTCCCAAACATTGACGGCCAAGAGATGTAGGTGGGGATTGAGATTACAACTACGATTTCCACATAATTATTCATGCAGGAAACTCACGACCAGTTGTGTATGTAAGCGTTAAATATTAGCACTTTTATGCGATACTGGACGCGGATTTTCGACAACATCAATTATCATACATGTAATATGCCACATTCAAACGACGCCACCGTCTAACAACACTTTCAGTACTTTGATTTTGGTTGTTAGTTAGATAATCATTTATACCTTTGTGCCCAGATTACATATATTAACTGAAATATAAAATACCATTTTTTCTATTTGAAATACCTTCCCTGTCGCTTTGGTTTCAACAAACAGTAAAAAATCAAGCGGGGATTTTGCAATGCAAACGACATGAAACATATCCTGATGATAATGTTGGGAAATTGTGCAAAGAATCCTGAGAATTTCTGAATCGATAAAATATATTTTTAAATTCCCATAGAATATGTATATTCGTTCCTGTGAATTTTGTTCTGTTATACAAAGGGATTGAAGGAAAGAAAAAATATTAAAGTACGGTTACACAATGTTTTTTCATCGAATAATCAATTGGCGTGCTCAGGTAAGTCGATTGCAGTCGATTGTTGAGGTGGTCACACGAAACGGTTTGACAATCGATTTTCAAATAATGAAAATATTAATTAAAAGAGTATAGGTACACAACTGCAGATGTGTTTCTTGTTTTCCATAAATTTGACAAGGAAAGAGCACAAACTATGAGCTTTGATACTTGTATAATCTTTGCAATAACATTATGGCTATTGTATTGGTTGTTCATTTTCCAAACATTCATATTATATTAAGCTTTAAAAATCGATACGTTATCTAAATCCATTCTGTCATAACTTTTAGATGGAACTTATGGATGTTTTAGATCAACGCAACTCTGATCTGAAATTTATAGAATTTATAAAATTCCCAAAATACTGGTCAAAGAATTACACTGTTAACATAATTAATTGAATGTTTTGTCATTCTTGTCTGAAATATCTGACGTTTTTCAGTTGGAAGCGGCAAATTTTAAGTTTTCATAATGGCGCCAGTTGAAACATTTACCTGGCAAGTAAAATATCAAAATCGTTAAAAAAGTAAAAAAAAAAAACGTCAATATTAATTTTATGGACTTTTGTCAATCCAAAACCACATTTACAGACATTACTGCTTTTTTTTAAATATAAATATGAAATTAATCGAAATGAAGTAGATCCAAGAAATTAATATAAAAACAATCCTATCCGAGAGACTATTAATAATTGGTCTTCAGCTTGTGTTTCACTTTTACCATTTTGGTGTAAACTTTTTATATATGATTGAATATTATGAAATAAACTTAGTAAGATGTCTTAGTCCTATTACCATCTTATAAACCAAATTCCTAATATTTACCATTCGCAACTCAATGTAATGTATAAAAATCCAAACAACCAATTAAAACAGTACTACCTTCAATATGTGTCAATAGAACGCAGGGGTTTGGTTGGGTACTGCTTAATCGTTTTTATTCAAGTTTGTTGTATTTTCATTTAGTCTTGCTGTTATCAGTCAATGAGCAATAACATGGCAAACTACATGTATTTCATATCTGTTTTATTTTATTTTGAATAGAGATCCTTTATTTGCCAGTGATATGAAATGCCTACAGTTTTTCTTCAATTTATTATCACATGTTTAAATACAATCAAACATAAAATATGACCAATGCATTGCACAGAATTTCGACAGCAGAGCGTATAATATATATTAACCATTCATACTTCAGCACTAAATAAAACTACTAAAAATGCATGTACCCGATACATATATGAGATGAAATGTCTTGGCATATAGTGATAACTAACCACTAGTATATCAAGATAAATATCTGTAACTCATTATAAGGTAAAAAACATGCTTACTCAGAATAATTTTGTTTTATATTTTTATACGTTTTCCTCACATAATAATTAGCTCAACTTTTTAGCTCACCTGAGCTGAAAGCTCAAGTGAGTTATTCTGATCACATTTTATCCGACGTCTGTCTGTCCGTCCGTTCGTCCGTCTGTCCGTCGGTAAACTTTTTACATTTTGAACTTCTTCTCTAAAACTGTTTGGCCAATTTCAACCAAATTTGGCAAAAAGAATTCTTATGGGAAGGCAAATATTAATTGCAAAAATGAAAGACCGATCTTCATTGAAAGCGGAAAAAACCTCGAAACTGTAGAAAAAGGGGGGGTGCATTTTAAAAAATCTTCTTCTTAAGAACTGCTGAGTCATACTCAATGTAATTTTGCATAAATAATCCTTATGGAAAGGAAAATATAAAAATTATGGGATAATTCTGTTTCAAATCTGGGTTAGTATAGGTAAGGCGTGTTTCCATTATTTTATAGCTTCAGGTTCGGTATTCCATGAGTCTTGGTAAAATAGGTAGGCAAACCCGGGCCGGTGCAGAACAAAAGTTGGTTTTCATTTCGTCCTCATTATTTATGCTTTGTAACCTGAGAACTATCGCCTGTATTTTCATTTTTACGTTTCAAATCAAACAGAGACTTCGGTCAATCAGACAGTTTACCTGCGCTAATTCAGCAAAATCTGATGTATTAAAAAAGTACTAAAATACAAATAATTCTATCGGTAATTCAGTATGATCTTTTGCGTAATGGTATATTAATGCAATGTGTTTTGTTGAAATGCCCAGCATTTTCTCGAGTTTATTCAGTTCAAATAGAGTTTAATATCGCTAACGGAAATATTTAGGTATATACATGTATTTGATTCATTTTGAAAAATAAATTGTGCTCTTTATTTTTTATAGTGCATGTTTCGTATGTTTAATTGTTTACAATTTCTATTTACTAAGTAAACCATATTTGAGTGTTAAGCTTGGAATTATAAGCAAGATACAGATATTTGCTCACAATGTTATGTTTGTACACATATCTGAGGCCATTCTTTTTTCCCATTTTAAATGCTGAATAGGATATACCAAGTTAAAAATCTTAAGCTGAATGTAATAAACTCATGTGAACAAAATATGATTCAAACCTAGCAGAATTGTGGGCACTGTATCTTGCTTATGATTCTACGATTGATGCTGAAATTTTGGTTGATCATTAGAAATGTCTCGATAAATGTTTTATACTTAACTGATGCTATGCTGTATATTTTGTTCTTCACATCTATAGACTTTTTAAAAATAAAATACAATAACTATTATACTATATTTTTTTAAAAATACAATAATTAGTAAGTAGCAAAAATAAGTTTAAAGTTCGACTACTTTACAATATTATATTTTTTGTTATTCCACCGAGGGACCATATGGCAAACTATTTTTAGAACGCCCATTGTTGCTCAGGTGAGCGATGTGGTCCCATGGGCCCCTTGTTGTAATAACGACTTTAAAATCGCTATATTACTAAGAACTGTCACTTTGCGTTTAAAAATCCATTACGGGTAAAGTATTTCTCTTTTATTGTCAAAAATGATTTAAATCATTTGTGTTTTATAATCAACCCAATGTTTCAGTTAATTCAAAACATGTGTAGTATGGGTAGCCATTTCGGGTCACCTGTAGTCTGAAAATCCTGCATCATATATTAATTCTACTTGTACATTAATATGTTATTATGCCGAATTAACTCGCAAAATTAACAGTTACGGGAAAATGACAGAATGAAGGTTTTCAAGAAGAAAATGAACATTTCTTATAACCTATACGTTTCGAGAACTATAAATTTAGCTTCCTTATTTTCAACCATCATGCTAGCAAAACTTTCAGATTCATTGTGCATAGAAATATATTTATTTTGTTCTGAACAATTTATTTGAAATTTTCTTTAATATTTCTATTTACATATGTTGGCATGTTTTGTTTATATTTCATAAAAGTCAAGTAAATGTAACTCGAATTTTTGCCTAAAATTAACTTATTTCATGCAAAATTTTATATTATTGACCAATAATTTTGGTTTTATTTTTTGAATTCATGGGATTTTTTTTGGCAAGTATGTTCTAATTTTATTAAAAGTTTTAGACTTTTAAAAATTTCATTACATATTGAAATGTGAATGACTGAAAATTGTGTTTCATTAGTGCAAAAAAGGTCAAAATATTAATCAAGTGATGAAATTGTGACATTTTTCCTGATGATGTTTTTAATTTATCGTAAATAAAATGAATTTCTGTATGATGTCATGGTTCATTCCGATAAAAAAATAATAGAGAGAAAAACAATTTATATGCATTTTTAATGCAGAAAGGTATAGATAAATGCATGATAGCGTAGAAACAAGCTTTTAGCATATAAACCCCAGTATTTGTTTTGAATTTTGGTTACGCTGTGGCAGGTTTGCATTCACACAGAAAAGTTCTACAACCTGTAGGACAGTTGCTAGCTATGAACTCATCTCGGCTGGTCATGGTAATATGGGCAAACTAATATATACCTGTCCCCTTATTATTACCCTGTAATGTGTTTGTTTCATAAGTAAACGTTAGATATATCCTATGGTGGAACATATTAACGGGCTCTTTGATTTTTTTAATAAAGCAAAATCAACCGTGTCGGTTGGTAATGGGTCTTGGTTATACATATAACTGAAGAACTTCTCGAGAACTTTGCTTTCTGGTAAATTCCCCATATCATAGTTGTTTCTGTATATTTTATATCTCAATTTCCTTGATATGCTGCAGAGAAAAGAGGTCGTGTCACCCCATATCAGTTAAAATGAACGACACGCTTATACGAAGTTTTAGAGAGAGGAACATTTCCTACAACAGCAATGACAGGGATGTTTAATATATGTAATTTTGAAAGGGTTCTAACATTCGTCAACTAGCTTAGTTATGAGGATGTATTGCAAATAACCACTGGCATGGTCTAGCCTTTTTTTGTTCGTTAATGTGATATAATTTAATTTGTCAAATACTTATATGTATAGTAAAAAACTTATACATTTTACCCCATTAAGTGGCTTCAAAAAAGTACAAAATCTAGATGTTGGTCATTTTGAAACCCTATTTTGCCTTAAATAACGCTTTTTTGGTCAATTTAATATAAGATAATTTTATTATAGAATAAAAATAAACTATTTTAATTTAAAGGATCATTTTTTTTCTTTAAAAAACAATTTTTAATAGAATACAATTTCAGTTATTCAATTCATCACAATTTTATGGAAATGAACATGCATAAAAAGCATAGTATTGCAAAGTAATGCAATGTAATTCCAGCATTACACTAGATTTTGAAAAGTAATGCATTAACATTACCATTTCTTGTACTGCTAAATTTGTGGCATTACACATAACTTGCATTACTTTGAAAACCTGTAATACATTGTAATGCATTACCATTACATTTAGCATTACCCCAAACCTGGTGTAAATTGTCAATATTGTCTTATGAGAAAAGAAAAAAAACTTCTAATCGAGAAACTGTTTATCAAGTTTAGCTGAGAATGCAAAGGGTTCTTTCTTAAATATATCACATTGAGCTAATCAAGGTTTAAGGTCAGACGACACGTTCCTCAATTTTAGATAACTTTTTCCAGGAATTTGTTAATGGTTTACTATTACTTTGACAAGCTTTCTTGCAAAAAATTAGGGTACCTTACCAGGCATTTCTGCAAAATAATAGAGTATGCAGTTTCCTATATAATCTTCTTGAAAATACACTTGAATTGCTGATATAAAAATAAATACATCTACAGCACAGCGAAATTCACTAAATTAGAAGTATATCTCCGCCGGGGCGGGGATTTGAACTCACGACCTCCAGAACCTATACGCTTCTGGCAGTGAGTGGCCACGGTTCTAACCACTCGACTGTGTACACATATAACCAAATTCAAGTAAATGTTGATCATTTGTTAAGTAATTATAAAATTAATGTTTTTTATTAGAACTCTTTATTACGAGGAGATACAAAAAAGATTCTCGAGGAACGTGTCGTCTGACCTTAAACAGTCATTTACTGAAAATAAAAGTATCAATCATTTTTTTATCATAAATTCTGAACAATTTCTTGTCAAAGTGCGTTAATATCGACGATATCAACGCACTTTGAAAAAGATGTTTTTTTTCAAAGTGCGTTGACTTGGTTCCAAAATTAACGCACTTTGAAAAATGTTTTCAAAGTGCGTAATTTTTCAAAGTGGGTTGTAACAACCTACCCATGCCCATATGATTGATTTACACGTCCACTTCTCCGGGTGCTACAATGTACACGTATCAGCGGCGCTCTCCTGAAACCAATGCATTTTACTGAAGCAGCCCCCCTACCCAACTTCTCGCAGCAAATATTTTTCATTAATTTTCATATAAAAAAGGAAATTGTGCCGCCAGCCACTTTTTTGGTTGGGAGCATGTAACAAATAAAAGTGAAAGGAAGGAAATGGGTTAAAGATACAGTACGCTACACCCCCCCCCCCCACCTTACACACACGGATTAGGATGTAATTTTCCTCTTTTTTATCTTTGGCTTGTCAAGATGTTTTGAATGAGTATGCTCCTACCACTTCTTTCAATCACGATGCAACCTGCCTGGATGGTACAATTAAACGCGCTCGTCAAATCTTAAGTCTGAATGTTTTTGAAGTATTACAACATACTATAATTGCAGAATTGCCTTATTATATTGACAATCTACATCAAAAACCAATTAAATAAGACAACAGACGTTTATTTCAAACATTTGTTTATTATACTGGTTACATACATGTAACATACATGTACCTGCTTTAATAGAGAGATAACTCATGTTACGAACGATAAACAAGGTTACGAAAATCCCGTTTGACATTAATAAAGCAGTAACAGGTGAAAGCATGTTGTACATTTAAAATAAGCAAATTATGGGATTAGTTTTTTACGGACAAATTATTCATACATTGATTATATTAACCTTATCATTGTAATTTAATGACAACCATACATGTGCACTAGGATGTAAAGAAAAGTTGCTTTTTTGGTCAATTTTTATCTCAAGGATAGATGTAAATATGTATTTTCTTTTGTTCTTAGTGTATTTATATATATGTTCACAATATGCAAGTTATTTTCAACACGTACATTGTATGTAAGATTGCCAAATAATGATGTTGACATAAGGTTAATATGATAATATAAGAGTGTATAAAAATTCCAATTTTAACATTGATAGCACCGTTTATACCGTAAGATACCGTGTATACTACACCATGTAACTCGTATTGCATTACACATTCCCAACATAGGTTTAAAATTTTGAGAGGAACCCACTTTTCATATTCATAGTATCAATTAAAAAAACTAATTATTATATATATTTTCAATTTGAAAGTTACGAATGTGCTCGTTTTGATAATGTATTTCAAGCAATTATCAAGCTTTTACCCAAACCACCAACAAAATATTGTCTTAATTTATAAGTCCAATACTTTGACTGTGTTGAAATACACATTTACAAGAAATGTTTGTACTTGAACAACAAAATAGTTTGAATCAAATAATCGTTATCAAAAAACATTTATTCAATGGTGCATTAGAATTTTGTCTTACTTTTCAAGTTATTGACAAAACCACTACAAAGATAAGGACATATTCATATTAGATAAGAAGTTGTCGTTTGATCGAAAAATTTGTTTATTTGCAGGTAAAAAAAAAGGAATATAAATCTAATCAGAAGAGATATAGTTTGAACTGATAATCATTGCTAAAATGTACGTGTGTAATGCAACATTCTCAAAAATTCAAATGGCATGATATATTGTATTACTTATATGCGAGCATCTTGACATATTGTTGATTCTCAGTTGCTTACTCTATGGTACCTTGAAAATTTTTGGGCCCCTTCAGAGGTTCAAAGTTTGATTTATGTTTATTGATATATCAACGATTGCTTATGATTTTCTTGAGAACTGCAGTACTCAATATGTGATATGACTATGAAATCAATCTGTTTCAAAAAGTGCTTGATGTTTAACATAAGAATAGCAGGAGAAAAAATTAGAAATCTATCTAAAGAATCTTTTCTACAACATTATCCAGATATATCGTACTTCACTCCATAAATCTGAATTCATTATGGCGATTGTTGCTCTGGTGAACGATGCATGTGGCCATTTGATCTCTTGTTATCATGTTTATGTTATGTCTAAGTCAGAAATGGATCTAATTATCTAATAATCTGTTTATGAAAGGAGGACAAATCTAAGCTAAAACATCATTGATTGTCTTGCACTAGGGTTTTACAAATGCAAAATCTTTTTTTTTTCCAATTGTCAAATCTCGATGTGGAGCACAGGCCTCTAATCCGTACGCTGAATGCAAAAATGTATAAAATTGATAACCAATTGCATATAACAAATTTATATCTATAACTAACAAGACTCTAAAACACATTCAAAAGGCGCTGATCAGAAAAAGATCAAATTCACACATTTATCAGTCATCACAGATTACAACTAGTAGACTCATTGTTCTCGAACAATTAGAGGTCTTTCCACCTTATAATGTTTTAGGTTTGGAACATTTCTGTTTTTAGAGAATCGATTAAATGCTGTCCCTGCATTACTTCATGATAAAATAATGTCAAAAGATATAGTATGATTTTTTAATTGACATTGACTTTTGACCCTTATATCATTTTAATTGCCCAAAGTCAACTTTTCATTTTCAAGTGGTCATACGTCTCGACGATGTATGAATCTGAAGTTGTAAGTGTTTTTGACAAAATAAAGAAACATTCAGGGCCAAATACTGTCTAAAAGAATATCGGATCCTTAAGATATGAATAAATCAAGAAATTCTTAAATCCTACTATAGATATTGGTAAAAGTTTCAAGTTTCTATTTTTAATGTTTTAGAGAAGAAGCGATAACAAGCAATTCATATAATAAGGGCATCGACTCTATAACTATATCAAGATGGGGACTAAGGGGTTATATTTTGAAAAGCCATAAGAAATTCTACTATATTCTTTAAAAAAAATTCAATACCACCCTAAACAATAGAGATATAAAAAATCAGTAATTTAAATCATTTTAATTGGCCAAGGTAGACGCCACCAACCGAAGTGGTCAGATGTCTTTATGATGAAGTTTAGAAAGTTTCAGGGGCAATTACTGCTAGAGAGGGACATTGGATCTTTTGAGTATTAATAATTGAATGATCCTCTTATAAGTGAACTAAAGCTTTGGTTTAAGTTTCAAGCCTCTATCTCTTGGGGTTTCAGAGAAGTGGCGATAACAAGCATTTCATATACAAATGGCAATAGCTTTGTTAGTTGTGGGGGTTATCAGGTAAAGGGTGCCATAACTTTTAATGGTCAATAACACAAATAAAAAAATGCTTCAACACATTTGATAATTAAAAAAAAGAAGAAAATAATGAAAAACATAAAGAATACATAAGGTATTTTACCTGAAAGGTGGAAAGACCTTAATAAACAAAATCTAAATTGATGAACGAACAAACAAATCACTAAAGACATTGAGAAAGGATGTTTGAGAACTTAGCTGCCTAAAACAGTATTTTCAATCGGGTTTCGTTTCGTCTTTAACAAATATGAGAAATTGTTTTATTTCATCGACACTAATCAGGCATTCTGCAAACTGTTTCCTCGCGCAATCATCAAGTCGTTCCAGTAATTCCTCTTTTAGTGTTTTTAAAGCTTGTGTTTTGTATTCAGAACTAGAGGAAGGACCTGAAGTACTTTGACTTGTTAAGCTAAGAACTTTGTCAATTTCTAACCAATTGTTAGAACTTAGAATCGCATCTTCCAATTCACCACTTCTCCAAACAAATGTTTTTCGATCGGTTTCCAACCTCTTTAAATAATCTTTAAAATCATTTTTATAATCTTCCCGGAATTGTTTTGGTGAAAAAGTTTTAAACTTTTCTTTCAAAGAATCGATATACATTTGAAAACTTTCTTCCTTTTTTCTCTTTTCCCAGAAGCTTGCTATCTTTCTTAAATGTTCTTTTTCTAATTCAGTTGCACTGTTTCCTTTTTTTGATTCGAAAACTCTTGTATATTCTTGTAGAGGTTTATTACGTAAATCAGAAATATTTTCAATCGAGAAGTCTGTTTCCAAGCCTTCAATATAGTTCTTTAAGTCTTCATCTTTCTTTTCTTTTTGCCTAAAACTTATAATTTCATTAATTTTGGATTCTTTTCTTGCACTTGTTGACTTCTTCTTTTTTGACTTTAATGCCTCCATATATGTTTCAAAACATATCTCTCTGGTACGAAATTTCGCCGACTCTGTACAACGTATTTCGGCCTCTAACTTCTCTATATCTTCAATATTCTTGCGTTTTCCCAAGAATGTTACTTTTGGGGTTTTTTTGTCTTTTTTGTCTTTTTTTTCCTTTCCTATAGCTTTGTCACGATGTAATAAACATAAACATGGTAAATCGATATAGTCGCTAAATGCCTGTACTTTTTCTATGTTATCACAACCGCCGTTTGGAATAATTTGATAGGCAGTCATGTTCTCTGTTAAGTAATCTTCTTTGCTTTCCTTACATTTGCTAATTTCTAATTCAGTGCATTTTTCTTGGGTCAAAATAGCTTGCATTACATCTCTGTCAGTTGGCCCTTCCACTAACAAAACTTTTGTTGCAAACAATAAGGTTCTTAGGGTTTCAATATCAGACACTCTTGAGAGATTTGAATTATCTCCAGCATTTAAAACGGAACAAACATACGGTTCATGTAATCGATTTCGAATAAAGACATGTGTTCTATGAATAGTATTAGTGTCAACGAAATAAGGACTATGTGTCACAACAATAATTGTCTTGCAGCGGGCTTTCTTGTACAAAACTGTTTTTAATCGTTCTATCATTTGAGGATGCATCCCCCTATCTGGTTCCTCTAGACAAAGAGTACGAATGTCATTTTTGTGCAAGTAGCAAAGATACTACTTTGGCCTCTAATATTCCTTCTGATGTTTTCAACAAATCAAATGATAGTTCATTATGCTGAACCATGATTTTTTTATCGACCTTCTTAAATCTGAATACTTCTGGATAAGTAAGAAAATCAAAAATTCTCGTATCATCCTTTTTATTGAAATGTTCATCATTATTTTCTTGCGACATTAATTCCGATATAATTTCTGCTCGTTCGCTTGCTTTTTCGTAGTTATTTTCTTTGTAGTCTTTACCAATTCTCGTACTTCTGGTCCACTGTACACTTCCAATGCCCCTCAAAGGAAAAGTAGCGATGAATTCTTTTTCTAGAGATGTCCAGTTTGGTTCATTCGAAGATGCCTCTGTCTCACTTTGGTTAATCTTATGTAAAATAACATTTACTCTACCATCACTAATTCCATCATCATTTTTGTTGAGAATTGATTCAATTACCTCCTTACCTTCCTGTTCATCGAAGGAAAAAGTTTGAGTGGTTTTACTGCCCGACAATTTTGAGAGGACCAAAGTGCGATTTTTGTAAATGAAAACCTTGTAAAATTTATTCATTTGTGGGTCTTTTATAATTCCAGAAATGATCTCTTCGTGATGAATCGTATCAAATTGGCAGAATGCATATGCAACTTTTCTTTCATCCAATGAACGTGTGACTGATACATTTATTTCATCCGTCATGCATCTTCTTATCAACTCACAAACGGTACTTTTTCCACAAAAATTAGCTCCGACCATTACTATGAATAGGTGTTTTATTTTCACTAGCATTTGGTGATTGTTCTTCTGTTTGCTCTTTCTGAGAATTAATTACAGCTTTTCTGTCAATAGGTGTATTTGCACCTGTATTAGTCGATTGCTCTTCTGTTTTCTTTATTATTTAGGGCATTGCTATCCAAGGGGGTCGTATTCGCACCGGAATTTGTCGATTCTTCTTCTGTTTGCTCTTTTTGTGAACTATTTAAAGCGTTACCTTTCATAAGCGTTGTATTTGCACCTGTATTAGTCGATTGCTCCTCTGTTTGCT
The DNA here is from genome assembly GCF_963853765.1 of Magallana gigas. Lineage (NCBI taxonomy): Eukaryota > Metazoa > Mollusca > Bivalvia > Ostreida > Ostreidae > Magallana > Magallana gigas. The sequence goes on along the minus strand of NC_088858.1, from coordinate 31,399,894 downwards.
CTATTTGTGAATTATTTAGAGCATTGCTATCCAACGGGGAAGTATTCGCACCAGGATTTGTCGATTCTTCCCCTGGTTGCCCTTTTTGTGAATTATTTAGAGCATTGCTATCCAAAGGGGTAGTATTCGTACCAAAATTTGTCGATTCCTCTTCTGTTTGCTCTCTTTGTGAATTATTTAGAGCATTGCTATCCAAAGGGGTAGTATTCACAGCAAACTTTGTTGATTCCTCTTCTATTTGCTCTTTTTGTGAACTATTTAAAGCGTTACCCTTCAAATGCGTTGTATATGCACTGATATTTGTCGACTGTTTTATTGTCTGCTGTCTTTGTGAATTATTCAGAGCATAGCTATCAATAGGCGATGTATTTTCACCAGCATTTGTCGATTGCTCTTTTCTTTGCTCTGTCTGTGAATTATTTAGAACAATAACTATTTTGTCTTTGAAATGGACGAAGTTTTTCAGTACAATTGATTTAAGCATCTGAAAAAAAAGATGTATAATGAGAAAATAAATACCTCAGGGGAAGTATATGCTGCTGTCGAATCGAATTCAGGATTGTAATTTACTTTTATAAGAAAACAAAAACATGTTGTTTCACTGGAATACATAGTTGATGCACTTAATGACGTCTAGAGCTGTAAGTTCTTTATAGTTAAAGTTGTAATGTTTATCTTGTTTCTTTTATATCAGAGATTTGTAATCAAAAGTTTTTCATGTAAATTAGAAGCAGATGATTTTCAATAAATTGATTTTCTGTACAAATAAGTTTCCAAAGTGAATTGATTTTGTTAAGTATTGATACCCACTCTTATCACCACATTTAGAATAAAATCTCATGGCAGGTACACACCGAAGTGAGTCGAAACGCTTAGATGAGAGTTGCAATACCTTCTTGATCTAAGAACGTCCAAAGATACGTCTTAAAATAAATTCTCAGTAAAGACCAAAATAATTCTGTGTTACTTTCTCAAAGCTGGTGGCTCTAAGATAACCAAAAATTGAAATGTTCGATATAAATATTTTTACTCAGTATTTCAACGCGTGTCTTAAGAATAGCAGGTGAAGAAAAAATAACGCAGTTGCCATTTTTAAAAAAAAAGCATGGTACATTGTAACATTTATGAAGTATTCATTGTCAAAAATCAGTGAACATTTTTTATTTTCCATTTAACTTTAAAATTTGGTATTGTGTCCACTCTAACAAATTTGAATTATTGCGTGGACCCTGAGGTCCACGCAGAAAATATATAAGCGAGGTTAAACCGGATGCTATGGGGAAAATTCAGTCTGCGCATGAGCGAGTCTGGTTCCTGTGCGTAATGGGTAGCTCAGGGAACCAGGCTAGCACATGTTTATCTGAATCGGGATCGGGATTCCATGCCCTATGCACACATAAGTTCGAAGGCGCTGTAATTGTAAAGTCGGTAAATAGTACAGAAACAAAGAATTCCTTTTAAAGAAATGATCGTCATGTGATATGAATTGTCAGTATTATGAAATAAGTTAATGTTATGCCGAAACAACAACAGGCATCAAATAGCATAATTTGCATTGTTTTGTTGTTTTCCGAATACACACGTAGCTTAACATTACTTTTATTGTAGGCGAAGCTAGAGTACTTCCGATTAAAAAAAATTAAGCATTAAGTATGATTGAATAATTTTGTGACTGTATATGATAGATGATATAATTCTGTCACTGTATAAAAGTTGAAATCTCAAGAAAAATGTATCAAAATATGAAATTACTTTACACAAAGCTGTCGCTGTATAGTTAACAAAGTAGTGCGAAGCGTAATGTGTGCGAAAATAGTAGAATTCGCCGAATGCCTGATACTATACATGCAATCTTCATTAATATAGATCATAATTATTTGAGAAGTATGAACCCTTTAAACTCTGAGATAAAAAGTCAGGGCTATATATATATACGTAATACAACGTACGAATTTAGTGGTTAAAAACGGGGGTTAGAGTCGGTGGAATCTTTAATACTCTTAAGGCTTTCACGTGTTCGTTGTAAACACATGCACATGGTCCACGTATTGCAGTCCTTTTTTAAAGGACAGCAACTTGTTTTTTAAAATAAGTTGATAAAAAAATTATTTTGATAATAAATTTCATTTCCAAAACTCTTGTTAAAATAGATTAGAAACTGATTAAATATTTAAAACATAATGTTCATGACAATTTGAATTGAACTGAAATTTTAATGTTCATAATTTTTTTTTTGCAAAGGGTAACGCCAAGCATAAAAACCATATCAAATAAGCCTTTACAAATAAGAAGGCAATGTTCAATCCAATTTCCATTTCCAACAGTTCATCTATATATACATGTTATTATAAAGAAAACAAACTGATTTAATTACTATTATATGAAAACCTTAAAAGATATTTTAAAAAATCAAACTGTTTTGAAAGTGGCTAATTCTCCAAATTGTTCATTAAATATTTCATTAACTTTGAGAACAGAGCCGTGTTTGCTGATTATCGATCCCAATTCTTACAGCTCTTGGAAATCTATAAATTTTCGTTTCTGCATTTATCTTTTAAACATTTATTACAAAAAATTGTAAACAAAAGTCTAAGAAGAAAAATTGACATCATCATTTTCAAATTATAAGACGAACTTTCCCTGAGCAATATTTTAATAAAATCAAAAAGCAAGAGGCACATTTATAACAATGACTCTTTCTAGGATAAAAATTCAAGACTCTTGCTGTTCTGGTTTTAAAAAAAATGTAGACAAAATCATGTTTAAAAAATGTACAAAAGGGAGATAATTCATAAAAAAGAATTTCTAGTATATGAAGAATTTCTAGTTTATGAAGATTATTAACTACAAACATTATACCTGGAAAAATCATCAAAATTGGTCAAAAAACGGATGAGAAATAGAGTGATTACCAAGAAGTATAATAAAAACTAGTAAACTTATTGTTTTCGATCACCTAAAGGTCATTCCACCTTATTATTTGTTGTTCAATGGAATGAAAAAAATATTTCTCTGCGTTACTTTATGTCATTATGACTTGTCAAGGTCAACCTTTTAATGTGAAGTGGTCCGATTGCCCTACAATGCAAGATTCAAAAGTTATAAGTGTTTTTAACCAAATTAAAAAACTTCAAGGGCTATAACTGCTTTAAGATGACATTGAATCCTTTTGATATGAAAGACTGAATGGTCCTTAAAGTCAAAGTAAGACAAAGATAAAAGTTTCAAGGCTCTATTTGAGCATTTTGCTCAAAAGGGGCACTACAACTTTATCAATTTATTTATCTTTATCAAGATTTTTACCACTACTTTGTATGGTGGCATAGATCTGCCACCACTTGTCAGATAATTATGTCGACTTGTCAGATCTTGATGTCGACTTGTCAGATAATTATGTTTACTTGTCAGTTATTTAAGTCGACTTGTCACTTATTAACGTGTTTAAGAATTCAACACTTTAACCTTTTCACGCCCAATTTGTGTCATCCATTTGAAATAATATTTTCTGACAAGTCAACATAAGGATCTGACAAGTCGATAAAATCATCTTTTAAGTCGATATAATTATTTGACAAGTCGACATAATTATCTGACAAGTCGACATAATTATTTGACAAAACGACAAAACATCAGACAAGACAACATCATTATCTGACAAGTCGACATACAATATGAATGATAATTTTCTTTAAACTAGTGGCCATATTATATTTTCTGTCAGATAATTATGTTAACTTGTCAGATCTTTATGTCGACTTGACAGATAATTATGTTAACTTGTCAGATCTTTATGTCGACTTGTCAGATGATTATGTAAACTTGTCAGATATTTATGTCGACTTACATGATATAATGATGACAAGTAAATGGCAGTTAGTGGCACTAACACGCTTTGACAACATAATATTGAGTTTCTAGTCACTATGGTTATTTTCTGACAAGTCAACATAAAGATCTGACAAGTTGACATAAATATCTGACAAGTCGACATTATCATATGAGAAGTTAACATAATTATCTGACAAGTGGTGGCAGATCTATGCCACCATAACTTTGGAACACTACTATTATTCAATGTACATTTAACTGAACTCTGTCTGGATTAATAGCTGCATCCGTTGTATAAGGGGACCTACCTGATCTCTAATATATTAATCTTCCTCCTGCAATTTTGGCATAAACTGTCAACAATGCACACGTTCTTTGCAAAGAACGAACTGCATCTACTTTGTAGTGCTTCTCCCACAGTTGTACCATGTTCTCGAAAGGCAAACACAACAGTTTTTGCTCGGTAAGATTTATTTTCGTGGCACCTGTCTCGAGTAACACAGAGTGAACGATTCTTGTCCTCAAACAAAGCGTGCGTACACTAAGGTATAGTTACGGTTGATTGCCATTAGTTCAGTACATACTTTTGCATATTGTAGAACTGAAGAGCAAACGTTCATTAAAGGAAGAAAATCGGAGTAAAATACAAAATGCACACTCCTGTATAAAAACAAAATTAAAATCCGATAATTTAAACCAAGAAAAAAAAAAAAAATATGTCGACAGGTGGAATCGAGCCAGGATACAAAATAAACCCTTTAGTATATATGCAGTAAGTCACAGCGGTGAAACCAACTGAGCTATTCAAACCTTACAGGTGAAACAAGTATATAAAAGCAATTATTACCCAATCAAGGGGATTTTGTTGTTTTATTACAATATATATATATATATATATATATATATATATATATATATATATATATATTTATATATTTATATATATATATATATATATATTAAATATTAGCGTCTTTTTTGAACTGCCGGTCAATAGACTGCGATCTATTAGACCGCCGGTCAATAGACTGCGATCTATTGGACCGCCAGTCAATAGACTGTGATCTATTGGACCGGCAACGTGTACATGTATGTTATATTGTTATACTTTCATGTAAAATACTGTAATATGATTGGATTAGACGCAGTTCATAAATATAAATCTGTTCTATTACCCTCAGCGTTAGCAACGCACTTAGCAACGGGTAACATTACGAATTGTTATTTCTATCTAGAAGCAGTGATGTTTTCTTTAAAATCAAGACATTCAGTATAACAAAATAAATAGTGCCTGTTTGGGAGGATAACAGTTGAAATTGACACCCCGAGAAAACCATTGTCAACCGACGTCTTTACATAGACGCTGTTTTTAGTACATGGTGAAACCAAATTCAATGTTATCAAAATGGAGTATCAAATATTCAACAGTTTTAAAGCCTCATATAAGGTAAAAGACTATTTAAAATCTAATGGGTTGAAGACTCCTCCTTCCTTGTGTAAACTAATATTAAATCGAGATGTTGTAATGCATGCAACAAGTTTGGTGCATGTAAAAGACGAAAAAAAATCTTAGTATATTGCATAATGGCAGGAAAACCATCTGCAATATGCCAATTGTAAACCCGGAAAACTAAAAACTGAATTAGGTAATCAAACAATTATTTAATGCTTGAACAGTCAATAGACCAGATTTTTTTCCCTTGGTGCAGGGAACAGCTCATTATCATCTATTGCCCTCGGCCGTTGGCCTCGTGCAATAGATCATATTGAGCCGTTCCCTGCACCTCGGGAAAAATATGCTGGTCTATTGACTGCTCAAGCATTAAATAATTGTATACTATGGTACTGGTAAGTTTTCATTTTTTGGAGTAGGTTTTTGGCAAATTTCGACCTCAGGGCAGGCGTGCCCCTAAAAGTCGTATATTTATCTATTCCTATGATCATAACCTATCAACATTTCTTTTTTTAGGAGCATGCCTGTCCTGATAGATTTCTAGGCCAAAAGTCATGCAGAAATAGACCGTTTTACTGTAAAAATAATGATGTTTTAGACAACCTGGAAGGTTAATTTAAGAATTACAAACACAACATGCTAGGTTCTAAATGAAAAAATCAGAAATATGTACAGTAGAAAAAGTGATTTTTCCCACGAAATTGATCTTTTCAATAGGTCAATTCTTTTGTTATATACAAGTGTTCCTTTTTTATCGCATGTTTAAATACTATTCACATTAAATATATCCAATGCATAAGAAAGATTTTCGATCAAAACATTGTAAAATAAACAAAATTCAGCACTAGAAACTACAAATGATGCATCTGATATGTTATGAAATATCTTGTTATAACGAGATGAATAGCTATCTGTATATGAGATTATAATTTTTTTTTATACACGTACATACTTACTCCCAATAAAGTGATTATTATTTTTATTACGAACTCTTCTCAGGTAGTTATCAAATAACCTTTTATACCGACTTTAAAGTCTTTTTGTTAAGAATTAAGCTTACTTACTTTTTACGTCATTAACGTGACAACTTTTTACAGGTATATTCTTTCATTTGCATCTTTTCTGTTGCAATTTTTAATAACTAAATAGAACATTTATGGACTTTAATCGTTTACATATTATGTCATAAGTTATCTATCAAAAATAAAGTACAAGGTTTAACTTCATAGGTTTCAAGTTATACATGTAAGATACCTACTTAGAGTGAATTATGGATTTTTCATTTTTGGCATTTGTTGATATATTTTATTCGGAAAGGTTATTTTGAAAATACCCTGACAAAGATTGCAAGTTCTTCTGCAGTTCTCCCTCATGTATTCCCCGTATCTTTCTTCGGTACAAATTCTTTCATCAAATTCGTCACAATATGTGATTCGATCAACGCAAGGCAACTTCTCTGAAAATAACAAAATGATTTGAACATACTAGAGGGTAAACAAAAGCACTGGGGTTTTTTTGGGAGACTGTTCTTGTATATAACTCTCAATTTCACTCCTCATTTCCTTATTGATGCTACGTGCATGTGTAATGATTATCTAGAATCTATAAAATTCAGATAATAAGACCGCGGAACATTAATTAACTGGCAAGATTGAAAATATACAGCAAACGTCAAGTTCACCTGTTGCAGTCAAAACGTTTGATATGGGCGGGAACAAACTGAGCGGACGTCTGAGAAAACACTGGATTGAAACTAAAGTTATAGGAAGTGTATTAATTTTTCAATCCACCTCAGCGTTTCTAACTTGCTTTAGGGTAAAATAATCGGATTTTACCAATCAGTATAAAATCACCAAAGATGAGAAGATCACATTTATGGAGAGATTTCATGCGCAAGGCAAAACATTGTCCGGAGTCTTAAAGTACGAAAGACGAATAGGGCCACTTAAAAAAATATTTTTATCTCGTAATTACGAGAAAAGATCTAAAAGTAACTAATAAAACTGTGTTTTTACGACTATAGGACTACCTGGTATTTACTTCGGAGTGGGATTATAATATATATAAGTTGAATAGAAAAATTACATAAAGTTCTTTCCTTTTATTAATACCAGATAAAATGTCAAATCCAATCATTTTGATATGTAGAAATTAATGAATAATGATCGTTGTTATTTTTAAATATTGATCAAAATTGAATCAACGTTTCTGGAATGAAAAAGATAGATTTAAAGTGTGATCCAGTCGAATTCTTTTTCAGAAACGCACCATTTTGTATAGATCTTTTCTCGTAATAACGGGATCTTTTCTCGTAATAACGAATTAACTAACTCGTAATAACGAGATCTTTTCTCGTAATAACGAGATAATTAACTCGTAATAACGAGATCTTTTCTCGTAATTACGTGATAAAAATATTTTTTTATGTGGCCCTATTCGGCTTTCGTATTAAAGTGCTATAGTCTGTCCCAAGATATTTATGCAGCGCATTTGGACGATTTTTAGTAAAAATACACTTACCTGTGAAAGAAGTGAAATTGAAATAGTTGAAATGAATATTTTCCAAGATAATTTCATTGACACATTATCATCTTTCACTCAGAAAAATTCACAGGAACGAAAGCAGATTCCTTACGGAGATTTATAATGGGGAATGTTTACATCTTTTCTCCATTCGGAATACACTCGGAATACATCGCGCAATATTTCAACGTTATCATCCGGGCTTGCTGCAATACAAAATCTCCGTAGACATCACATTTTTTAGCATTGTATTGAAACCTGATATGCTAACAGGGGCGTTTTGACTGAGAAATCTTGGGAATTTTTCATACTTTTGAATGAACATCGTTTGAATCCTGAGGTATTTATAAATATCAAGCAATTGAGCCAAAAGTGAATCCAAAATATCTTGGGACAGAGTATAGTGGGGCCATTGTTGATACGGGGTTTAATCCAAGAAGAGAATAATTCAAATTCTAACTTAATAAATTAAGATTATTTACCCAATAACATAATTATATAAAATGTTTATAATTATACGAAGTCATCGGACGATATAATCTATTCTGCAGGGGTTTATTCGTTTGACAATTATAATGAATTAAATTTTCAATTATGACTTCCCATGCAATACATTTTAAAAATGAGAAACTATGTACATTATATAAACCTAGTACTTTTCAAGACGAAAATTGTCAATTGTGTGTTTGATAATTCATTATCCAAAAACTTAAGTATCATTCTTTGAATTGATACTTCTTTGATATTCAGTCTGTAAAAAGCGAGCATGCTGTAGGAGAATGACACCCACACCTCATCCACGTGACCATTACTTTTTTCGATACCTAATTACAAGTTATTAAATTGATATTAATTACTGTTTGTACCTTTGTGAAGGTGACCTTCCTCTTCTTGTAGAGAAACCAGAGTAAACCTACCGTCAGTACACTAGCTGCGCATATTGACAGTTTGGTTGACGTCTTCATTTTGAAAATGGAATCTGATGACGTCATAATCGACTTACGTTACGAATAGCGCTAAAAATACAAACATTTGCCTATATAATGGCCAAGTACGCATGATTCAAAACTCAATTTTTATATTCACGCTTTGCTTGGTAACATAATGCTCTTACTGATTTAATCTATGTCATGTTTATTGGTGTGTTCCCATTTCGCCTTAAAAATTAATACAGTTAAAAAGGGTGTAAAATTATATGTAGTAAGGTCAAATGATATTTGTTTACCGAACATGTACTACTGTAAAAAAAAAAATAACTTGTAAATTGACAACATGTTTCAATAATAATTACTTAAATTGCAAAGTAAAAAAAAAACGTTATTTAATATAAAACATGCACGTAGCATCAGGAGGGGGGGGGGGGGGGGCGGAGGCACTTTTTCTTGCACCAACAAATTTTCTTAAATTTACGTATAAAAAATTAAATTGAATTATCATGAAGTTGCCCCCCCCCCCATGTTTTTTGGGAGTAGGTAAAAAAGTGGAATGAAGGAACGGAAATGTAGAGTGAAGTTGAAGTTGTAAGATAATACGCCAGCCCCCTCCCCCCACGGATTAGGATTTTAAAGAATTTGGAAAGTGAGTCCCTCCCCTCCCCCCCCCCCCCCCACACATACTTTTCTTTTGGAGTTTGTTAAAAAATGGAATGAAAGTACGGAAATGTAGAGTGAAATTAAAGTAATAGATACTACCCCCCCCCCCCATACCGGTGATGCCATAAAAAAAATAGTAGTACTTAATTTGATGTTTATACAAGTTCCCAACTCCCCTTAATTTACCCCAGCGCTTACTAATAAACCTTTGACTGTCAAGATATTTGCGATCTTAATTTGATAAAAGTGATAGACAATCCATCCCTGAATTTGTTAAGTTTTACAGACATTTTGTTATACAATACTACCGGTATACCAACATAAATCAATACAGATAAATACAATGATATTTAAAAAAAACTTATCATTTTCGGCATTCTGTAAACGGTTAAGGTCAAGTAAATGGTTCCAGACTGTCTTTTTGGTGCTAGAACCATTATGACGTCATAATTGATGGAATTATATAGAAAATAAAACAATATTTAGACATTCTATATTTAATCACGGGAAAAGAAATTCCGGTACCTATATTCAATTTGACATCATTTAAAAGAGGAGGCCAGGAGCTTGTTTAATGCCTTTTTAGAGACACTGTATCCGTCTGTCCGTCCGTCCGTCTGTCTGTCCCACTTCAGTTTTTTTTCTTTATGCTTTAACTCACTCAACCCTCTCTGCGCCGTCAGGTGCTTGAGGCGTCTAGAAGGGATTTCCACCTGGCTCGGTCTGCAGCTACTCTAGGTGCTGTCTCCATGGTCAGGCCTATGCTTTTAACGTCTTTCAGGGCAGTTCTTCTCCAAGTCTCCTTTGGCAGGCCTCTGTTCCTTTTTCCCTGGGGTGTCCATCTTTGAGCGACCCTGGGCAGTGAGTTAGGGGGCATGCGCAGGACTCACGTTTTTCTCCCATTTAAGATACTTAAGTTAACAAATTGTGAACTCTAGCAGTATTGTCCACCATGTTGAAATAAAAGCCCGTTTTAGTGGAGACCAAGATAATATGATTTAGCACGCCATATTTATTTTAATCTTTGCTTAACAGAAATACAATCCTTTGTTTCATATATTTTTCTATTTGAAAATAAAAGTATAAAAACTAGGGGTGCTTTCCATTAACGTTGCCTTGCTGGCGACGTTATCGGGAAACGGTGACGTAAATGGAACGGTTGGCAACGTCACAATGCTCCAACGAGGGCTATTGCAACTTAAAACTGATACTTATCTAAAATTTGAACCAGAAAGTTTGGCTATTTGCAGTTTTAATATATTTCAATGTAGTAGGACAAATGGTAGTTTTAGAAATATTGGATTTGTAGAACATAATAACCTCGACGCCATATTGTCTCCTAATCGGCAACGGTATATTGCGTTGCCACAATCGCTCGCCGGCGACGCGCGTTCCAGCAATCGGCAACAGAGGCAACACCGGCATATCCGGCGATGCCCGTTAAATGGAAAGCACCCTTAATGCCAACCATTATAATTTAATTCTGGTTGTAACGAGCTTTCTGATTCGCTATCGTGTAAAGAATGTTCCCTACGTCATAGTAAGAATAACGTCAAAAACCCAACAGTCCGCCTAATGTTACGTTTTGAATTTTGTACATGTTTATGTCATTTTTATAGTCGAATGATCGTTTTCATCTACAATAACTGCAAAAAGAAAGTATAAGCAATGAATTCAATATCAATTAGTTTAATACGATATAAAATGATTTGGAACAGTTTATGCTTTTTTATAAAGCATTACTAATGCTATAAATTGAACACCATTAATTGATGACAGACAACGTATGTCTGGATATGAGTGAAGAAAATGTAGTTTTGTTCTGTTTGACAGAAAAAAGCTAGATCAACCTCATTATTTTTCCAGTAATGAGCATTTTTTTTTTCAAAATTATTGACAATTGGATAAAACATATTTTTTATGTAAAAGGCTTATAACAGTGCGACATTTAAGTCCGGACATGACAAGGTCCGGGCTTTTAGCTACCCTTTCCGTTGGACATAGCTTACTTTTGTTTATATATCTTGGTGGGACATTTTACTTTGATCCTATCATGTCAGCATGAATGTACACATTGCTCTAGTTTCCTTATAATTGTCTCTCAAATATCAAAATCCCATGGGATTTTGGTGGGATTTTTCATCCCATCTCAAACCCCACCAAAATCCCATGGGAGAAAAAAATCTTTGTGGGATATAAACTCCCATGGGATTTTTTCTCCCATCTTTGGTGTTGATAGGATAATTAATCCTATAAAAGGCTTTTATAGGATTTAAAATCCTATGAATGACCATGTTGGGATATTTTATCCCAGAGGATAAAAAGTCCTCTAAATATATCATCTTGATTGATTGTATGTTGGGGTTAACTAAACACTTATGATTCAATTGTCTGATCATATAGTCTAGTAAAAGCAATATTCAAACAACCAATGTATTAATTTATTAGATAATGTCATTATATCCATCTAATGAATTACACATGCTAAATTATATGTACCATCAATAACATATTCTTCTTGAAATGACTTAATAGAGCTTATAACAATAAGATTTAACAAATTCTGAGAAAATAAATACCAAAAATTACCAATTCTATTGAATATTAATGAAAATATTTCTGTTTATGTAAACCTATAAACTCTTACTTTTCACTGCTGAAAGGAGACTCAATTTTGTTTTAAATTTTGATTTGATACTGTACATCAGGTGAACCGGCATGACCCAAGGAACAAGAATATATATGATTTATGGGCGGGGATCTCAACTGTTTTTAAGATATTTGGGCACTTCCTGTTCAAAGGGGGGGGGGGGGGGGTCATGACCACCCTTGGGGCCCATGACCTATATCCTATTTGATGCTCCTTGACACAAGGAACAAGAATTCATTTGGTTTAGGGGTGGGGATCTCAACCGTTTTCGAGATATTTGGACACTTCCTGTTCAATGGGGGTCAGGACAACCCCCAGGGCCCATAACCTACATACCATTTGATGCCCCTTAACACAAAGAACAAGAATATAAGTAGTTTGGGGTTGGGGATCTCATAGGAATTTAATGAGATATCTAAATTAGGGCACTTCCTGTTTCAGGGGTAGACGGAACCACCCCCATATGGCCATAACCTATATACCATATGATGCCCCATTGCACAAGGAACAAGAATTTATATGGTTTAGGGGTGAGGAGTCACGGTTTTTTAAATATTAAGTAATTTCCCAAACCTCGGGGTTGGGGAATATATATAGTCCCCAGAGATCATATCTATAATGTACCATGTATTGACCATAATTAACACTCAATATATTTAGCATTTGAAAAATCCATGTCAATATCTTTAACGGTTTTCAAGTGATAACCATTTACAATATAGTGTATAATTTTTCCCTACGGATTCAGTGTTAGACCCCACCCCTATTTGACCCCCAAAACTATAGTTGCCCAACCCCAATTTAAAAACAATAAATTTAAAATTTAAAACAGGGTATGCAGGCCTATCATATTCTAGATCTAGAGTTGTGTACAACTCTGTTCATGCAGCCATCTCTGAGAAAAGCGATGGACAAGTTCAGAGGCAAGAAAGAAGAAAAAGAAGAAACGGCTAGCGGTCAAAAACAATGTCTCCAAACTTCTTTTGGGAGACTTGATTACAAAAGGTACAATGTAAACAATTATTTTTATATACATACAGAAGGAGAGTTTATTAATACTCCCTCTTCGGTTACATGTGTAGAATGGCCACCACTTGAGTAAAATTTGGCCTACCCAGAAAGTTGGAATTTCCTATTCTGATGACAATTTATAGGCTTAAGTTAATTACTGAGATAAGAATAAATTAATACTTTTAAAACAGTTTTTATCAATTTAATCATTTAAATTTATAAATCTGCAGTGAAGTTGCTCTCTGGTTTTATGAAATACCAATAAGAAACCTGACAAATTATAAACCCATTTTTTTTTAAAGAATAATTTCTTTCAAATGTAGTACAAATGTAATTACATGTAAACAAATGTAGTTATTATAGTATCAACCTTAAAAACCCAAGTGTGTGTATCCTGTGCAAAAGTGATATTTAAGATGTTTTTACATTAGTTAAAAAATCATCTCCCTTCTTTCATTACGTATACATGTATGATATGTAAAGGTACACTTGACCTTCAAATAACATCTAGCTACTATAATTACAGTACTACTATTGAAACGAACAAGAATCAACATATTTTTACCCTTTTATTGTATATATATATGCGTCAAAAATGTAGAATACATGTAAAAACTGAACATTTTTCATGAAATTCTTATAATCCATCTCCAGCGTAACCCTGGTGTGTTTTAATTTTATTTAAATTAAAGGTAGGTATATCATACTTGCAGGTCCTACTGTTTATCAAAAGGAGACTAGAAACCAGAATAGATAAGATATTCACTAAATATGATTGTTAACTTCCATTTTCATGGAAACAAAAAAAAAAACACATGCAGGATGGCATGTCTAGTTGTGAATAAAAATGCTACAAGTCATCCAATTTACCAAAAAAGAGCAATTTCTTAGCCTCAGTGATGATTATTTCAAATATGTGTAAGAAATGACCCAAGAAAATTGCAACAAGTTTCATAATACATGTATTAGGTAAAATATTTCAAACTATAAATGCTTTTTCTGACAATCAAAATACGGGGAGTGTAATACATGTAAGAGTATTTCTAAGTGATTTGATGCTTTAATTTATCAAGGTAATATTATGTAGATGTATGTAGTACTGAATAAGGTTTCTTATTCAAGGAGGTTGAACAACAATTGATGTCTAAAAGATTAAATTAATATGTTTTACTAAAGGAGAGCCCCATGAATCTGTGTTAAATAGAGGAGTGGGGAAATGGTAGGTTCACTTAAATGGCTATATTTTTCTTAAACCTCAATAGAATTGGCAATATGATGCATATTTTTTCTCAGAATTGCATAAGCTTTCTAATTTCATCTTTTCATAGAATTTTAGTGTAAATTAAAGAGAGCAAGTCAGACAGTTTTGGATAATAATGGGAGTAACCCCCTCCTAATTTTTTTTTTTTTTTAAATAAAATAATTAGTTTAAAGATATTAATTGTTCCTCTTGAGTTGGGAATTGTAACTTATTTTTAAAAAAGTGTTCACCCAATGGGTACTAAATTAATACTAAGGAAGTTTTTGTCCCATGCTTTTCCTTTATGAAAAAAGTCATTGTCCCATGCCTGTTAAATGAACTGGGTCCCATCATTGTGATAAATTTAAGGTTCTCAAAAATTATAGCTCATACAGCCTCAAAATATTAGATTTGCTCATCTGACTTATATTGGAATCATTATTATATGATTGACATTTATAAGTCAAGATTGTTTTAAAATATTTACTGAATGGCGGATCAGAGGCTAGAACCCATTAATTTCTTAAATAACATTTATTTATTATGCAGTTGTATTATGTTGGTCTCAGTGGTACTTTTATGGATATTGTGAGGTTATACTACAAACACTTAAATGTTTATTCAATAGTTATGTTACATATTATATTTTTCCTAATACTGACTACTCAACAATGCTCAATGAGCTTAAATAAAGCTCTGAATACATACCAGGTACATGTATTTTTAACCAGTGAACACTAATGTTCAACAACTCTCTCTCTCTCTCTCTCTCTCTCTCTCTCTCTCTCTTAATGAATGATTTCGGTTTGTTTCAAAGTTAATTATGAACATGTACCAGTGAACCCTAATGTTCAACAACTCTCTCTCTCTCTCTCTCTCTCTCTCTCTCCTAATGAATGATTTCGGTTTGTTTCAAAGTTAATTATGAACATGATTATATATACCGGGTATGTTTAAATTCTCTTTCTCTCTCTCTCTCTGAAAATTGTTGGCCATAGGTTTTAAAGGATTAATTCTGATTTTTAACTTGCAGTTACCTACATGTAGTACTTAATTATTTCTGATCGACTTAATTCTTCTATTCATTGACAAGATGTTTTAGAATCTAAAAGCCTTGTATTTATGTTACTCATTATTTACTGAAGTTGTTGTCTTTCTGGGCAGTCATATGGTATATCATGTACATAAATGGTTGTTTGACAATACACGTATTAAAATGTACATGTAGTAGTGTGACAAGGACTATTCATAAAAGCACAATGTCTATAATTCTAGATGAGATGATGTAGATATACTAGCTGGCAACCTATGAAAATATGCCCCCATGTACTTCATGTATATATTAACTCATTTTATTAGCAAACAGCCGTTAGAACATGAACTAAGATGGCAAATGGATATATCCACATTAAATACTCCTAAATTAAGAACATACAAACTATCAAAGGAAAATGTTTGCCTAGAAAATAACATCTCAATGAACATTCCTAAACATATTGTTAGCTAGATCAACAATGGCACAGTTTCGGTGTGGGGTATACTACCCCTGAAAATAGAGACTGCACAATTTCAGGGTGAACATGAAAACTCTGTAGACGAAATACATGTAGAGGACACATTCCAATTTCTTCTAAAATGAACTTAGATTACAATCTCAGAAAAAAACTATATCAAATTGTTATTTTTCCAAATAATCTCTCTAATTTCTCTAGTTTCTAAATTCAAACTCTCATTTGTAATTTTCCAAGACAAGCTGCAAATTTTATTCATTCTGCATTCTAATTAAGACAAATTAAGTTCTTGCCCATGTATAAAATCATAACTTAGTGTTAACAGTGACTTATCATAGGTCCAATGGGCAGGTGTTTGATTTATGTAATTGTATACTACTCAGTTGTAAAAGATACACATGTCACAATAATAAATGATTTACTTACTTACATATAACTTAAATCATTCAACGGACTTATATAAAAATTGGTAAGACTATCTTAGATGTCCAGCTCATTCAATTAAGTTATTCAAGTTTTTACAATCATCATATGGTATATGATATATATTACATCAAATTAATAATTTTTGGTAAAAATATGCTTTGCATAAAGACATTAATAATTGATAATTTTATACACATGTATAATATTTTTGGAAGAATATAAGTTGACATATTAGTTTACTTTGTAATAGGAGTAGTAAAATAATTTGACTATAACGACAGAAACGGTTCCTGAAAAAAGTCTTCACCCCCCCCCCCCAAATGAGAGAATGCAACAGTGCACAACTGTCTATAATAGACATGATGCCAGACTATATAATGTTTTTTTAAATGTTGCCAATTGTACTAATGACAAAATTGAAATATGGATCTGTTCATATTACTTATAAATATTTACTTAAAATGAAAATAATACAAGTGTATTAACAAAACTGTATTTAAACTTTATCAATATAGATCAATGCATATAGTTTTGTGAATGCAATGATTTGTATTACATTGACTATATATGATAATCTACTCTTTCAACATTTTATTACTTGCACATTCATTTTATTTATAATATCATTTAAATTACTTTTAAATATTGTGTTGAAGTCAATTACAAATAAGCTTTACATGTGCCAGCTGTGTACATGTAGCATTAAAAGTCTTTGTTGTGTTCATTATGAATTTCTCATAGATATAAGTCAACTGACCAAGGAGACACATTCTGTGTATACCTAATTACTATCCCATTGTCCTAAAGCATCTACCAATTCACATGGCAGTATCTACAGGTGTCAGTCTGTGTATATTAATTAGCACCCTATTGTTCTACAAAGAATGGATAGATACACGTGTAAGACACGTGCGAGCAGATACCAGATTGAACAGAAACACGTGACACAGGTGAACTCGCTCGAGGCTAAAATTGGATGAAGAAAATAATTAAGATCATACATATACTTACTGCTAATGATAGCAAAATTATTCCCCTCGTTTGTCTTCACTCCACTTCCGAGTTTTGGAAACTGGCTGTGAACCAGTTTATTAAGTTGCATGATAAAATGGAAATTTGGCACATACAAGGAGTGAATTGTGAATCTTTATATTAATTTTGGATTGTTTTTCATCCATTTTTAAGGTTCTGCGTTCTTATTTTTTTTTTACTGGAAGTTCAGAAGCGAGAAATTTTTACCGAACACTTATCATTAAGGTCTTCCGTCTCTACGAAATCAAACACGGTTTTTATTACGTGAATGTAAACATTATTAAAACACTGTTAATTATCGGGCTTCTTAACATGTATTAAACGGGATGCCACAAATTTGGGCTGATCATTCAATTAAATTATTTCGTGTAAAACCAAGTTAAATGCAATACATGCATGATTTTGAGAATCATTTTCAAGAATGAACAAGTGCTTCGGCTATAATGAAAAAAATATCATTGGTTTCTAATTAGAACATATAAATGATAACGAATTTCAAAGCTAATGCTAAGCTGGGTATCAAACCGGCAGTGACAAAACGCGTATCATTGACCGGACGGACCCCCTTGAAAATTTAAATTTACATAAAGAAATATCGAAAATATGCCTCTGACCCCCTGGCAAACTAAAATGTCACTCCGAACCCAACCCACCCCCCCCCCCTCCTCCCCAAGGAAAAAAACTGGATCGGTGCATTCCATGTCAGGCGGTGATATACATAAATGTCCCTGGTAGTACTATAAAACATCAAAAAGTAATTATTCAAATTTTGAATAAAGAACCATAACAAGGGGTGAAATACTCTATATTTTTAAGAATATATTAATCCGAGGAAAAAATTAGCTTTACTTTTATTGATTTTCAGTTTATTTCCTTTTTTAAAAGATAGTCTTACCTTATATTAAAAAAAAACCCACGTACAATTAAAGCGCGAGTGGCGCAGTGGCTTCGCGGAGGGCGATGTAAGTAGCACTATTGTACTACCTTGGGATCAAATCACGCTCGCGGCACTGATTTTTCTCCAAAATTTCTTCATAACTAATACAAGTTTATAATTGAGAGCAAAATTAATCACAAGCTAAGTAACTTGAGAGTAAACAAAAATCTAGACAAAAACACTGACTTGTGTGCTGTGTACACAATTAATGACCTTCTCGATATACATGTACATGCATAACGACATGAACATGATGAATAATAAATATACACAGATAAACAAAGCAAATATATAGGAATTTATAATATATTTACTAATTCAGCATCACAAATAAAGCTCTATGAAATGGAGTATTTATGGCATGAATGCTAGCAGTTTGATTTTTTTTTTCAAACCTTTTGAACTTAAATCAAATTAATATTATTAATTGTCATTTACTTTTGTGGGGAGACGAATCTCTGAGTGTCAATTTAAACCAACATATTTTTTTAGCTGTTCAGAGATTTATAAGAGATTGTGGCAGATTCGTGTAACTTCAATTTTACTGCCTAAACCAAATTCAACAGAACTTTTTATACATGTACGTTTGTTCAATAACTTAACTATATTAGTAATATCCATTTCTATGTACTTTCCATTGTAAACTACTATACAGTTGTAAATTGTTATACTTGGTAAGAACCTCGTAAGTTGTAAGAACTTGTGTTCGAACCATTTGTATATGTTTATACAATAAAATATGTTCAAACCAGCAGTTTGATATTATAGAAAATTATTTGTTGTACTTACATAATATAACTATAATTAAGGCGACATATTTAACATTATTTTATTAATTTGCTTATTCAACATGCGGAAGAAAGGTTATGAGATCAACAGGAATCGAATTACCTTAAAAAGCATTACAAAATAAATTCGACTTTGCAGTCAAAAATTAAAAAAATTGATATAGCTCTGATGTTTTGACGTATCTAGTTATTCAAAGAATTGTAGCATTAGAAATTTGTATCCGTAATTATTTTGTTGCAATCAAGTTTCTTTTGAAAGGATTTTGGCTATTCTCGTCGCCTTTTTTACCGATGATTACGATATGCTTGCATGGACAGATTGATGTTCATTATTCAGTTGTTGATTACATAATCTCCCTTCACACACGATTGACCCGAGACGATGGCACAGCTAAACTAACGAAGCTACTGCTCCAGACACGTGAGATGGAACTGATCCATAATAACCAAGCGGGTTTCAGGAAAGGTTTTTCTACTTTAGACCACATTCTTACTTTACAATTTTTATCCAATACGTTAATGAAATGTAAGAAAAAACTGTTCTGTGCTTTTATAGATTTCAAACAGGCGTTTGACACAGTTTGGAGAAATGGTTTATGGTGCAAGCTCTTAAATTATGGTATTAATGGTAAATGTTTTAAATATATTACAAATATGTATAAAGGTATTAAATCACGCATCAAGATGAATGGCACGGTATCCGACTTTTTTTCTTGTAATGTTGGAGTCCGCCAAGGTGAAAATTTGTCACCATTTTTGTTTTCATTGTACATAAATGATTTAGAAAATTATCTTGTTGAAAAAAATATTGCTGGTCTGCAAAGTTTTACCACATCAATAGAAAATGAATTATGTATATATATAAAACTACTTGTACTTCTTTATGCAGACGATACTGTTATCTTGGCGGAATCTGGCGATGATTTGCAGAACGCACTGAATGAGTTTGAATGTTATTGTAAAGAGTGGAAATTAAATGTTAATATAGATAAAACAAAAGTATTAATTTTTTCCAAAGGACGAATGTGTAAAAGAGTTTTTTATTTTAACGATAGAGTTTTAGAAATAGTTAAAGAATTTAAGTACCTTGGCATTATATTCTCAAGAACTGGCTCTTTTTTAAAAGCCAAAAAACATTTATGTGACCAAGCCCAAAAGGCAATGTATGGTGTCATTAGAAAAATTAGACAATTTAATCTACCAGTTACATGTCAATTAGAACTCTTTGATAAAATGGTTGTACCTGTATTGCTGTATGGTTGCGAAGTATGGGGTTTTGAAAAACTTGATAGTATTGAACGTGTTCACCTAAAGTTTTTAAAGCACATTTTATGTTTAAAAAGTAGTACTCCAAACTATATGGTTTACGGAGAAACAGGTCGTTTTCCTTTATCTGTAATTGTATTTACTAGAATGGTATCATACTGGTGTAAATTAATTTCTAGTACTAATACTAGCATTACAAATATATTATACCGGTACTTGTTGAATCAGACTGAAAATACAACCAGTACTAACCCTTGGATTGATTGTATTCGTCATGTTTTTAACTCATGTGGTTTATCAAATGTTTGGCATAGTCAGTTTTTAAATATTGTTAATCAAAAATGGGTTTCAACGGCAGTTAAACAGAGATTACAAGATCAATTTATTCAAAAGTGGCATGCTGATATAAATAATTCATCAAAAGGAGTAATATATAAAAATTTTAAAACAAATTTTGGATATGAAAAATATTTAGATATTTTACCCCTGAAATTCAGAAAAATTCTAGGTAAATTTCGTACTTCAAATCACCATCTACCAGTTGAACTGGGAAGATGGGAGGGTATCCCATTAAATGAAAGATTTTGTCCTCTCTGTAATACAAAACGTATAGCCGATGAATTTCATTATATTTTAGAATGTGATGCAATATCACAAGTCCGGAACAAGTTTATAGACAAAAAATTTTCAGTTAGACCTAATGTGTTAAAATTTTCGTATCTTATGACAATATGTAACCTGAAATTGCTGAGAAAATTGTGTATTTTCATAACAAAGATATACGAGGTAGTCTGTCCTCCATGAGTTTCACTTTGTATAACTTTTCCTAACTCTATAACCTTTATATTAATATAATTGTTTACCTCTGATCAATTTATATGTATATTTTAATGTTATTTTTGTCCTCATGTACCATATGTTTGAAATGGTTTTGAGCGAATAAATGAACTTGAACTTGAACTTGGGTATGTATACACATGGTACACGAGTCTGGTGAACAAAGAGGAGGTTTCACACCTCTAGACTAGTAAATTGATTTGTGTATAATTAGCTACTCGATTATTAACAGCTAAAACAGAAATCAAATTAGACTGTGTAAAATAAGCATTCATTAGCTAATACACGGGTATAGTCCGTCAATCAGTGGTCAAAGAATCATGCATGAGACTATCAAAAAGAAACTAATGTTCAACATATGCCTTAATTGTTACTTATCTTTTAAAAAATGACAAAACTCACAATTCAGCAATTTAAACCTTGTTTAAAAAATGCAATCAAGTAATAATGAAGTAATAATTTCGGAAGTAATTACGTCCCTGGTCTTAATTTCTTAGTCCAATAAAGAACACCTTTCTTTCGAGCGCTATAGTCAGCAATTTAACTCCAAATAGCTTAATTAAATTGTTATACTGTCACTGAATCATTATTAAAACTGAAAGAAACTTTAACATATCTTGACAAAGGATGTAAATAAGTGTAAAATAAAATTCCATTATCGTATTTTCAAAGAAGTTACGAGACACACTTCATCATGCGGCCATCTTGGACTTTCTCCTTGATCCGTTCATAATCCCTCGATTGTTTGTTAAAATGTGCATGCTATTTTGATTGTTATAAGTCCGAAATCAATATTAAAATGAATAATCGGGCAATATTGATGTAATTTCGGGCAGGTAGCATCGTTTTTTACCCCCCCCCCCCAAATTCAAAAACGACGCTACCTGCCTGAAATTACATCTCAGACTCATCCAAAAAATCTTGACAAGCAAACAAAAAAAAAAAAAAAAAATAAAGGGGACATTGAAAATCTTCTATATCTTTATCCGTGGGGGAGGGCGGGAGCTGGCGTGGTATATATCTGTAACTTCAATTTCACTCTTAATTTCCTTAATTAATACTTACATACTCCCCCAAAAAGTAGGGGGGGGAGGCTCCATGATAATTAAATTCTTTATATGTAAACATGGTAAATGCAAGCCCCCCCCCCCCTCCCCCTCCCGACCGATGCTTCGTGCCTGAATTTTATGTCTCATACGAGGAATAGACCCCCACGTCACCTTTTACAAAGCATATAAATTTATCAATATCATTATTAATGTCATGAAAAAACATCCGAAAAATGTTTAAAAAATAGGTTTCTTATAACAATAGTGCCTTGATTGATTGTCAATTTGCTACATAGAATACACATGTGATGCAAAATGTGTCACATATTTGACTAAATTCATGAAGCAAACGTTAACAAGTTTCCGAATTCGGCATTTTTGTTCGATAAAATATGGGTTTAAACTCAAACAACAGTATATTTAGTCATTCAGTGTTGATAAGAAAATTTAAAAAAAAATGTTCATATATCGAAAAAGCAACGCAAGAAAACAAACAGTTATCATACGATATTCTTGTTTCTCATATTATAGTAGTTGACCCCGTGACGCCACAGTTCATCCCGCGCCAAATCGTTCTGAAGGTGTGAAATCGGGTTTTCCCCAAATATCTCGAAAAGTACTTATGCGACCGCAGTAAAATTTTCAGGATGTTTTTACACATAGATCTCCATTATATCAAAAATTGACCGCACTATACATGTAGGTAGTCTAGATACCGTTTGTCCCTGGTATACTTTGAAGCAGTACTTAAGAAAGCAAATAATGAGAGAGAGAGAGAGAGAGAGAGAGAGAGAGAGAGAGAGAGAGAGAGAGAGAGAGAGAGAGAGAGAGAGAGATTTAGAGATTTCAAAAAATGAAACATTTGGTAAATGATTAATTCATTTATAATTTCATTTATAGGGAAATAATATTGTAACCAGTAAATTGAATTTTAAACAAAAATTTCACTTTTGTGTTATCCTAGAACCGTACATCGCAGATTTAATTACAGGTAACAAGTCTTAAACATCCGGGGATATAATTACATGTATATACAATACGAACCACCGAGGGGTAAGAATATTAATCAAGGTGACAGTCTGGCAATTTATAATTACGGGTTGATGTTTGCAACATTGCCACCTTTGGTCTTCTGTACTATGTATGTGCATGTATTTTTAAAATACACTTATTTGATCTACTGTTTGCAGGTAATATACACAAGTACAGAAACTCGCTCAAGCTGAGCTCGGTGCAACCAACCTATAGAAATAGCGTGTGTGAAATTTATTAAACTTAGCGACAATTTGAAGTCTTGTTACCTTCTTACATGTATCAAAACAACAACAATCACATTGAAAAAAAACCCAAACAGTCTCACTTTAATGACTTAATTAAACTACAAAACTTGATACAGTTATTTTAGCATGATTTTTAAGTCAATATAAAACATTTTTTTCTCCCAAATGTTATATTTTACTCTCTTTTATTTAAAAAAAAATCCGTTCAATGGGTAACAATGCGGCGTAGACAATCGCCGTTATTGACGATGTGGTGATGTGGTTCTTGTTCTGTGCACCTGACTCCATGAAACATGATATGAGATTGTCTTAGTATTCCGAATTCTTTTAAAAGGGGGGGGGGGGGGGGGTATTTAACAATCGGGTTCGTAATTCAACATAATTATTACACTCCAAGATGGAAACTAGGAACATCACTGGGAACATCAGACAGATCATCAGTCTGATCAGAGTTGAGAAATGACTACATGAAGTTTATGAGCATTAGATATGAAAAAACGTCATCATTGGGTAAACATTTGGTTGCTTACAATCTGCATAAGGTATTTTTTAAGCGTTGCATTAGTACTGCACAGCAACAAAGGTCATTCTTATCTGCTGAGGTAAAGAACTGCACCTGTTAGACGCTCACCATCTATACATCATTGTGCCAAATATTCATCTCTTTTCGGGATGGATTTTTTATACACTGATTTTAGGTGGGAAGCGCCTATGGTAATTACAAGAAAGAGCTATATAATATGTAATGAAATTATAAGTTCCTAAGAGATAGATAACAAGAAAGTCTAATTAGATGGATTAAAAATGAAGAACCAAATAATAACTATTAATTGAGGATTAGAATCTGCATTTTATAGCAAACATGCACCTTCTTCTTCTTCCGGTATAGTTCAGACCACCATCTGGTGTAATTTCGAACTGTAACACCTACAGTATTTTGGAAAATCAACACAATACATTCTCACATGCCTTTAAAAGATTAATATCAGATGAAAACATGAAATGTTTGTACAGTTCTTGATCCAATCAATTACTATGAGACAGAGTTTAATGTTATGTGCAAATTAAGGTGAAATAACAAAAGAAAATAATTTATTATGAGAAATCATGAGAAAAATATCTGTGATATATGGGAACATTTATCCTATGTGAAAAATCATGGGATATATCCCATTTTCTTTATTTTGTGGGATTTTTTGTCCTATATGGGAGAATTAATCCCACCTTTTAACAATTATGGGATTTTTTCTCCCACATGGGACAATTTATCCCACAGTACTTTTTCTCCCATGGGATTTTGGTGGGGTTTGAGATGGGATGAAAAATCCCACCAAAATCCCATGGGATTTTGATATTTGAGAGACAATTATAAGAAAACTAGAGCAATGTGTACATTCATGCTGACATGATAGGATCAAAGTAAAATGTCCCACCAAGATATATAAACAAAAGTAAGCTATGTCCAACGGAAAGGGTAGCTAAAAGCCCGGACCTTGTCATGTCCGGACTTAAATGTCGCACTGTTTTATACATGTCAACATTGTACATCTGATTAAATAATGCTAACAGTATATCTGAGTGCAAAGATAATACCACTAAACCTTTTAACTTTTGAACATGTAGAATATTCAAAGTCATTTGATAGCAAAAACACAGAAAATCTGTTTAAATCAAACTAGTGGTTTACATTTAATTTAATGCGCTGATCTACAGGAAGTCCAGGGGGAAGGGGGTTCCGGACCCCCTGGAAAATTCAAATAATTCAAATTTTATCCTTCAATGAGCGTCAGCTCAATTTTTTTAATATTTAAAACAGTAAACAAAACAAAGCATGGTGTCTTTTTTTTTTTTTGATTATACACCAAAATACATAACAATATGTCATTTATAACCTCAAATATTAATAACTTTTCATTAAAATACAATTTAACAATTCTCTTAAAAAACAAAATAAAATATACAGAAAAATTTGAAATAAGGGTTTTAAAGCTAGCAAGCAAAAAGTAGATAGGCTTTCCCAACGTCCCTTCATTTTTTTATGTATATTTTATCATTTTTTTATATTTAAGTTTTACCTTTTTAATTTTTTTTTTAATTCACTTGTAAACATAAAAACATAATGTTTCGATCGCATCTTACCAAAATTTCCAAAAGTAATACTATTCAATAAACTTCTCTAGTTGGTGTATAAAATAAAACACAAAAATACCTTTCATATGATTTAAAATGACCAATATCAATTGACAAATACAGAACAAGTCCTAAAAAAAGGCAATACACATTATGTTTATCTATGAAAATAGTTGGCGAATATTGATAACATTCATACGCGGATCAAGAAGGGGGTGGGGATGAGGTGAGGTGGGAGGGGGTTCCGAGGAAAAAACAAGTTTGCAAGGAAGGGTCCGATGCATATTTTTTACAATTATGTTTTAAATTTCTGCTTATTTGAATTTTCCAGGGGGTCCGGAACCCCCTTCCCCCTGGACTTCCTGTAGATCAGCGCATTAAATTAAATGTAAACCACTAGTTTGATTTAAACAGATTTTCTGTGTTTTTGCTATCAAATGACTTTGAATATTCTACATGTTCAAAAGTTAAAAGGTTTAGTGGTATTATCTTTGCACTCAGATATACTGTTAGCATTATTTAATCAGATGTACAATGTTGACATGTATAAAACAGTGCGACATTTAAGTCCGGACATGACAAGGTCCGGGCTTTTAGCTACCCTTTCCGTTGGACATAGCTTACTTTTGTTTATATATCTTGGTGGGACATTTTACTTTGATCCTATCATGTCAGCATGAATGTACACATTGCTCTAGTTTTCTTATAATTGTCTCTCAAATATCAAAATCCCATGGGATTTTGGTGGGATTTTTCATCCCATCTCAAACCCCACCAAA